>NC_053143.1:27837400-28155322 GCF_016808335.1 Panicum virgatum | reverse complement strand
CTCAAGGTTTTCTCTCAAGCAACGGCAACGCTTCCTCTGCGGTGGCATGGCGTCGGCTCAAGGCTTTCTCTCAACATGGAGCCTGGAGCCAACGGCCATCCCGGAGGAAGTTGGCCGTGTCGTCGCGTCGTCGCCAGCACCACCCGAGGTGCTTGGTGCTGCTGCAGACAGGGCCCCGCCACCAGGCGCGGGGGCCCCTGGTGCTAGCACCAAGGACAAGCCGGTGAACGACCGCACCTCTCCGCGCTTCGTACCAGTCCTTCTGCTGCGCAAGGGCATCGAACTGGCTTCAGCTCACTATGAGCGGCCATCAGGCCGGCTTCCGTCGGCAGCTGGCGACGGCAGGGGGCCTCTCCCATTCAAAGCCAATTAATTTGTCTCATGCTACCTAAGCATATGACAGCTCTTAGGCAAGGAGTGGTCCCCTGAGCTCCCGAGGTGATGCTGGATGATGCTGTACAAGCACGTCCAGGGCGCCATTGCCCCAATGACTCAGAAGAGCCCCCAAGATGGCAGCTCCACTACGACCAGCAACGTGCACGCCTTACGGGGCGATAGCTGTAGGTTATCACTAAGATAGGATTGAGTGTGTTTCTCCTTTGTAATGATTTGGTGCCTACGTGTGGTCCAGAGCGGTAAAGGTCCGCCCTTGTAAACCCGGCCTCTGGCATCATCGCACAAACAGGCGACACCAGCAAGTGGTCCAGAGCGGTAGAGGTCCGCCCTCGTAATCCCGACCTCTGATGTACACCACGAGTCAAGCAATAAAGGAGATTTGCTTCCTCAGTCCTGTCTTTACTTTAACCTAATAGCACTTGTTCGTTCAACTTGCATGTTTCTTTCTCCTGCACGGAGTTTTTTCTTTTAGTTGCTAACAATCCAAATTGAGTTGCTAGCTTGTGGTCAGGTTGGGACACCCCTTCTAGCTGGAAGGCAGTTCGGACCCCTAGGGACCTGCTCAGGAGAAGTGGTGCCCGTATCCTGGGGTAGAGAAGTTCTACGTAGCTTAGCCTGGTAATGAACCCTAAGCCTACGTACTTCACTACCCTGTTACGAGTCCCCTAGTATCCGAGTCTGCTGTCCCTAGAGGTCCCGGGCTCCTTTCTAGTATAAGGCCTGGTTTCCTACACCTTGCTGCAAGGCCCGGTGACGTAATTCATGGGATCGTTAGCAACGCTCCAAGTCCACTCCGGTGGCCCGCTCCGGCGGAGACCGCTCGCCACGGTCGACTCAAGTCCACTCCGGTGGCCCACTCCGGCGGAGGCCGCTCGCCACGGTCGACTCAAGTCCACTCCGGTGGCCCGCTCCGGCGGAGACCGTTCGCCACGGTCGACTCAAGTCCACTCCGGTGGCCCGCTCCGGCGGAGACCGCTCGCCACGATCGACTCAAGTCCACTCCGGTGGCCCGCTCCGGCGTAGACGGCTTGCCACGGTCGACTCAAGTCCACTCCAGTGGCCCGCTCCGGCGGAGACCGCTCGCCACGGTCGACTCAAGTCCACTCTGGTGGCCCGCTCCGGCGGAGACCGCTCGCCACAGTCGACAAGAGCTGGGTCCGGGAAGTGGTGCTTGCTCCCTGAGCGATCCGAGGTCTGTGTAGCCGCTTAGCTTGGTTCCGCACCCTAAGCCTACACCTTCGTCGCCCGGTGGAGAGCGCTCTAGCACCTGAACCTGGCAACTGGTGTACCGGCCTCAGGGGTCCGGAGCGCCCGCTCTCTGCATGAGCACACCAACGCAATCAAGTTTGCGTGAAAACACATCACGATAGTAGGCCCCACCCGCGGGTTCGTACCTCTCCCGAGGTGGGCCCGGGGGCCACTGTCGGTACCCCAGAACTGGGGTACCCCCTCTTGCTGTGTCTAGGCAAGAGCCTCGTGGTTATCCTTGACTACGTCCAAACAGCCGGATCCCTGCGGTCCGGAGCCCCGTTCCCCCAACGGTCCCGGACCCGTCCCCGGTTGGGAAAGGTCTGGGAGCACCACGTGTTCCGGAAGAAGCAGGCGCTCAGCCTGAACAGCTGGGGGCTCCGGGCCTCCCGTGGAGGTCCGGACCCCCGCGGAGTCCTGGACCCCCCATGGGGTCCCGGACCCCCTGTATAGTAACCGGACCCCTCACTAAGGGAAGGGATAGACACCCCGCCCCGGGAAGGTCCGGAGCTGCCACGTGTCTGCAAGCACAGACGCGTATGTAAGGCCCCTTGGTCTCCATACTAAGGATCACCTACCACTGCATTCATTGCGGTAGACGTCCACATTGATATAGCAGAAGCCGGGGCGATTCTTTGACCAGGGGACACTATTGATCGCGTATTACCAAGACGTCTGGTGGAGCCGCTGGCGCCGCCCACGCCGCGCCTGTTAGTCTGCCATGACAGATGGACACGACGGCTCGGCTTCATCCATTATGACGCCTACATAATAGCCTCAACAGGCCACGCCACAAGCTACGTCCCCCCAATGGGCACCTTGCTGACGGGACAAGAGTATACCCCCCCCCCCCTGAGTCAGAAGGGCAGCAGGGCATGGAAGCATATCGGAGAAAAGATTCACAACTACTGTAGCCATTAAAGTACTCTGCAGTATACTACACAGTCACGTTGGGCCCGCTTGTCGGGGCCTCAACGACCGATGTATCCGCACCCCTTGATCTATAAAAGGGGGGCGCCCGTTAGAGGAAGGAAAAAGTCCAAAGGGAGACTTGGGCGCAGAGGATAGACTCATTCATTCCTAGTGCAATACACCACACAGTGGATGTAGGGTATTACGCTCCGGCGGCCCGAACCACTCTAAATCTGTGTGTTCTTGCGTTCTTGCCCCGGCTGTGGGTACCCCAAAAGCCCACGACATATAGATATCAAAAAAAAATATGCCATATACATTTCGGTGTATATAATGATTAAGATTATTGTAGAAACATGAAAATATAACTTGAGTTGTATGATATAGTATATAGTCATTCTCATATGTAGGATATAACTAGTAAATAATCTTGAGATCCTAAACGGTCTTAAATGAATATTATATAAAATATAAAATGTTAGACCTCACCACTACAACTTTGATATGGAACCACTCTACGTACGGCGTAGTTTGAAAACAAATCAAAACTTGTAGATTTTGAAACTAGAGAACTTATAATATTTTTTTCACTATTAAATGACTTTAAATGAAAAGAGTTATCAGCTATAAAATTTTAGATCTTATCAATCTCTACAATTTTGGTACAAAGTTTATCTTCATCCAATATCATATAAAAAAATTATGAACTTTTTTGCATGAGTCCATTTGTAGGGGGAGTCACGCCAGAGTCACGCCATCACCCACCCCTACAAATAGAGGTCATTGGTAGGGACGGGCGATGGCGTCGCCCATCTCTAAAAATACATTTTCAGAGGCGGGTCAAATGTTACAGTAGTCCCACTCTATTTGTAGCAACGAGATACATCTTGACCCGCCCTTGAAAAATAATCGGCGTGTTGTTATAAATCATTTTTGTAGTAGTGTTAAACAAGAGTTAAACAAGAGTTACCTTATTTCGATCTTCCATGAGGGGTAAATTTACATGTTTCCACATCTAATTTGTCTGTTTCACTATCCTTGTCTCTGAAAAGCTGGCCGCGAAAGGAAAACCGAAAAAAAAATTAAAGTGAACCTCACTGACGGAGCTTTCAACTTAGACAGAACATGCCTTTCAACTCAAATACAAAATGGGTGGCAAGCAGCACTACACGTCCAAATGAAGGAGCCTGGTAGAGTTTAGGTCACTCTCTCTAGGCCTGTTGTGCAGTAAAACTTGCGCACCGACTCTGAAAAGCTGGCTCGAAGCACATCACGTTTCTCACCTCAATCTCCAACGTGCTCCATATGGCATGCTTTAATTTGGAGCCAGAGGAAGAAGAAACCGTGGAACATGGCAACATCAGAACAGGGACACAGCAACAGAATTGCCTCTCCTCCCATTTAATGGTGCAGCTAGCTCCTCATTGCTGATTGCAGAAACATTGATGCTCCAACCAATCAACCAAGAGCAGGTATACGTGGGAAAAGTAGTGCTGCACAAATTACCTCGTGTCTCAAATATATGACCTCTCAAGGAGATACTCCATTGTTGATTGATTGCTACAACGAAATGGTTGGGTACCGTTGGGCAATTTTTTTTCACTTCACGTTATGCAAAACTTTTATTTGCAGATATTTTGTGCCTGGGACCATTGCGAGAGCTGCATCCGCGGTCCACTGGTCCGTGGGGTTTTCATCACTGTTGCTATCGCCAGCAGGCTACACGTGTTGACATAGCAGTGTTCCATGTTGGCCAACAGGAAGGCGCACCGTCTATATGCAGCTAGAACAAATAAAAAGAATTAAAAAATGTTGAGAGGTTTTGCAACTCTACTTTCTCTAGTCGACTTGCTCAGAGGCTACCAGTGTGTCTAATTGCAAATGAGAAGTTTTCATTTGTTAGTAAATACTTAAAGTAATTTATCTTATTTTATAAACTCCAAATCATGTAGGGATCTTGCAGCTGGAGCCGTGCCAAACAAACCCTTGGTCTTTTCACTTTTCTTTGATCTTTAAAATACATAGTTATAGCGGAAAAGTAGCATTTGATATCATTTTTATGTTGAAAATGAAGGTTTATTAACATTATGAGGCCAAATCCTCGAATTATTGGCATAGTTTTCTACATTGGCAACAATGGCCAAAGTCTTGGGCCAGTTTTATCAAGGACTTACTCTTTTCATGTATGTTCCAGGCACAAAAATCTTAGCTCCGCGCCTACGCCCTTGCATCCATTGAACCTTTCTGGCATATATAGTAAAGTGAATGGAATGGTTGAATTGTCTTGATTGATAGAGATCACTGTTTATATAAGACCAAGGGAGGCCGAAGGGACATGCCCCTTCGGTATGGCCCCTTCGGGATGGCCTTTTTGTGAGTTGGCCCTTTCGTGAATTGACCCTTTCGTGATGGTCCTTTCATGAAAGGTAACTGCGTAATGGCTAATCTAATTAACTATCACAGAAATTGATCACTAATTATAATTTCTTCATAACACTCCCTCTTGATCAATTTTCTTCTTCTTGTGGTCTTTGTAATCGATTTTCTCTTCTTGTGGTCTTGTAATCAATCGAATAACTCCTTGAAAACCCTATGGGAAAAATCAGGAGATGCGACATATATATCTCCTCCAAAAACCTTTCAGGAAAAATGTGAGGAGAATATTTTGAAAACCCTGTGGGAAAAACCAAAGTAATTTCGGTATACTAGGCAAAACTCCTTAAAACCCAGTGGGAAAAATAAGGAGAAACACCATAATATACAATTATCAATGTTAGTAGACCTTTGAGATAAACTCAAAGTCTTAGTCTAATAACACCTTGACCCTATGGTCAATATGCTTCAAATATCATCTTCTAAAAACCTCTGTGGGGAAAATAGATGATATAGCATATACCTTTGCGCTGGCATTGCGTCATCAAAAACTTTATATGAGAAATCTCAAAAGGAAAACTCACATAAAGAAAAGAGTACAATGCATGTTATGTCCGAGTATCATCCACCAAAAACCCCATGGGAAAAATGGATGATATGACATGACCTTGTATTGATATTGCCTCATTAAAAACTTTATATGAGAAACCCCAAAGGAAAAACTAATAGAAAGAAAAGAGTGCAATATGATGTTTGCAACAAGTTACTATTTAGAGAGACTCTCCCCCTGATACTTGCAAATATCAAATTAAATTCTCACCAATGTACTCAACACATAAGAAATGTTGAGTATGGTAGACTCTGTGAATATCTCAATGAGATTATCACATCACTTATTTTGCAATTGTTCGTATGTCCATATTACTTATGGAGCAGAACCATCTTAGTGCAAAAATATTACACTAAGTGTAACTTGTCTTCATCTACACAACACAAGTTGCATTACCTTTATAGGTAATGACTATTGATTCAATAGAATCAACACCACATAACCCCAGTATATGATATATCATTCTGGCAAGCTATAGACATCTATGTGAAGCCTTGTGCAATACAATATCAGAATGATTAGTGGAATTGACCATTAAATGTCTAATTGAAAACTGTTATAAAGTGATCATTCCATATGTACATTAAGCCTTCCAATGATCTGGATTTTGCGATCTTAGAGATAACCAGAATCATTATATCCACATAATCGGATCATGGATTATACCAAGATCACATGTGCTATTTGAGATATCAAAACATACTCTTAATTCCAATCTACCAATATTTGGTTGGACTAGCGCTGCTAATAGATAGCAAATCTTTGCAAAAAATAATATCTGGCCGAAAACTTTTGTAAGATATATTAGCGCATCAATAGCACACAGATAATGAACCATATGTTCTATTATCTCATCTCAATCACTATGGCATACAATAACTTTTCTCTCTTCTAGAGATAGAACAACCATAGGATACCTTCATATTGAATCGCTCAATATGATCTGAATATAGATAGCTTTGTACAAAATCTTGAGAGAAGATGCTTAGATCATAAACACAAAATAAAGTATTGGTTTAGTCTGTATCTTCCATCTTAAACTCCGTCTTTTGATTATCACGCGCTATCAATGTGTGTTTATTACTAATGGTGACAAATATATTGACCACCATATAAGACTATGAAGTCCAGTCAAGGACATCAAAAATGAACACCCACGTGTAATCAACCTTGTATCCCTTAATTTTAAGGAATACACACAAAGTCGATTGTACCAAATTCGACTTAACTGCTCTAAGCCATATATTGACTTAAGTAATACACAATATATGTTGCGATTTTATGTATGAGGTTTCGGTATGTGAACTCCTTCCCGGAAGCTTCACAAATATACCAAATCAAGTGATCATATAAATATATGCAATCACTACATCTATCAACTATCAACGGCAAAGATAGATGCTTTTGTACTGCCAATCAAAAGATAGTATCAAAAATTTTTAAAAATTATTTAGGAGAATAATTTGCACTAAAACTAAGTGCCTGGGCTATGCGTAAACCCCTTATCTACTAGTCTTGCTTTGTGTCTCACCACCATATTGTTCTCAATCCATTCTAGGATGAAAACACTTATGTATCCCACAGTAAAGATACCTTGAGATGTTAGCTCCATAGGCTAAACCATCTCTTTCTTGGTGAGCAAGACTATCTCTGTATGTACTTCTTCATTCAACAAGTTCCAATAAGAGTGTTCAAAACACTTTGCCATGGTCTTATTAATTGGATGAATTGGAATGTTGTATACAATTTATTCAGAGAATTGTGTGTCGACACGTGTAGCCTTTGTTTCATAAAATTCTCCAGTCTATCAAGACTCAAAAATACCATTAACGACTCATCATGACTTCCTGAAACGAGAGTCATGGCTTTCCGATATCCTAGCATCAGTATTTTGGTGCACCTCTGAGCTAGGTTTGTGGATGACATTCATCCACCGGGTAATAACCAATATTTACCCACAATATGTTGCCAACCATAGGTTGACCTGCATTTACTATCTAAGAAGGAAAGCCTTCTATTGCTAGAAATGAATAATCCTTCTTTATGGTCCTATATACTTCTCCCCCTCTTATTTACAATTGGGAGTTGAGTGGATTTATTTACATACTTGCAAAGCATTAATAAATTTAAAAGATACCTTAGTAATCAGTAAATGCATTTGACAGTCTATTTGCAATATTTTGCAAATAATAGTTCTCTGAACTCCAAAGTTAGTCATTTAATATGTGATCCAGAGCTTGAAATGCTTTAAGCATTCCAAATATTTTCCTGGCATTATATATGGTACGTCAAATTCAGAAAATTCAGAAAAATCAAACTGAACGGAAAAAATGTGGGGCACAAAAGGGGTTATAGGACAGTGAAAACTCGATGAACAAATATTTTTGTGGACAGTTTTGTGGACAATAGGTGATGAACACGATTGAATCTAAAGGGAAAAAAACACAACAATACCTCATGGGCATCCTAGAATCTTGATACCACTTGATGAGGACTAGGCCCGATCTTCTGAGAGGTAGGGGTAAATTCGATTGGTGAAGACTCGACGTTGACGATCCGGCTTCAAATCAGCACGATTCGAACCCTGCAACTGCTACACCACTGCTCTGTTGGTTATCAACCAAACACAACTTGATTGACCTCGTCGAGAAGGCTTTTCCTACAAGCAAATTGGAGGACACAAGCAAGAAGATGTAAACACGCAATCTGATAATTGCAAATATGGATGAAGCAAATCAGAAGAAGGAATCAAGCACTCAAATTGAAAGGACTAATCGACACAGTCGAGGAGAGCAAGAATAGGGGCCCTGGATCATTGTATAAGGACTTGTCGCCACATATACAACGATGCAATCTTTGTTTCTCAAAGGAAAACATAAGAACTAAACAAAACCCTATCATTCTAGGCGGCGGCTACTGATTTTATACCCTAAGGGACGTCCTAGGGTTGCTGGTGGTGTGTGAGGGGGCGTCCACTGCTTGAGCCACTTGGCCCAACATGGTACATGGGACAACAGCCCAAAAGATGACGGCGCAGCGCCCAGGTAGATTCTGGACGTCACATTGTTTTCGATGATTACCGTTGACTTCTAATGAATTTTGGCTTGAAGCCAATACCATTGGAAGCTCCTTGAAATTATCTTTCCATCCATATAAAGAACGTCCGAAATGGACTCCGTATGCGACCTGGGCGTCATTTTTTGTGTGGGCTGCTCTTGGACTCCGAGGTACGCTGGACTCGAACTTGAGTTGTCTTTGGGCCTCCACCTTGGGGACTCGAACCGGATAAGCTTTGGGTCTTCTTCTCGACTTGGAAAACCTTGTTGGTCTCTTTCATCTTCATGCCATTCACCATGTTTGGCCGTATGCATACTTGTCATGTCCTCATCATCCTCCCCTTCTTGAAAGAAAAGCCGTCCTCGACGCCAATTGCACTCGAAGCTGATCCTGCATGCTCCTTGATCAGAATGCAGATGATCTTGGACAAGAAAATCCTTTTCAACTCTATCATGTAAAAGATTAATACTAACAAAAGCTAGCATAGGAATAGATGGTATATGAATATCAGTAGTATTGGATCCATTTAGTTGATTACAATCTTGCACAACAAAAGAAAAATTCAGATTTGCACAAATGTAAACCTGATGTATCAAATATTTTCCATTGTTGTCATATTTGCCAATAGCATGATATGTATGTCTAGAGCAACATGGAAACTCAACATGTGCAAAAAGGTGCTCCTCCAAATCACTAAGATTACACAAAACATCAAATTCAATGTAACCCAAAGTTTTTAAAGAAGATATTAGTTTTAGCTACTTCATACCACTACCAATATGATTAACATGTTCCAATTCAGCACAAGTGGGTGGTTCTGTGCCCTCATGTTCATGATCATATAAGTCATCTTTATCACAGGGAATATCAAGCAAATTATCTTATGACAAAGGTAAATCAAGCGATGGTTCCACTAATAGTTGCTCTATCATAGCATGATTGGTGGAAAATTTCAGCACATCTAGAGAACTCTCACCTTCTGTGAGTGTAGCATCGCCGTTGCTCTCTTGTGCAGCGGCTATATTAGGCGATGGTTCTAAGTTTACACATGAGGTTGTGAGCACCTCAGGTTCTATCACGCCATCCTCGCTCTTTTGTAAATGATCCTGCAAAACTTTAGGCATAGTAGGAGGAATAACAAGAGAATTATCTAATTGATGCACCTCATCATTTGAATTAATAACAAGAGATGGATTAACAAAATTTTCTCTCATAACAAATTTCATGTCATTCCAAGTTTGAGGTTTATCTAATGGACTAAGCTCTCCCACCAAGTTAAAGTAGAATGTTGCAAAACACTAGCAGCAATGTTTACCTTCCTCCCTGGACACGTAAAGCGATTAGCAAATATGTTGTCTATGATTGGACTAAAATTTAGATAACTGTCACCCAAAACACAAAGGAAAAAAATCTGGGTCATGCACAACAAACCAATCAGGGCACAATTGGAGAAAGCTTCTATGATTGTTTCACGCAGCAGCAGGAAAGGAAGCTAATATTTTATTCCAAACATGCAACACTCTCCTAATTATACTCTATCACATAACAGATACAAGCTGCTACACGTCACAAGATATAGATCAGACTCAACTCAAACTGGACCGGTGAACAAGACCTAGACACGACCACTCACGAGGGACTAAAATTCAGAAAAAAGAAACTAAACGGAAAAATTGTGGGGCACAAAAGGGTTTATAGGATAGTGGAAACTCGATGAACAAATATTTTTGTGGGCAGTTTTGTGGACTATAGGTGATGAACACGATTGAATCTAAAGGGAAAAAACACAATAATACCTCACGGGCAACCTGGAATCTTGATAGCACTTTATGAGGACTAGGCCATGGATCAATGTATAAGGACTTGTCGCCACAGATATAATGATGAAGTCTTTATTTCTCAAAGGAAAACATAATAACTAAACAAAACCCTATCATTCTAGGCGGCGGCTACTAAGTTTATACCATAAGGGACATCCTAGGGTTGCTGGTGTTGTGCGAGGGGGTGTCCACCACTTGGGCCACTTGGCCCGACATGGTTCATGGGACAACAGCCCAAAAGATGGCGGCGTAGCGCCCTGGTAGATTCTGGATGTCACATTGTTTTGATGATTCCTGTTGACTTCTAATGAATTTGGGTCTGAAGCCAGTTCCATTGGAAGCTCCTTGAAATTATCTTTCCATCCATATAAAGAACGTCCAAAATAGACTCTGTATGCGACCTGGGCGTCATTTTTTGTGCGTGCTGCTCCTGGACTCCGAGGTACGGTGGACTTGAACTTGAGTTATCTTTGGGCCTCCACCTTGGGGACTCGAACGAGATAAGCTTTGGGCCTTCTTCTCGACTTGGAAAACTTTGTTGGTCTCCTTCATCTTCACGCCATTCACCATGTTTGACCGTATGCATACTTGTCATGTCCTTATCAACGCCCGTGTATGAGGTCACTGCCCTAGTGTCCCTGGGTATCCCACCCTTTGTTAGGACAAGCAAAACGCTAGAGCAAGCCCAATAGCACAACGAACCGATATCTGTACCTGGATCGTCTAGCCTAACCATATCCTTAGCATAACTCATGAATAACCAAAGCATGGATTGGTAAACTATCGAGATAGCATAACAACCATGGCAAAGCTCTATATTATGAATAGAATGCTAACAGTTAGAATACAAAGCCATACCAAGAGCCGAGGATTACTCACCGACTCTGAGGATGACTTGAGTCGCTAAGGGAAACTAGCCTATCTCTACTACCTAGGAAAGAGAGAGAGAGAGAGAGAGCCTCCTTGGAGACAGTGGTGAAATGGTGTGTGTGTGTGTGTGTGTGTGTGTGTGTGTGTGTGCGTGTGTGTGCGCGTGTGTTGAGGGGGTGGAGGAGAGGCCTATTTATAGTGCTGGAGGCCGGTTCCGCCAAATGCATATATGGAAGGTGATCAGGTGCCTTTGCAGCTTCTCCTGCTCGAGATGTACCTGGACTGGAATCTGTTCAAGTTTGACTGAACCCTGGGGTCGGCCGACCCCAGGTGTGCCTCCCCCAACCTCATCTTCCTTTAGCAGGCTAATAGGTGAGCACTGAACCTTATTCTCTCGTGCTTCTTGCGTGGCGTGCCTGTTTGCTCTGCCAGATGTGCCCTCCTTGTAAGTGGGTGACGTCGGATGCGATCCTTGTGGCGTCTGCTGCATGTTTTCGTTTTATTCCACTGTTTCACATCTGAAATGGATAAATCTCCAAAACAACTGTGTAGCAAGTTTAGTGATACAAATATGCGAGTATGGTGTATAGTTTTCCTTTATTATTGAGTCTACTTGACGGTCAAGTTTTGAACTTATGGACCATCAACAGTACAGTTGACGGTCTATTTCAACCCATTTTGACTGTCAACTATCGTGCAAAATGAGATCATCCAAGGGAATAAATGTTAGCATAGGGTTATTTATTTACAAATTCAACAGATGCTAGTCTAAGAATGTGTACAGGTGAATTTGGCCAAAAATGCATGAAACTAGTAGTCATTACCCAAGGCATAAATGCCCGGCCAAGCACAAGCAAGCCTAAGGTCCAAAGTGGCTCGTTTGGCAGCCTCACACAAGAAGGAGACTCAGCCTACGCGCGTGACATGTCATTAATCCAAGGCGAAACCTTCCCATCCAATCAAGCACGAGTACACGGATCCATGGGCCCACCAAAGCTAGAAATCAACACGTGCAAGTGCCCTCTCACCAAGAACTAACATTAGGGACCATGTGGCAACCTCACAACAAAAGATGAAGTCGGTTCATGCCACGTGGTGGTCGGCCGAATAGCCAGTGGGCCCCCTTAGCTCCATCCTCCACGTGTTGCTTCCCTATTGGTTCTAGAAGGCGGTTCTGGGAGGCCCAAGCATCTTCACCGACTTAAGCACCATGGTTCCATCATATAAATACTAGAGGAGAGGGTAAGAAGAGGAACACACTTCACATTCCACATCCACTCTCCTATTGAGTGTCACTTGAGCGGTAGAGTCACCTTGCAAGGGTTAGGGGTAGAGGTACTCAGGAGGGGCGCCGATAATGGCACTCTTCTCTAAATTGTACCTGTACAAGAGTGAGAGAGAATCAGGGGAATTGTAGGGGTCTGTCGGCACTCTTCTTCGCTTGTACCTCGATGGATACTTATTAATTATAGTATATATTCGTGACTTCCTTATGTTTCTTAGAATTCGAGTGTAAGTCCAAGTACTAGTTTCTATTGTTTACTGGATCGAGTGTTCGCTAGTGAATAGTGGATGACTCTAGAGTTGAACTCCTAATAGAGACGGATAATCCTGATCGCCTCTAGAGTTAGTATGAGATAGCGTAGACGTGGTATCTAGGCTAGCTTTTACTGCTTAGTTGTTTTCTATGCCCATGGTTTGAAGAGGCAGCCGGCAGGTGGTGACAACCCTGTCCATTCCCCAGTAATCCTCCACGTTCGGTTACAAAACAGTGCGCAATCACCAAAGCAATTGGCTTAATTAAGTTAGGAGAAACCGGTGGCCCGAAGTAAACGACGACTCTAGATATTGTCTTATGCTGAGTTCTGAGCCATAGGAAATCCTATCAACCCCTTATCTCTTTAGTAGTGTGGTGTCCTTGGATGAGTTAGAGCCTTAGATAGTGTACTCTCACATTCCCCTATGGATACGATATCCTTAAATACTCTTGGGTGAAAGCCTACGACGATATTCGTGCGCTTGATGATTTTATTCGTGATGCTATGAAATGTCAACAAGCTTTCTGGGGCCGTTGCCGAGGAACGACAGCTATATTATCTTACGACATAGTTCATCCTCGTATCCCTTTCTTTTTTTCTTGATTCTACATTTACCCCCGCTACCCATGAAGCAGCTATCTTTTCCACAGCTCTCTACCCTAATGGGCGAGTTCTCTGAGCCATCACCATCTTCCACATCTAGGTATGAACTCGACCCTGGCTTTATATCCATGGTTCGGCAATCACCCTTCTCTAGAGTGATCAATGAAGGTCCCCTTGTCTCTCAACTGAAAGAAGCTTTTACTGCTTGCCCACGTTTTGAAGAGGCAGCCGGCAGGTGGTGACAGCCCTGTCCGTTCCCCAGTAATCCTCCATGTTTGGTTACGAAACAGTGCGCAATTACCAAAGCAATTGGCTTAATTAAGTCAGGATAAATCGGTGGCCTGAAGTAAACAACGACTCTAGATCTTGTCTTATGCTGAGTTCTGAGCCTTAGGAAATCCTATCAACCCCTTATCTCTTTAGTAGTGTGGTGTCCTTGGATGAGTTAGAGCCTTAGATAGTATACTCTCACATTCCCCTGTGGATACGATACCCTTGAATACTCTTGGGTGAAAGCCTATGACGGATATAGTATACTCTCACATTCCCCTGTGGATACGATACCCTTGAATACTCTTGGGTGAAAGCCTATGACGATATCCGTGTGCTTGATGATTTTATTCGTGACGCTACAAAACGTCAACAAGCTTTCTGGCGCCGTTGCCGGGGAACGATAGCTATATTATCTTAAGACATAGTTCGTCCTTGTATCCTTTTCTTTTTTTCTTGATTCTACATTTACGCCCACTACCCATGAAGAAGCTATCCTTTCCACAGCTCTCTACCCTAATGGGCGAGTTCCCTGAGCCATCACCATCTTCCACATCTAGCTATGAACTCAACCCTGGCTTTATAGCCATGGTTCGGAAATCACCCTTCTCTGGAGTGATCAACGAAGATCCCCTTGACCATTTGCAAGAATTCAAAGAACTGTGTTCGAGCTTACCTAGGCATGATGCAAGAAACCTTGCAGTGGAATTTGTTTTCTTTCTCTCTCATTAGGAGGGTGGAGCATGGTACACCCGCATGATAGGGAGTATGAGCGGTGATTGGGAAGAGTTTCGAGCTGACTTTTTTCACTCGTTCTCTCTT
Source organism: Panicum virgatum (assembly GCF_016808335.1). Classification (NCBI taxonomy): domain Eukaryota; kingdom Viridiplantae; phylum Streptophyta; class Magnoliopsida; order Poales; family Poaceae; genus Panicum; species Panicum virgatum. The sequence continues at coordinate 28,140,803 of NC_053143.1, read as the reverse complement.
AGTAAATGCATAAACTCCATACCGACTGACATCCTTGACTTCGAGCAATTAGAGAAGGAGTCCATAGGTGCAGCCTGGGCTATATTCTTACGCCTTTTGCCATCTAGCCCAAACTTATCTATACCCGATGATATATCATCGGACATCTTTTGTTCGGGTTTAGATATGAAGTCTGCCCTAGACCTCGACATCACTGCCGGAGGTTCATTTGCACACACAACTCCAACTGAATGGAGAGAAATCTTGGATAGTTTCTTAGAAAACTCTTCCTTTCCTACTGACTAAAGTGAACCCCGCCGGAAGGAATCCACGTAGAGCCATGAGAGTCTCTCAACACCTGAATCTGAGCTTTCATCCTTCACACCCCCATATTCATTTGTTGAGCTCTCCCCCGAACCACGAACACTGAAGGAAGAAGAAATTGGACCTTCGGAGTTCTCTTCCTGATTCGAGAATGATCCTTTAGGAAACATCGAAAACACCTCAAATCATTTTAGGCACGAGAAGCCTACGGAATCGTTGTCTTTATGAGACCATCGGTGCTTTTTCCCACCATACACTTGTAATGGAGTGGTCAAAGGAGGCAAGGCGTACTTCCGAAGCAATTCGGATTAGCCTAAACTCCACGACCATCCCTTGTTCTATGAAGGGAAATGCCGTAGAAGCTTTTCATGACCCTGCTGCTGAGGTTTGCATCATACCCAAGTGCCTCTTGGACACTCTTGTGGGTAACAAGCCTCTAACCCCGACCGACATGTATTTCAAAAGTTCATCCGGACTCTTCTTTGAATGTCGAGGAATTGCATGAGACATGCCTATTACCATAGACAAAATTGAGGTGCGTTTAGATTTTCATCTACGACATCATCAATTTTGATCTTCTCCTAGACTACCCGTTAGAAAAACTTCTGGCATCTCATGGGAGACTAGATAAAAACCATAGGGAAACCGGCTCTGCCACTGCTACACCTTACTTAGAAAATCTTCTGGCAAAGCCTCCTCCTGAGCAAAATCCGCTCGAGGAGATGATGCATACATCTCAGTTCGTATCATCCGAGTCATTCTCTTGGAACTTGCAGAATCTTCGAAAGAGTACGACTCAGAAGATAGCCATCACTATTGTGAGGATGAACATTCATCACCCCTCGATCGAGTTTGAGCCTCTTACCGCTGGCCCAGAATATGTTGATTTCGACCACGATCAAGATTCAACATCGATCTTTCACGATGATTCTGTCGAGATGGAGAATCAATGGTCCATGGAACTTTCTGTGGCGCCGACTCTGGAGTCCGATGAAAATGATTCCATAGATGAGCATGGGACTGTCATTTTTGAAACACCATGCTCATTCAATGCCACTCCAGAGTCAGGCATACTTAATGCACCACGCACACACGAGGACTACAACCAATGTTGATGCTCACTAACGACCATTTCTAGACGTCAACTTGATCAGAAAATCATGAGAGTTTGCATTTCTTACACGCATCTTTATCCAAATAAATTCCTAAACGACACTTTACCTTATAGAATATGCAAGATGTGTTTTTGAGCTAATATGCAGGTTGCAAGCACACTTTGGCCTGACAGCTAATATGCAGATTCAGGCTCAATTCGACCACGTGTAGCCCAAGAACTGAAGCAAATCTACTTAAGACAGGCCATACCCCGGTGATCAGACAAAAGGAGGCCCAGGATAGCCTATCCCCTTGCAGTTGGGGGCGGTTGGGGCCACCGGGTGGCCGGCCGACAACCCTAGTCGGCCGACGGCCCAGTGGGCCCCACCACCTTCAACCAGCCACGTGGAGGCTTGGCATTGGCTCCCAATGGAGGTTCACCGAGGTAGAACTACTGCACGGATGTGGCTCCCACCTATAAATACAAGGGGAGGGGGTAGATAAGGGACACAAGCACACACACACACACACACCTATCACCTCCCATTACCTCAAGTGCATTCTTGCTTAATCTATAGGCTTAGTGGAGTTTAGGAGAAGTCTAAGAGTCATCGAGTCTCTGGAGTTGCTCGAGAGTTCTGGTATGAGTTCATCTCTAGTTCTCTCTTGTAATATTCGATCACTTGTAATAGAATTAGACTATGGTTACCGATATCTGCTTGAAGTATGTTCTAAGTTATCGGATATATACTTCGTGATCTGGTTGCGTTATCATTCGATGCTTGCAATGCATGATCGCCCTGTGCTTGTGATGGTTAACATATTGGCCTTGGAACACTATCAACTGCTCCAGTATTTGTATGTTTGCTCTAGTATGATGTCTGTCCATCTGGAGGGTGGGGGCTCCGTGCGGGATACTAGAGTATCGCTTACTAATGTAGACATTATGTCTAGACTAGTTAAGTGTTGCTGGATGTCAACCTTTCCCACGGTTTGTAGAGGTAGCCGGCAGGTGATGACTGCCCTGTTCGAGTTTTAGTAATCCTCCACATTCGGATTGGGGGTAAGAGGTACATAAAGCCGCCTAGGTGAACGGGCTTCTCCCGTCAACTAGAGAAGCGGTCTCCCAGTTGTGTAGTTTAATCTTTGACAATCTAACCATAAGATAGCATAGATATAGCTAGCCTAGCACATCTGACTTGAGCTCTAACTTCTGCCTTTCTCCCTTCCTATAGCATTCTTTTGTTTATTTATCTTGAAGGTAGTTTGTGTGTGTGTCACACTACCTCCTACCATATTATTTATCTTACCCCTGTTTATGCAATTGAATATCCAATATAGATCAAGTTCATTAACTAGCCTATATATCTCCATTCGCCACCTTCCCTGCGGAAATATAAATGACACCCCGGTATACTCCCGGGTAAAATGCTACAGCGGTATTCCGTGCGCTTGCGGATTTATTCGTGGTTCATGAATTACCTGCAACTCCCTTGGCGTCTGCGGGCGTCATCTCTGACTTTCAGTGGTGACGTTGGTAGGCGTCAACAACCACCTTATGGTCCTCTTTGGCAAAATCTTCAGAAGGTTGGTTGTAGATGTATATGTTTATCGTAAACAATGCAGATTTCGTGGGTGCACCGTGGCACTAACCTTGTAGCTAGCTGCAACAATAGGTGGTGAAACAATGACCCACCACCAATGATGGCTACAAGAATTCTCATGGTCGAACTTATGATAAAAAAACAAAGCACTGCCGGGTGATAGCCCGGATTATCACTTATTTATTTCCCTTTCAATAAAAGCAAGATCATGTTCTAGGATGTAATTTTCCTTCAGATATTTTTGGTCGCTAATCATTTTAGGTGAAGATCAAAGAGAACGACGGACAGGCAATGCCTACAAACATGAGCGCTACACCGACTACAACGTCTCGATATGTCTTGTTGGAGGAACGACCACAGAAGGAGACTTGCACTCCACACCCTTGAGTTTTGTTGCCCAGTAATGCAAACTCCAAGTGTGGGGAGGTATGTGAGTACCATGAAGTAAATTCCTTTCATGCCAATCCATATCTAGTTTTAGAATTGGTGTTAGCTCTTGCATCTTGCTCCATAAAAAAATTAAACTAAAAAAATGAGTGGAGTTGCCATGGTGATGAGTTTTTTATCAACGAAACACTGCGGTAAGTACTCTCAGTGTCCTGCTTTTGACATTAAACAAAGTCCTGCCAAGAGGTCGCCCGAGGATCACCAGGTTCATACTCATGTCTGCCCCTATTTGAATAAAGCTCAATCATACTTCCATGCTTCTTTTATCTATTTTTTCTGTGTGCTCTGGTTTGAATGTGTCTTGCAAAACACATTCATAGGCTTTTCAACTAAGCATGGTGCTTAGGATAAAAAGTCTTCTACAGTCAAACTGACATGGTGTTGAGTTTCATTGATGAACCTCAAAGTTAACAATTGCATAGATATTGGTTGCATATGTTGACTAACCCATGCAGAAAATTTATCAATTCAAATGGGCAAGTCGTTGAGCTGAGTTCAAATGGTAAGGTAAGCCAAGGTTTTGGATTAATGTTGCGTAGCATAACCATGTTGATGCAATTTACTTCAGCCTTGCTTGAGTAAGTATTTCGGTGAGATTAGAATTTTAGTTTTAATAAATTTTAGGGCTCCCTGGTTCTTAAAACAGGCAGAGCCATTGTTTTGTTTGCATTTTTATTGTTTTTAAATAGGCTCTAGGTACAAGCATAAGTGTGGGGGAGATCTCTCGGAGCTTCGACGCACATACACTCGATATCATCCCTAACATGTGCACAACACCGAACGAATCAGCAAGCAAAAGGCCAAGATGAACTGGTGCCAGCATTGGTCGGTGAAAACTTAGGTTTGGCCAACCAGAACTTGCCCTGTTCGTTCTCCATCGCAACAGTTTGTGCACTCTAACCCTCACTCTCCCCAACCTATGAGTTTAAATGAGAATCATTGTTAAGCATTAAAATTAAACTCAAGGATATCCTCTGGTTTTGTGCTTCACTATGGCTTGCATACTTTTTATTCTTTGCTAAGCCTGAGCTTGTGCATCACATCTTAGGGAACCCATAATTGCTAAGTTGTTGACAAGTGAGATATGGTTTGATAAAAAAATTCTTGCTTTTTCAGCTTATATGTCTGAGAAACTTTTATCAAAAGGGAAACCTCCATAGCTTTACAGCTCCACGTGTTTGTCCTACCAAAGTCATATGTCGATGTTCATGATACAAACTTTATACATATGTGTCTTGTTGTTGCATTGAGCTTCAACAATTTCGTGAACCTAGTGAGATGCTTTTCATACTTGTTTGATCAAGATCATGTGCACTTCACAAAATGAAAACTCCATGTTTAATGATCTTTCTCTCCAGTATCCCCAAAAGAGGCATGGGCTATCTAAAAAAGAAAAGAGAGAAAAGATAGAATGCCCAAAAAGCATGACCCAAAAAAGAATACATACATAGAGAAAATACATTCTACACCTGCGTGTATCTACTCCTATGTCCATCGGAGAGAGAGGCTAAAGGTCCTGACGGATGCCGGTGGATTAACCCGTTAACACTAGCTGGCCATCACTATTTTTCCGGTTCTGAACCGTAACTGATTTAGTTTGCATTGTATGGAAGCTCCTCGAGGCGTCCGCCGCCACAGTCAATTCACCACGCGCAGGCTCCGCCGGCGAGGGACTTCCTCGGATAGGCCGCTGCCACACCTCTCCTCATGTTATCTTCCAGCTGCATGCGCAGGCAGCAGGCTCCGCTGCCACTACTAGCCAGCGCACAACGCCGGATGCCATGCAGATCGCCGTCGAGTCTCGAGTAATCTCGACCTCCAGTAGCGGCGATAGCAGCATGGACGATCCAGGGAATATAATGGAGTATATGTATATACCTTCTTTAGAGCTTGTTCAGTTGCACACGATTTCATTTCGAGCTAGAAATAATAGAAACAATAAGAAATATAATAAGAGGCCCGAATTTATTTCAGATCGAAAACTACTTGCAATAAAATAAGCTCATAAAAAATACAACAAAAGACCCGGATTCATTCCCCATCTCTAGACTCATAGATTGATTTCGGGTATCTTGTTGTATTTATTATGAGTTTATTTTGTTGCAAGTAGTTTCCGACCTGGAATAAATCCGAATCTCTTGTTATATCTCTTATTGTTTTTATCATTCCAGGCCCGGAATGAAACCGCGTGCAACCGAAGAAGCCCTTAATCGTTAATTATTTGCCTCCGCAAGACTGCATGGAGCCGTTTGCTTGCAACCGCAACCGCGGAGGATAGGTTGCGGCCGCCCCCGGCCGTCTGATCTCCGCCGGCTGTGACATGTGCATGTGTTGGTAATGTAGTCTTTCATTTTACAGCTCGTACGTTTTCATACTTTTTTTTGAAAGAGTACGTTTTCATACTTGATGATGTGCATGCGTTGGTAATGTAGTCTGATCTCCGCCGGCGGTGAACGTGTACACGTACGTTTTCATACTTGATGATGTGCTTATATATGTGGGAACATATCAAGTGCAAACTGACATATTCGTGAAAACCTCCAAGCCATCCAAGAGCATAAAGATCAAATTCTTAGTCCTTAGCACAAGCTTTGTGAGTGTTAGTGCTAGGTTAGCTCTTGAGTGTGATCAAGCAAGATTTAGATCCTTGTGATGTGGTTCTAGAGTGAACCATCCTTGTATCTTGGTGCGCCGGCCATCCTTGGAGCTTGGGTGGCTCGCCGGCAAGTCAACGACCCTCCGGCTTGGTGTGGAGCGGCGTCGACGACATTATGCGGGGGACGGAGACCCCTCCTTCGTGGGCAATCTCCCTTAGTGAAGATCGGGATCAAGGTGACCGTGATTGTGTTCACAGAAGAGACTTGATTACCGGGAAGCGATACTCTTCGTGAGTGCTACAACAACGTGGACATAAGGGCGCCTTTCTGGCAATCCGAACCACGGGATAAATTCTCGTATCGAGAGTTCGCTTCCTCTCATCCCTCTCATTAAGCTTCCTCATTTCATATTGCAACTTGTGTGCCTTTACTTTTTTAGTGTAGTATCTTGCTAGGATTGCCTATAGGTTGCAAAACTCTTTTGGGATGAGGGTTTCACACTAAGGTGAACCGTAGTTGCACATTTTGATAGTTTGAATTAGTTTAAGTTTTGTGCAAATTAGTTCGAGCCATATGTTTAGATTTTAATAGTACCTAATTCACCCATTCCTCCTCTTAGGCTAGAGCATCCGATCGCTTTCATACTACTATCTCCTTTCAGACCTGAAACGTTTACTTGTAGGTTTTCATACTTGATGATGTGTTTATATATAGTCCACACGTATATTCCTATCATTTTTTTGAGAGCGTAATCCTGTCCCGTTGGCAGATTTAGAAGATGCAAATACTCCACCATATACATGCACGTGTGCTGCAACTCTCTTTCAAACTGATGCCGCTCGTCTCGCAAATCTAGGAGATACAATCGGCCATGCAAACCAAGCACGCGCCGCAAATCTAGTACGACCAACCACATTAGCGGGTTTCCTAGACAAGCTAGTAACGCCCACGAAAGTGAAAGCGCGGACCTATCCAGAGGTAGGAGCAGCTACACGTAGGAGTAGAAAAAACTCATCCTATATACTCTCATTCTAGAATTCAAATTTTGTCCTCAAATATAAGTTATTCTAGGTTGAGATTGGACCCAACCATCTTAATGATGCATTGTTTTTTGGTCTTTTCCAATAGAAAGATGTGCATGCAACAATGTAGGGGAGGTACATGTGAGGGAGGTGCATAGGAAAAGACGTGCTAGTTTAATTAGCACATTCCCAATGCTTAATAATTAGAGGTAGGAGAGTCTTTTCTATATAACCATAATCTGTCCTAAAAACTCTAGAATGACTTATATTTGAGGACGGATGGAGTATATTACAGTGTATATAAAGGTTAAGATTATTGTGGAAACTTGAAAATATAACTTGAGTTGTACGAGATAGTACATAGTCACAGCCATATCTATGGCACAACTAGTAAATAATCTTGTGATCCTAAATAGTCTTAAATGAGTATTGTATAAAATATAAAACTTTAGATCTTAACACTACAATTTTGATATGAAACAACTCTACATGCGAGGTTGTATGAAAACAAATCAAAACTTGTAGATTTTGAAACGGGAGAATTTATAATATTTTTTAAATGAACTAAAATTGAAATGTTATCAACTGCAAAATTTTACATCTCCTTGATCTCTACAATTTTGTATAAAGTTTATTTTCATCCAAGATCATATGAAAATAGTATGAATTTTTTTGCATGACACCATTTGTAGGAGCAGGTCATGCCATCACCCACCTTTAAAAATTAATTTTTAGAGGCCGGTGACGCCATCACCCGTCCCTACAAATGTATTTCTATTTTATTTAAAAATTTCATTTTTATCTTTAAATATAGTAGAACTAATCCAAAAAAGTGAAACTTCTACGCTATGATTATTGTGAACTATAGATATCAAAAAAAAATATGCCATATATATTTCGGTGTATATAATGATTAAGATTATTGTAGAAACATGAAAATATAACTTGAGTTGTATGATATAGTATATAGTCATTCTCATATGTAGGATATAACTAGTAAATAATCTTGAGATCCTAAACGGTCTTAAATGAATATTATATAAAATATAAAATGTTAGACCTCACCACTACAACTTTGATATGGAACCACTCTACGTACGACATAGTTTGAAAACAAATCAAAACTTGTAGATTTTGAAACTAGAGAACTTATAATATTTTTTCACTATTAAATGACTTTAAATGAAAAGAGTTATCAGCTATAAAATTTTAGATCTTATCAATCTCTACAATTTTGGTACAAAGTTTATCTTCATCCAATATCATATAAAAAAATTATGAACTTTTTTGCATGAGTCCATTTGTAGGGGGAGTCACGCCAGAGTCACGCCATCACCCACCCCTACAAATAGAGGTCATTGGTAGGGACGGGCGATGGCGTCGCCCATCTCTAAAAATGCATTTTCAGAGGCGGGTCAAATGTTACAGTAGTCCCACTCTATTTGTAGCAACGAGATACATCTTGACCCGCCCTTGAAAAATAATCGGCGTGTTGTTATAAATCATTTTTGTAGTAGTGTTAAACAAGAGTTAAACAAGAGTTACCTTATTTCGATCTTCCATGAGGGGTAAATTTACATGTTTCCACATCTAATTTGTCTGTTTCACTATCCTTGTCTCTGAAAAGCTGGCCGCGAAAGGAAAACCGAAAAAAAAATTAAAGTGAACCTCACTGACGGAGCTTTCAACTTAGACAGAACATGCCTTTCAACTCAAATACAAAATGGGTGGCAAGCAGCACTACACGTCCAAATGAAGGAGCCTGGTAGAGTTTAGGTCACTCTCTCTAGGCCTGTTGTGCAGTAAAACTTGCGCACCGACTCTGAAAAGCTGGCTCGAAGCACATCACGTTTCTCACCTCAATCTCCAACGTGCTCCATATGGCATGCTTTAATTTGGAGCCAGAGGAAGAAGAAACCGTGGAACATGGCAACATCAGAACAGGGACACAGCAACAGAATTGCCTCTCCTCCCATTTAATGGTGCAGCTAGCTCCTCATTGCTGATTGCAGAAACATTGATGCTCCAACCAATCAACCAAGAACAGGTATACGTGGGAAAAGTAGTGCTGCACAAATTACCTCGTGTCTCAAATATATGACCTCTCAAGGAGATACTCCATTGTTGATTGATTGCTACAACGAAATGGTTGGGTACCGTTGGGCAATTTTTTTTCACTTCACGTTATGCAAAACTTTTATTTGCAGATATTTTGTGCCTGGGACCATTGCGAGAGCTGCATCCGCGGTCCACTGGTCCGTGGGGTTTTCATCACTGTTGCTATCGCCAGCAGGCTACACGTGTTGACATAGCAGTGTTCCATGTTGGCCAACAGGAAGGCGCACCGTCTATATGCAGCTAGAACAAATAAAAAGAATTAAAAAATGTTGAGAGGTTTTGCAACTCTACTTTCTCTAGTCGACTTGCTCAGAGGCTACCAGTGTGTCTAATTGCAAATGAGAAGTTTTCATTTGTTAGTAAATACTTAAAGTAATTTATCTTATTTTATAAACTCCAAATCATGTAGGGATCTTGCAGCTGGAGCCGTGCCAAACAAACCCTTGGTCTTTTCACTTTTCTTTGATCTTTAAAATACATAGTTATAGCGGAAAAGTAGCATTTGATATCATTTTTATGTTGAAAATGAAGGTTTATTAACATTATGAGGCCAAATCCTCGAATTATTGGCATAGTTTTCTACATTGGCAACAATGGCCAAAGTCTTGGGCCAGTTTTATCAAGGACTTACTCTTTTCATGTACGTTCCAGGCACAAAAATCTTAGCTACGCGCCTACGCCCTTGCATCCATTGAACCTTTCTGGCATATATAGTAAAGTGAATGGAATGGTTGAATTGTCTTGATTGATAGAGATCACTGTTTATATAAGACCAAGGGAGGCTGAAGGGACATGCCCCTTCGGTATGGCCCCTTCGGGATGGCCTCTTCGTGAGTTGGCCCTTTCGTGAATTGACCCTTTCGTGATGGCCCTTTCATGAAAGGTAACCGCGTAATGGCTAATCTAATTAACTATCACAGAAATTGATCACTAATTATAATTTCTTCATAACACTCCCTCTTGATCAATTTTCTTCTTCTTGTGGTCTTTGTAATTGATTTTCTCTTCTTGTGGTCTTGTAATCAATCGGATAACTCCTTGAAAACCCTATGGGAAAAATCAGGAGATGCGACATATATATCTCCTCCAAAAACCTTTCAGGAAAAATGTGAGGAGAATCTTTGGAAAACCCTGTGGGAAAAACCAAAGTAATTTCAGTATACTAGGCAAAACTCCTTAAAACCCAGTGGGAAAAATAAGGAGAAACACCATAATATACAATTATCAATGTTAGTAGACCCTTGAGATAAACTCAAAGTCTTAGTCTAATAACACCTTGACCCTATGGTCAATATGCTTCAAATATCATCTTCCAAAAACCCCTGTGGGGAAAATAGATGATATAGCATATACCTTTGCGCTGGCATTGCGTCATCAAAAACTTTATATGAGAAATCTCAAAAGGAAAACTCACATAAAGAAAAGAGTACAATGCATGTTATGTCCGAGTATCATCCACCAAAAACCCCATGGGAAAAATGGATGATATGACATGACCTTGTATTGATATTGCCTCATTAAAAACTTTATATGAGAAATCCCAAAGGAAAAACTAATAGAAAGAAAAGAATGCAATATGATGTTTGCAACAAGTTACTATTCAGAGAGACTCTCCCCCTGATACTTGCAAATATCAAATTAAATTCTCACCAATGTACTCAACACATAAGAAATGTTGAGTATGGTAGACTCTGTGAATATCTCAATGAGATTATCACATCACTTATTTTGCAATTGTTCGTATGTCCATATTACTTATGGAGCAGAACCATCTTAGTGCAAAAATATTACACTAAGTGTAACTTGTCTTCATCTACACAACACAAGTTGCATTACCTTTATAGGTAATGACTATTGATTCAATAGAATCAACACCACATAACCCCAGTATATGATATATCATTCTGTCAAGCTATACACATCTATGTGAAGCCTTGTGCAATACAATATCAGAATGATTAGTGGAATTGACCATTAAATGTCTAATTGAAGACTGTTATAAAGTGATCATTCCATATGTACATTAAGCCTTCCAATGATCTGGATTTTGCGATCTTAGAGATAACCAGAATCATTATATCCACATAATTGGATCATGGATTATACCAAGATCACATGTGCTATTTGAGATATCAAAACATACTCTTAATTCCAATCTACCAATATTTGGTTGGACTAGCGCTGCTAATAGATAGCAAATCTTTGCAAAAAATAATATCCGGCCGAAAACTTTTGTAAGATATATTAGCGCATCAATAGCACACAGATAATGAACCATATGTTCTATTATCTCATCTCAATCACTATGGCATACAATAACTTTTCTCTCTTCTAGAGATAGAACAACCATAGGATACCTTCATATTGAATCGCTCAATATGATCTGAATATAGATAGCTTTGTACAAAATCTTGAGAGAAGATGCTTAGATCATAAACACAAAATAAAGTATTGGTTTAGTCTATATCTTCCATCTTAAACTCCGTCTCTTGATTATCACGCGCTATCAATGTGCGTTTATTACTAATGGTGTCAAATGTATTGACCACCATATAAGACTATGAAGTCTAGTCAAGGACATCAAAAATGAACACCCACATGTAATCAACCTTGTATCCCTTAATTTTAAATAATACACACAAAGTCGATTGTACCAAATTCGACTTAACTGCTCTAAGCCATATATTGACTTAAGCAATACACAATATATGTTGCGATTTTATGTATGAGGTTTTGGTATGTGAACTCCTTCCCAGAAGCTTCACAAATATACCAAATCAAGTGATCATATAAATATATGCAATCACTACATCTATCAACTATCAACTGCAAAGATAGATGCTTTTGTACTGCCAATCAAAAGATAGTATCAGAAATTTTTAAAAATTATTAAAGAGAATAATTTGCACTAAAACTAAGTGCCTGGGCTATGCGTAAACCCCTTATGCTACTAGTCTTGCTTTGTATCTCACCACCATATTGTTCTCAATCCATTCTAGGATGAAAACACTTATGTATCCCACAATAAAGATACCTTGAGATGTTAGCTCCATAGGCTAAACCATCTCTTTCTTGGTGAGCAAGACTATCTCTGTATGTCCTACTTCATTCAACAAGTTTCAATAAGAGTGTTCAAAACACTCTACTATGGTCTTATTAATTGGATGAATTGGAATGTTGTATACAATTTATTCAGAGAAATGTGTGTCGACACGTGTAGCCTTTGTTTCATAAAATTCTCCGGTCTATCAAGACTCAAAAATACCATTAACGACTCATCATGACTTCCTGAAATGAGAGTCATGGCTTTCCGATATCGTAGCATCAGTATTTAGGTGCACCTCTGAGCTAGGTTTGTGGATGACATTCATCCACCGGGTAATAACCAATATTTACCCACAATATGTTGCCAACCATAGGTTGACCTGCATTTACTATCTAAGAAGGAAAGCCTTCTATTGCTAGCAATGAATAATCCTGCTTTATGGTCATATATACTTCTCCCCCTCTTATTTACAATTGGGAGTTGAGTGCATTTATTTGGTACCTCCACTCTTTCTGGCACATACTTGCAAAGCATTAACAAATTTAAAAGATACCTTAGTAATCAGTAAATGCATTTGACAGTCTATTTGCAATATTTTGCAAATAATAGTTCTTTGAACTCCAAAGTTAGTCATTTAATATGTGATCCAGAGCTTGAAATGCTTTAAGCATTCCAAATATTTTCCTGGCATTATATATGGTACGTCAAATCTTCCCCTAATGCCTGGAAATAATCGTTATTAAAATAAACCCAGTGTATTGGCCGTAAATAGGTCCTCCTTGAGAGGTTCTAGATACTTAATGATTGACGGAGATTGAGATCTTATATTGATATCAAATTTTCTGTGTGTACCCATCAATGTACATTGTGATGGTGAGATTGGTACGTATACAACGTAACCTAATCATACGCAAATAGGAAATCTTCAAGGATTCTCACGTACTAAATGCATATATGGGATATGCAGTTAATCATAAGTCAGGAGTGTGTAAATCTACCTGACCCCAACACAAAGTTGGTAAATATAAATTCTCGAACACAAGTTCTCTATTATTTTGATGTCTTTCGTATAGATTTCATTTATCCCTTTGGATATTTAACTGAATTCTAAAGCCAAAACAATCGTTTTAAGGCATATAAATTCAGTAGTGTTCAGTATAATGAGCACACAACTTGAGTCATTATTTACCAAATGTATGGTTGAGTGTGGATACTTTACACACTCTAGATCATCTTATAGATGAATCTTTACAACCATAAAATGCCTGATCTGCCCATACAATATTTGTATCGGACTCAAACATATTCTCTTGAATATAATTAAGGAATCTTAGACAATATCATATGATTTTAAGATAAGAGGGTCTTAAAATATGTTTCATTGTGGCACTTATCGTAACCACACTTTTGAAAAAATATGACCAATAGGATTGCTAATAATTTTTCAACTAATCCCATAGGATTGGAAAGTTGATCATTCCAAATTTGGAATGCATCAAAAGTGTGAATAATTATTTTATACGCAACATTTTGTACGGGAATGATTGTATGCATAATACAGTCAAAATGAGACTTATCTCATTACCTAGATGCCATATCCAATATTGTCTTCTTGCATTTCCAAATGGAAAACACATTTAGATATCTCTATAATTTGGTAAGATATGAGTCGAATTAAGACATAATTAAATATCGTCAATTGTTAACTCATATCCATAGGAAGAATGATAGTGGTAGAACAAATCAAACTATCATTGCATCGCATCAACGATGGCAAAAAATATTCCCTCTTCTTGTCATAAGAACTATGAACATTTTGCTTCCCCAATTATAGAGTTTATGGTAAAAAAAATGTCCACTAGGCACATACCATTCCCACATTGGAATGATTCCCGGACGATCTATATCTATATATAACAAGAATTCAATGAAATTCTCATCTAATATATAGAAATCCATAAATATTGTCAAGTATCAAATTCATAATATGATACCTACAATACCTATGCATTGACAATGAGTATTACAACATCTTTGATGTATAACGAACAACCCTAATTGAGGTTCATGAAATTCTTCCCTTAGTCAATGGGATAAACTAATGCTATTTTTCATAGTCCATGGGGGGTAATGATACCATCTAGAGTGAGTTCATCAAACTCCTCTGAAGTCAATATGTACACATGTGACAGCCCATTGATTTAATTAATTTACACCTAAGGTAAATTAAAAATCATATGGTGATGTTGTAATCTCCAATGCAAAATTTAGGGGATCCATATCTTTACTTTGTTTTGGATGGTTGGAGATAGTCAACAAAACTTCAAACTGCATAACAATTAGAGGTAGTCACAAGATTTGTGTACCTCGTAGACAATCATTATTAATATGGCACACACATATATAGTAGATAATCTCTATGTCGAAACATAGAGTAGATCTCTCAGTAGTAGGCAAATAAATTGCTGCTATAGGCATGGTCTCTGGGCTAATATATTCACATCAATATACCGCAGCCAATGCCTAAGACTCTACTACCTGTGTGTAACCTTTAATAATAAAAGATGGTAATCACCATAAAAGTGTACCATTCGTATAGTTCCAAAACACTTATTTGGGAGAACACAATGTAGGTAATCATAAAGTTCAAATAATATGATGTAGACCTCTCAGCAATGGGCGAATAATCGCTGCCATAGGCACGGTCTCAGGGCTAAATAATTCAATATGAATTAATAGCAGTCAATGCCTAGGACTCCATTACTTGTGTTATAATCCCAAATGTATCCAAGATATAGATAAACTATTTATGTTAACATATACAATTTTCTGGTCTCAAAAGCAAATAATGTATAGGTATAAAAACTCTACCATACAAATATTGTTAGAGTCCATGACTAAAATAGAAAATCATAGACACAGAAAACTTATGTAAACACTAAACAGTGAAAAGTCTGCAATATAATTGTTATCGCCATAAATTAACAGGGTTAATTTATAGGCCGAAAGCAAGTTGGGCTTAAAGCAGAGGGTTAAGAAGGCTTGTAAATCGGCTCCTGCGTGAGCATTTGGGCCACATGGGCCTTGTATTTTTAGATTTAGTTCAAGATTAGAGATAGAGTCCGATCGGGACAAGATAGGATTAGATTGTTTCCCAAGTCTCCAGACTATAAATATGTACCCTATGTTATTCATAGAAGAAGAACGTCATCACGTCTCGCAAACAACAACTCTCGGCGCATCGCCACCCCTAATTTTAGGGTTTCATCCAAGTAAGTGCCATGCTTCCTTGATCGCTTCTTGCGATCAGGGCAGCGTTGTTCTTGCCTTTACCTTGGTATTACTCGTACTGAAGCGTTTTTGATGGCGAGTAATGCTAGTTATCCTGATGTTCGTAGCATGGCTTTTAGTAGATTTATTGTGCTTTGTTGCTTATCATCTACGAATATCATGTTGCTTTTCGTGCAGTCACGTTTCAATCTTATGCTAATTCTTGTTGCGTAGAATCAGTTGCACGGAGACAACACCCTGCTTCTTTTCCATCTAGTAGATTTAATCTGCTATGGTTTGCTCTTATTCTTAAGAGTTGGCGTAATATCTGCTAGGTTAGGCCTTGCAAACGGATTGGATGATCCGGTGGCGTGTTAGATGCTTTGCTCTAGCCTTAACAGGGAATTGATCCGGGAATCGGCTTTTGCTAGTTCTTAGGCCTCTGTTTTTTTGTTATGGTTTAGTTATTTATCGAGTTTATTAGGCCCAATCACGTGTAGGATGTTCCGATCTAGCAGTGAAGCTTTTACCATCGTGGATTAGATTAGTTAGATTTAATTGAAGCAGCCTTACACTTATTTGCTTTATTTATCAATATCCGGATAGATGCAGATCCAATCTGACACTTGGACTCGATTGGCTCTTTAAAGCCGATGCAAGAGTCATCCCAGGGAGCCGACCACGGCTCGGACTTACATTTCCACTTGTTTGTGTACGCAGGCAAATCGTTGCAAGCATGTTCGCACCTTCCTGATCGGGTATAGGTCAGGTGGCACGCCCGACTTTCTCCGGAATCTTCGGGCGCGTGACGGAATTGCGGGCCGTCGACGAGGGAGCAGTGCCTGCCAGCGCCCCGGCGACCTCCCGGCTCTTCGTGTTGCCTGTCGCTGCTCGCCGGTGGGTTTCGACCGACAACACATTCTAGCACGCCCGGTGGGACCTTCATCGACGACAATGCCCACCGCAGAGATGGCAGGAGCTCAGGACCAAGCATCGGTTTTGTCGGTCACCAAACCTATCACGTATGAAGAGTTGGCTACAGAGCACAAGCAAAAATATGATGAGATCAAAGCTCAGTTCGAAGCCGATCTCATCGGCTCTTTTGAGAGGACCCGCAACCATGGCATCAGGTGGAAGGGGTTCTCACTAGAGGGCGCTCTTGACAACATTGACATGTCTGTGCCATCAGAAGAGCGCACCAGGGCCCTACGCCAGGAGATGAACTACATGGTGGCTCATGCGCTTCATCGGCACTCAGAAAGCCTGGTGAACGAGCTTGAGCGCGTGGCACATCGCGTTGTCCAGGAGGTGATCAAGAACCAGTACTCCCTGTCGGGACCAATCCTGGGGAGCCACAGGGGGGAAGCTGCACTGCAATCTAGGCCACCAGTGTCCTACTCGCTCGCGGCAGCAGGACAGCAGAGTTCGCCGATCTATGTCGTCCATAAGATCGGCGGTGATCCTGGAGAAGGCCAGTTCCTGACCGAGCCACCCAAGGAGATCCCGTACGGCTACATGTGCGCATACATCCCTGACAGTGTCAATCCAACACGCTCGGTGCAGTTGGTAAACCCAGGAGCTTCTGGAGCAAACGCGGAGAAACAAGCGTGGCTGTCAAAGTACGCTACCGGTCCGAGTGCTGAACCATCGGCCCTAGGAGTTCTTAGTGTGGAGCAGGTCAGTGCGATACTGAGAGACCAGTTTGGCATCCTGCCCAAAAGAAAAGTGATCGGCTATTCCAAGCCGTATCCAAGTGACTATGACTTGATCCCATTGCCACCCAAGTATCGGCTCCCTGAGTTCACCAAGTTCAACGGGTCAGAAGGAGCCAGCTCCATTGAGCATGTGAGCCAATACTTGGCACAGCTTGGGATGATCTCAGTATCGGATCCGCTGAGGGTCCGGTTCTTCGGCCAATCTCTTACAGGCTCAGCTTTTGGATGGTACGCGTCATTGGCCCCAGATTCGATTCGAACTTGGAGGCAGCTGGAAGATCAGTTCCATACCCAATATCACTCAGAGGCTGCTGAAGCTGGAATTGCCGACCTCGCCCAAGTCAGGCAGAAGCGAGGAGAGACTATGTCGGAGTACATACAGCGCTTCAGAGAGGTCAAGAATCGGTGCTACTCATCACGCATTACAGAGAAGGAGGCCGTTGATCTGGCAGTTCTGGGACTCGCTAAGCCGATCAAGGATATGGCTTTCCAGTTGGAGTTCACATCTCTGGCGCACCTGGTGCGGAAGCTTACGGCGTATGAGCTTTACCATCCTGAGCTGTATCAGGACAAGTTCAGCGCCATGTGAACATGGCCCAAGCAGATGAATCTGATGACTCTGGCGAGGAACAAGAAGTGGCCGTGGCAGAGTGGACTCGGGGGGCAAACCCCGTCCCGTGCAAATGGATCAAACAGCAAGGGCTTGTGAAGGGCTTCGACTTCGACGTAGCCAAAGCAGAGCAGATATTTGATCTGCTGCTCAAAGAAAAACAGCTGAAGCTCCCAGAGAATCACAAGCTGCCAACTGCACAAGAGCTGCAGGGGAGGCTATACTGTAAATGGCATCATTCGTTCACTCATGCCACGGGTGAATGCAAGGAGCTACATCGTCAGATTCAATCGGCTATCGAGCAAGGCCAATTAATCCTGGCCCAACACACGATGAAGGTCGACACGAAGCCCTTCCGCAAGCCAATGTGGTAGAGTTGTCAGACTTCACTCCTACGGGCCAGAATTTTTCGTTCCAGATCAACATGGCGGGGCTTGTACGCCGTCGTGACGAGCAAAGGAGAGAGGCCGTTTTTGGCAAACGGCCCCAGGATCAAGATGAACCAAGACGACAGCATATTACTGAAGAGCAAGTGCGTCATATCCGTAATCAGCTTCCTGCTTCCGATCGGCTTCTGGAGAAATATGAGTATCAGCACAAGTTGCGTCGCCGATACCAATCGGAAGAAGAGGAGTACGAGTACCGCACAGGGAGGACGCTGGGAAGGCGCCAGGCTATACGCGACCACTGGCATTACCCGTTCTTCAGGTACTGCTGGAATTCCGGCATGAGCCGATTGCCCACTATAGATGATTGTCTGGAGTGCAAGCCTCGGACACGCCAGTCAGGCGAGACATCGGTGTTCCGGCGCTTGGGGCCCAAAGTGTGTCATGACGAACATGTTGAGCGGCCGACCATGGGTGATTTCGAGCCAGAAGAAGAAGACAGGTACCATCGCCCACGGTGGTGTCCTGACGGGCTTAATCGCTCGCAGAAGCGCAGAGTGCAGCGCTTGCGCAATCTAGAAGAGGCAGAAGCAAGATACCTTGACGTGCTGAGGAAGGCACGTCCGGACCTCGCGGAACAGGTCAGGCACCCGCGAAGGGTGGAAAGGCACCCTCCAAGAAAAGAGTGGCGCCCCAAGCAGACAAAAGCCGATGAGAAGCCATCGGCTGATGTGAACATGGTGTTCGTGCTCCCATTAGAGTTCCGGGCACCCCAACCGCAGGATTTGCCTATTGCACAGTTGGATCTTGGCCCCCAGCCGATCAACTTCGAGAAGCCAAGGGAAAAAAGCTACAAGCATTTGAAGGGGCTATATCTCAAGGGCTTCATCAATGGTAAACCCATTAACAGGATGTTGGTTGACACCAGTGCTGCAGTCAACCTGATGCCATATTCAGTGCTGCGCCGGTTGGGGCGTTCTTCTGCCGACCTCATCAACACCAACGTGACGCTCAATGACTTCAACGGGCAGCCATCAGAGGCAATGGGGGTTCTTAATGTGGAGCTGACAGTGGGTCGCAAGACGATCCTGACTTCATTCTTCATCGTCAACAACAAGAGTACATACACGGTGTTGCTTGGGAGAGATTGGATTCACACCAACTGTTGTATCCCTTCTACAATGCATCAGTATCTGGTCCAATGGGATGGCAATGAAGTAGAAGTCGTCCCTGCAGATGATTCCAGTGAGGTCTCGCTCGCAGATATGAATGCCTGGGACGCAGAAGGACAAGAGCCGATCTCAGGAATTTCACTGGAAGACTGTGATGGGATCGAGGCGACAAAAAACGGACTGAGGCTGGTCTTATCCACTGGCCTCACAGAGTAAACACATCCTGGCATGCTACGGGGTGTAATAGAGTAGGAGAGGCCGGTTCCAGCGACCGGCCCCAAAAGATAGAAAAATCCTATTTGGGGTCGGAATTGTTACATCGTGTACATACGATGGCCTGCACCGGCAGTAGGCTACTCGTTGACTATTTGGTTTCAAATGATAATGGAAGTATAGAAATGGCCAGCCCATGCGGTGGCCAAAAAATAATTTTTCTTGTCATATCCCTGTATTTGCCGCTGATCTTGTGGATAACGAAGACTCACCTGCATTCGCAGCTTGTTTTTCAGACAACGGCAAGCTGGGATATGGGTTCACGTCAGCTGATGATTTGGAAGAGGTTGACATCGGTCCTGGGGATAAGCCACGGCCGACATTTATCAGCAAAAAGTTGGATCCGATCTTGCGTGAGGAGATGATTGCACTGCTGAAAGAGTACCGGGATTGTTTCGCATGGGACTACACTGAGATGCCCGGTCTAGACAGAAGCATCGTCGAGCATCGGCTCCCGCTCAAGAAAGGGTTTCGGCCATTTCAGCAACGAGCATGTCAGATGAAGGCCGAAGTCCTAGAAGAAGTCAAGATAGAAGTGGAGAAGATGTTGGATGCTGGGTTCATCAGGCCGTGCCGGTATCCAGAATGGATCTCTAGCGTGGTACCGGTACAAAAGAAGGATGGCCGATGGCGTGTCTGCGTCGATTTTAGAGATCTCAACAGAGCGACGCCAAAGGACGAATACCCGATGCCTGTTGCAGAGACATTGATCAACGCAGCCGCGGGCCACAAAATGATGAGTTTTATAGATGGTAATGCCGGCTACAACCAGATCTTCATGTCCCCAGAAGACGTGCACAAGACCGCGTTCAGAGTACCAGGCGCGGTCGGCTTGTTCGAGTACTTGGTTATGACCTTTGGATTGAAAAATGCCGGTGCAACGTACCAGCGTGCCATGAATTACATTTTTCATGATCTCATCGGCAAACTGGTAGAAATTTATATTGATGATGTTGTGGTCAAGTCCAAATCAGCTGGGGGCATCTAGAAGATCTGCGTCAAGTTTTGGAGCGGACTCGAAGGTTTGGGCTCAAAATGAACCCAAAGAAATGTGCTTTTGGCGTATCGGCCGATCAATTTTTGGGGTTTCTGGTACATGAACGGGGAATCGAGATCGGCCTGAAGAGTCAAGAAGCTGTGAAGACGATGAAGCCGCCTACTACAAAGAAAGAGTTGTAGAAGCTCATCGGTAAAATTAATTTTGTCAGACGATTTATTTCTAATCTGTCTGGGCGCATCGAACCATTCATGGGTCTAGTGAAGATCAAATCCGATGATGAGTTTCGCTGGGGGGCAGAACAGCAGCAAACTTTCGATGAAATCAAAGAATATTTATCAAAGCCTCTAGTGTTGGTTCCTCCTCAGCAAGATAGGCCGTTCTATGTGTACCTATCCGTGGGTGACACTTCCATTGCTTCAGTATTGGTTCAGAAGCACGACGGCCAGGAGAGGGTGGTTTTCTACCTCAGCAGGCGCATGTTAGACGCCGAGACCAGGTATCCTGAAATCGAGAAGCTTTGCCTTTGCTTATTCTTTACATGTACAAAGCTCCGTCATATTTTTCTCTCGGCGGAAACAATTGTCATATGCAAGTCGGATGTCATAAAGCATATGCTGTCGGCTCCTGTCCTGAAAGGCCGGCTTGGAAAATGGATGTTTGCATTGTCAGAGTTCGATATTCGTTATCAGCCTGCAAAAGCAGTCAAAGGACAGACACTGGCAGATCTTGTTGCAGACAGGATCAGCACTAATATTGCTGCACTATTTATTCGTGCTTGGGCTATGTTTTTTGACGAATCGGCTTGTGACGATGGGTGCGTTGTGGGAATTCTGTTGGTGTCGCCTCGAGGGGCGACTTACTCCTTTTCCATCCGGATGACTGCCCCATGCACCACTAATTTGGTGGAATATGAAGCCGTTCGCAAAGGGATGGAACTGCTCCTCGAAGCTGGTGCAGAAGCGGTGGAAATATTTGGAGATTCGAAGCTGGTGATTTCTCAGCTCACGGAAGAATATAGGTGTGAGAGCGAGGCTCTTTTTCCAATATGGATGCAGTGCCGTGAGTTGATGTTACGATTCAGGTACATCAATTTCCACTGGATACGCAGAACTCTGAACAATGAAGCCAATGATTTGGCACAGATGGCTTCCGGATATAAGGAAACAGCCGATGGAGTCGATGTAGAGGTTCAGTTTCTAGAATCCGGAGACTGGAGAGCCGATATCTTCAATTATTTGAAGGATTCGGCTCGGGGGGGCACCCAAGAGGATAAGACTCAAGGCCATGAAGTATGTTCTGATAGGGGATGACATGTTCTACAGGACCTTGGAAGGACTACTGCTTAAATGTCTGGGACCTTCAGAGTCAAATCGGCTCTTATATGAGGTTCACGAAGGAACCTGCGGTCCTCATCAATCGGCTCATAAGATGAAATGGCTGATTAGGCGATCGGGTTATTACTGGCCCACTATGCTTGAGGATTGCTTCAAATATTACAAAGGATGTCAGGCATGTCAGAGATTCGGCAAGATTCAGATAGTGCCAGCATCAGTAATGAATCCTATCATCAAACCATGGCTATTTAGAGGTTGAGCCATGGACATGATTGGTCAGATCAACCTGTCATCTAGCAAAGGTCACCAGTGGGTCTTAGCTACTACAGATTATTTCACAAAGTGGGTAGAAGCAGTGCCCATGAGGTCAATAGCGTCAAGAGATGTGATCAGCTTTGTCAAAGAGCACATCATTCACAGATTCGGGATTCCTCAAACTATTACGACCGATGGAGGATCGGTCATTATATCAGAGGAATTCAGGAAGTTTGCCGATGACATGGGGATTAAGCTGATCAGATCATCTTCATATTATGCCCAGGCTAATGGACAAGCTGAAGCATCCAACCAGAGCCTCATCAACCTCATAAAGAGGAAGATTGATGAATATCCTAGGCGCTGGCATGAGGTTTTGTCAGAAGCTTTGTGGGCATATCGTATTTCATGTCACGGGTCCACCAAGACATCGTCGTACCATTTAGTCTACGGCCAAGACGCTGTGCTACCATGGGAAATCACAGCTGGATCAAGGCGTGATGAGTTCCAGAATGATCTGACAACTGAACAATATGCAGCCTTGATGAATGACAATATGGAGGACTTGACAGAGCTAAGACTTTGGTCATTAGAGAAGATAAAGGAAAACAAGGCTAAAGTTGCTCGTGCGTACAACAAGAGAGTCAAGCCAAAGAATTTCCAGGTTGGAGACTTGGTTTGGGAGGCAGTATTGCCATTGGGAACTAAAGATAGAAAATATGAAAAGTGGTCTCCAACTTGGCACGGGCCGTACAAGATTGATCAGGTTTTGCCTGGGAATGCATACATGCTCGAGGAATTGGACGGCGCCAAGTTTCCTGTCGCTGTCAATGGCCAACACTTCAAGAAGTATTTCCCGAGCATGTGGGAAAGCGAGTAACAAAAGCCGATGAGATCCATCTGGCTGCAGTGTAATAGGCCAACACGTTGAGTTGACCAGTAAAAAAAAGGAGAAGAAAGATATAGGCCAACACGTTGAGTTGGCTGGCAAAAAAAAAGAGAAGAAAGATATAGGCCAACACGTTGAGTTGGCCGGCAAAAAAAAGGAATGAATGAGAGGCCAACACGTTGAGTTGGCTAGTAAAATACATATGAGAAGCAAGACAGCCGATGTGTGACCATCGACTTAAGATGTTTTAAAAGAGTACAAGTTTCAGGTTTAACTGGCAACATCAAATGTTTTCTGAATAGTTTTACTAGTTCAGGAATCCTTCTATGGCATGGATGGCGTCTGCACTACAGCATCAGCTCTCGCAATTATTTCTTCGTTGTCCTTGTCATCGCTTGATATTATCTGTCGACTCAAGGTGCTTATCTCTGCAAACTCTGCCTGTATTTGTTCAGTCATTTCTTGGGCTTCCTGCTTGGAGTTTGCGATCGAAGCTTTCTCCTCTTGGATTAGTCTTTGGGTATTGCGGACCTTTTCTTCAAGTTCCATAAGTTCCTTTTCCAAGAGGTTGAGTCGTCTTGTGCTCTCAGAGACATCAGCTTTAGCATCCAGAGTTGCCTTCTTTTGGTTGAGTAGTTTACACTTCTGAGCGATGTCGGCTTTCAGAGGGATTTGAGAATGACGCAGTTCTATTCTCTGTTGTGCTGCCTTCACCTCTGCCAGAAAGAAAGGAAGATGGCTGGCTGGCCAAAGTTTGACTAGAAGTGATTCTGGAAGCTGGGATTCTATCTGCTCAAGAATTTCTTTTATCTTGCTAGAATCATCAACCAGAGCAGTGAGTGGAGCAGATAGTAGATCCTTGATGAGTTGAAGCTAATTTGCCAAGTTAGCCGATTGCTGTGAAGATGGTGTTTTTACTCCAGGGGCAGTCAGACCCATTGATGCCGGGTCAAAGGAAAGCAAACTTGAAATATCAAAGAACTGTGGACATATCTGAAATTAGAGCAAGGTGCATTTATGAAGCTATCGGCTGGTTCAAAATTGGTTCTCATAAAAGTTACCTGTTCTGAACAAGAAGTGATGATCGGCTCTAGTGTAGCTGATCCGGTTGGATTGGAGGTGACAACAGGGGTTTCGACTATGTCAGCCTGTTCGTCATGCACATCCGTCAGAGCATTTAAAGTTTCAGTTGCTCCAGTATCAACTTCATGAACGATGACTTCAGGTTGTGCTGGGCTACTGGTTTCGAGGATGTCTTCAGTTGCGTCTTGGAAATAAAATTACAGTCAACCAGAGTACATATGTACGCAATAAAGAAGAAGTTTTAGAAAGATGAGTTACCTGGTTGGTGTTGGACTCTGATGGACTCGGAGAAGCTGGTGCTGGTTTCTTGATGACTCGCCTCGTTATCATTTTCCTTTTCTTGGTTAAGACTCGGGGGGGCAACAATTGCAGAAGCTTGTCTTCGTCTGGAAGCCGACTGAAGCAAGTCTGGCTGAATAGTCATTATCACTTTCTTCATTGATGGTGATCCCTTGCAAAAGAGTACATCAGGGGCAGTTGGAAAAAAGTGGAATGGCTCCCCGTTGCTGGTCATAGGTTCTAGACCATCTTGTTGCTGCAAACAGGGTGAGCAAGAATTAGACAAGTAGAAGGATAGAGTACTCTAAAGGGATAAAGTGCATAGATTCGGTACCTCTTCCTCGGGGATTACATATTCAGGATCAATTTGCTGCAGTCGAGGACCTAGAGCTTTTCTGAAAACACGAGTTTTCCACATTCCCCACCAAGTGTTAAAGCCGATTAAAGAGGAAGTGAAGGACAAATCGGCTGGTATTGGAATGTGGAGGTCATCGAACATGCTGTAGCATCTTGAGCTGGTGAGATCATCAGGCAGATCGGCTCTGCTCTCCACCAAGTGGTTAATATGGAAGTGGGGAGGGACTTGTCCTAAGCCAAATTGCCGAGCTGCTACGACTGGTTGATAGGTTTCATAGCCTGGTTTGATAATTCTATTAGAGGTGCTGATGCCAACAGGAAGGAAGCTAGGTCGAATCATCAAGGAATATAGATGCCGAGTCTGTCATCGTCGGCAAAGCTATCTAGTCTGAAGGCAGTTGGGTTCTCAAAGGATTCAGATTCAGTGAATGGAGAATAGAGTGGATTGTCTAGTCCTTTGTAGAAGACTCTGAACCATTTTGCTGCATCTGTCGGGTTCAGTTTACTGCCATGAAGACTAAATAAAGCTTGGCCATAGCTAGTACATCTAATTGGTTTGCCACTCTCATCAGGAAAGGAATTCTTGGTCAGGCCTTGGAAGTTTGGGATCTGGTGCTGAAAGTACAGTTGTGCCCACAACTGAATAAACCACCAAGGGCCTCCAGTTCTCAGTTTCTTTTGGTTAAGCAGGTTAGATGTCATCAAATGGAGATATCTGTATGTTTCTCCATGAAAAAGTTTGCCTAGGCCAGTGCGGTTGCCATGGGCCAAATGATAGGCCAAAGGAAGATAGTTTTTAGTTGGAGCTAAAGAAGGACCACAGAAGATGAAGTGCTATAGCCAAAGATTTAAGAAGACTGTGTGTTCCTTTTCAGTCACTGGACCTTTTGTTTTCATATGCTGGTTCATGTAACTGCCCCAGTTTGTGCAGTTTGCCTTGGAATAAAGTTTAAAGGGGACTTCTGCCATTTTGTGGGCAGCTGGATTAGGAGATCCAATATCTGGGCTAGTGATCATGGTGACATCTAGCAGAGTAGGGGTCATGGATCCATGACCAAAGAGAAAACAGTTCAGAGCATCGGACCAGAAATAGCCGATGGTTTTCAGAAGGTTTTCATCTTTATCAAGCGGGGACAGTGATAAGCTAAGTGCATCGGCTATGTTTAATTCCTGCCACAAGGGCATATAAGGTTTTGCTACTCTGCTGTACCATGTAGTCCAGCTTTCAGGGGGGTTAGGCCAGGCTCTTAAGCAGTCGGCCCAGAGGTTCAAATAAATGTTTTGACTCACAAAAGGAATTCTATTTGCTTCACAAGTGATTAAATCTGTGAGATTTTCATGTGCTCGTGGGCCAAGACAGAAAGATTTTGCATTGGAGGGATGCGACAGAAGATTGTCTGACACCTGAAGTTCAGAAGTTCAGAAGTATGCATATGGTGTCAGGTTTCAGAGTTTAATGTTCAGAGGCTTAATAAGCTGAAGAATACCAAAAGAATTAGGCTGAATGTTACCTTCAGGCCACAGATTGCCGCATCATCGATTGCAGAATTTGTCGTCTGAGCTGCAGAATCCGCCATGCTTCAGATCTGTTGGTTTAGGGTTTAATTTCTATGGGTTCTGATTCGAATTCCGGATGCTTGGAGAAGTTCTTGCTCGAATTTGTAGAGCTGGGTTTTGGAATTACGCTCGGATTTGAGAGCTTGTTTCGAGTTCGGTTCAAGGTGGAAGTAATACTCTATTCTTGTGCGGGTTGCTTCTAGTTTGAATTTCGTCGGCTCTTGGATATTTATAGAAGCCTCATGCGTTGCCATCGGCTTTTTGGAAAGTAAATCAGACACGCAGAAATTGAAGGAAATTAACTTCATTAGAAAGGAAAGGTTTCTTACAAGGAAAAGCCGATTGTTACAAAGGAATTAATCCTTCGGCTTTCAACCCTACTCCTACAGTACTACTTCTACTGCTTGTAGGTGCCTAGTACCTACGGCGTTTGGGGCTCCGGGCCGGCACATCTCCGCCGTCGTCGCAGTCGTCGTCGTCGTCGTCGTCGCTGCCGAAGGCGCTGCTGCTGCCTTCGGACCCGAAGTCGCTCCAGTCGTCGCCGCCGCCACCGCTCTCTTCGTCACTGTCCTCCTCGAAGGACCCGAGGAACCGAAAGGGCTTTCCGCCCATCGGCTCGTCATCGTCGGAGGAGGAGTCGTTCTCCTCTTTCGAGGAGGAGTCGACTCCGTCCGAAGAAGGGTCTTCCTCGTCGCTGCTCTCCAGTTCCTCCTGGAACAGGAACTGGAGGTCCTCCCCCTCGGTCTTGGGCTCGTCCTCCTTGGAGATGACCCCGAAGTCGAACTCCTCTGCATCCCAATGCAGAGGAGCCAGAGCTTCGTACGCTGCCATCGGGTCCCATTCGGGGGTCGGCTCTCGGCTCTCTGGGATAGAGTCGATGGAGGAGGCGAAGAGGGAAGAAGAAGAAGAAGAGGAGGAGGAGGGAGAGTCTCCGAAGGAGTTGGAGCCGGAGGAGGAAGAGATCGCCATGGCTACTGGTGCTGGAGGATTGGGGTTTTTTCTGTGCTACTTGGCTTGGGAGGAAGAAGAGTTTGCCGTGAAGGAGAGCCGATTCGGGGTGAGATTAAATTGTAAAAGGGTGGAAGACGGATCGCCAGTTTCACATTCTACGAGGAGCCAGTTGCAGAGATGTTGCGTCTTCCTTGGTAGTTGCAGTGTGTTTTAATTAACATTAACGGGAAGATGAAGCAACGGAGTGGTTTTGGAATTATCATTGCCAAAACCAGGGGGCATGTGTTATCGCCATAAATTAACAGGGTTAATTTATAGGCCGAAAGGAAGTTGGGCTTAAAGCAGAAGGTTAAGAAGATTTGTAAATCGCTCCTGCGTGAGCATTTGGGCCACATGGGCCATGTATCTTTAGATTTAGTTCAAGATTAGAGATAGAGTCCGATCGGGACAAGATAGGATTAGATTGTTTTCCAAGTCTCCGGACTATAAATATGTACCCTATGTTATTCATAGAAGAAGAACGTCATCACGTCTCGCAAACAACAACTCTCGGCGCATCGCCACCCCTAATTTTAGGGTTTCATCCAAGTAAGCGCCATGCTGCCCTGATCGCTTCTTGCGATCAGGGCAGCGTTGTTCTTGCCTTTACCTTGGTATTACTCGTACTGAAGCGTTTTTTATGGCGAGTAATGCTAGTTATCCTGATGTTCGTAGCATGGCTTTTAGTAGATTTATTGTGCTTTGTTGCTTATCATCTACGAATATCATGTTGCTTTTCGTGCAGTCACGTTTCAATCTTATGCTAATTCTTGTTGCGTATAATCAGTTGCACGGAGACAACACCCTGCTTCTTTTCCGTCTAGTAGATTTAATCTGCTATGGTTTGCTCTTATTCTTAAGAGTTGGCGTAATATCTGCTAGGTTAGGCCTTGCAAACGGATTGGATGATCCGGTGGCGTGTTAGATGCTTTGCTCTAGTCTTAACAGGGAATTGATCCGGGAATCGGCTTTTGCTAATTCTTAGGCCTCTGTTTTTTGTTATGGTTTAGTTATTTATCGTGTTTATTAGGCTCAATCACGTGTAGGATGTTCCGATCTAGCAGTGAAGTTTTTTACCATCGTGGATTATATTAGTTAGTTTTATTTGAAGCAGCCTTACACTTATTTGCTTTATTTATCAATATCCGGATAGATGCAGATCCAATCTGACACTGGGACTCGATCGGCTCTTTAAAACCGATGCAAGAGTCGTCCCAGGGAGCCGACCACGGCTCGGACTTACGTTTCCACGTGTTTATGTACACAGGCAAATCATTGCAAGTACGTTCGCACCTTCCTGATCGGGTATAGGTCAGGTGGCACGCCCGACTTTCTCCGGAATCTCCGGGCGCGTGACGGAATTGCGGGCTGTCGACGAGGGAGCAGTGCCTGTCAGCGCCCCGGCGACCTCCCGGCTCTTCGTGTTGCCTGTCGCTGCTCGCCGGTGGGTTTCGACCGACAACAATAATATATTATGATGCAATTTCTACAAAAAACTCATAGGTCTAATATTTACTCTAGGTAAATAATTTGCATCACAAGTCATTTAAACACAAGGTTTAAAACAAGTAATTATATCATCAATTATAAATGCAATAGAGCAATCTGGGGATAAGCTAAAATGTAAATATATAAAGTTTTGGAGGCCTTATTGCAATTTTGTAGAGAAGAAGGAGGGGGCTCGGCTCTGGTTTGGCTTGCCTGCACGCCGGCATGGCTTGGCCCGCTGGCAGCCCAATCCGGCCTGGTTCGGCCCGAGTAAAAAGGGTAGGAGAGGTGGGCGGTTAGGGTGCCGACCCGAACCGCCGCCGCCCGTCCGCCACAAACCCCGTCGCGCCCCTTGGCTGGCCCCGACCGCCGCCCCTCGGCCCAGCACCGCCGTGCGTCGCGCCCAGCGCCGCTCCCGGTCTTGCAGTGCTGTGCCATCTTCTCTTCTTCCCCATTGTTGCCTCGATTTGCCCCTCCCCCCTGGACCGGCCATGGCCGTCGCCGGTGGGCTTCTCCTCTGAGCCTTGACCGGAAAGCGGTTCGTGGCCGCCATGCCGCGGAGGACGAGAGCGGGTGAAGGGATCGGCAGGAATGAGGGTTCTGCTGGTGCCTCCTAGGCAGCGGATGCGGTCTCTGCCGGTGGGGAGCGTATGTTATCCATTCTCCGTCATCTCAGTCGTATCCTTAGTTCATGATTTTAGGCTTCCTGTTCTTCTCTTGATGTCGTGGCATCGATCGTCTTCATTTCCATCGACATGCAAACTCGTTGTTGGCCGAATTCAATAGCAATTTGAACGTGCGTCGGGTGAGACGTTCTTGCTGCCGCCTTGCATGGCCATGGTGATGCAGATCGTTGCCATTCTTGATGCCTCTCTCTGTTCTTGCGATGGATTTC
Organism: Panicum virgatum; assembly: GCF_016808335.1. Lineage (NCBI taxonomy): Eukaryota > Viridiplantae > Streptophyta > Magnoliopsida > Poales > Poaceae > Panicum > Panicum virgatum. The sequence continues at coordinate 28,111,018 of NC_053143.1, read as the reverse complement.
GATGGCCGCATGTTCTTCTAGATGAACTCCACAGTATCAATTCGTCTCTTCTATTCTCTTCTCTTGCGCTCAGGGAAGAGCGTGCTGATAACATGTTAATAGTAAAGTGAATGGAATGGTTGAATTGTCTTGATTGATAGAGATCACTATTTATATACAAGATCAAGAGAGGCTGAAGCGACATGCCCCTTCGGTATGGCCCTTTCGGGATGGCCTCTTCGTGAGTTGGCCCTTTCGTGGATTGACCCTTTCGTGATGGCCCTTTCTTGAAAGGTAACCGCGTAATGGCTAATCTAATTAATTATTACAGAAATTGATCACTAATTCTAATTTCTTCATAACACACAGGACGGACGTAGGTACCTCTTTTTTTTTAGTAGAACGTAGGTACCTCCCTGTTGTAGCTACAAATGAATTAATCATAGAACTCGATCTAATATATAAAACCGATAAGTAACTAGGGATCAACTTTTTAGTTTAGAACTTAAGACTCCTCAACTTTCACAAATCAGGCAGAGATGCTTCTCTTATGAAAATATTTATTACACAGCGGAAATTTTCTTTTTAGTTAAAAGACTATATATGTGGTAGTCAAAACGGGGAGTAATTTTCCCTCACATCACCATGCAAGAACTATTACTGGGAGAATAGAAACAGGCGAACTTGCCATGTCCAGGTTACCCAAGTTTTATAAGAGAATCAATTAGTATCTCCATTTAGCAGTTTGAACTAAATATTAAAGATTTCCGGAGCAATTATGTTTCTAGTTCAAATGTGAACTAAAATTACAAACTTCATGGCTTTTTTCTTTTTGAGGACAACTCCACGGCCTCTTCTCATTCTATTGACAATGATACATCATGGACTAAAAAGAAATGAAAAATGATTATGACGTCATTGCTGCCCTCATCAAGGATCCCTAACAGTGGTTGCAACTCTTTAATGGTCCGCTAATAATCAAGCTCGCTCCAACCCTAATTAGTACTACTAGCCCTTTCCTCCACGTTTCAAATTTTTTTGTTAATTAGGCTTTAATGACTTTAGGATGCTTAGACTTGTTCCAAGGTGCATCCCAGTATATGATAGGGCGGAAAATAAGTCGCTGTAGGAGGGACTCCACTTGGAATTGAGAGAGATGGCAGGAGCCATTGAACAGTGAACAGCACATGTTCAATATGAGCATAACATCATTTCAGAATTGATTAGGAGATAATTGGAGGGGACAGATATAATTGATTTCTAATTTGATAGTTTTCTTTTAAATGAGGATTTTCATTGACTTTGTGGTACAAATTTACAGAAGAGTTTGCACAAAAAAAACTGTCCTTTTCTGGAGAATTTGAAACCATTGTGCTACACCTCGCCATCATGTAGTGATTTTCTAGATAACATAATATCATATTAATGGTGTCTATGGATGGAAGTATACATGAGCATTTCTCTGTCCCAGTTGAAAACAAAAAATGCCTGCTCATTTAAGAGCATCTCCTGCTGTTCCCCAATAGACATCTTCCACTAAGATGATATTGGGATGTTCCAATACCACTTTCTTAGATTACTAGGAGAGATGATTTTACAGTTTCTCAATACTCATCCTAATAGAACTAACATATTGGGAGAGCCAAATTTCTCCCTTTATTTGAGAGGAGTTGGGATGAAATATTGGGACATCTCCATACTTATTGGGGAAAGAGAGAGGTTTTGGGGAACTGCTGGAGTATATCTTCTCCACAATATTGATAGTTTATTGAGGAAAAGGAGACCGCTGGAGATGCTCTAAGTACTCATCTATGGCCACCCTCCGTTCAGTTCATAGGGCCAGTTGAATAATTAGACAATTGTATGATTAAATTCCGAAATAACTAAATCATGAACATGACTAGATTGAGCATGAACTGTTCTACCATACAAGTAACAAGATGCGACAAGATCATGATATCAGAAAACATGATTAAGCAACGGATCAAATAACAGTGTACATACTGAGCCTTGGCCTTCGGGAAGACGAATGGCTTCAACAGGACGAAGACGGTCTTGCAGATAGTGTCGCAGACAACGCGCCGCATCACTTGACTTGGATGAGGGACGAGCCGTGATGAAGATTGTTGAGCAGTCGCATCGGGCACTTCCCAAAAATCTTATTCGCCCTCTCCCAGTGCAGGATCCCAAGGGAGAAAGGTTCCGGAGACCTGCTCTCCCGTTCGCCGGTGAACGCCGGCGCTCGAGATGGATTAGGCTATGGTGGCAGCACAACAGCGAGAAGAGGCAAAACCATAAATTGAGTTGATATATTCTCTGGTGGCAGCCTATAGGTTGGATATATAGGAGAGCCACATGGTCTCCTCAACTTCCACTAGCAATGTGCGATTAAAGATTTGCACCACATGGGCCTTTGAGATTTATTTCGAATAGCTGAAATGCCCAATGGGCCAAGCCCAAATTCCAACAATCCCCCACCAGATCTCAAATGCCCATTTAGAGATTTGCCTGTTTCTCACTACTGTTTGATATACTAGCATTTCGAATAGGAATGTTAAGTCGAACTCTCACCTAGAGCTTCAAGCTACACTTATCCACAACTTGAACAATGGACTACGCCTTGAATTGCAAATTTGGTGCGAACAAGTTTCACTCGAAGTCATAACTAGTACACAGTTGCCAGTAGCATACTCCATGGGTGGAGCGTATACGTCATACTCCCTGATCTCTTCATGAGCTTGCTAGAGATTACCAAGGTCTCATAGACTCCGACGTTCAACAGTCGGGCTCATATAGGTGTGTTTCTTTCAAGAATACTCTATAAGACAGCATCATTGCTTAACCAAGCCAATAGAAACACATTAAGGCACATAGACAACCTACCATACAACATCTGAGAGTATTGCATCTTGACCTAGAGAGGGTTTATAAAGAAATTACTCTCCTTAGTTAACCAATAGCTTGTTCTTCCTAGGTCCTAATTCACGGGATCTCCGTTCACATAGGTTGGGTTGCTACTATGGCAACTATACGGGTCTCAAACCCATCATCCTCGATGCACCTTCTATCACATTCCGTGATAGCCCTTTTGTAAAGGGATCTGCTAGGTTTTTGTGTGTTTGAATATAAGTCATACTCATTACTCCGGAGTTTCTCATCTTCCTGACAGACTCCAGTCGTCTTTTAACGTGTCTTGATGACTTTGCATTATCCTTAGCATTGTTCACTTTGACTATCATCGTTTGATTGTCACAGTTCATAAGGATAGCTGGCCCTGGTTTCTCAACCATAGGCAAGTCCATCAAGAGCTCATGCAGCCATTCTGGCTACCTCTACAGTGGTTGTATTCAAATTAGTAAGTTCTGATTCCATGCTTGACCTCATCAAGATGGTCTGTTTGCAAGACCTCCATGATATCGCACCACCTCCAAGGGTAAACACACACCCACTCGTGGCATAAAGCTCATTTGCATCAGAAATCCAGTTCGAATCACTATATCCCTCAAGCGGCAGGGTGCCCAGAATAGTTAATCCTATAACTCATAGTACCAATTAGATAGCGCATAACCCTTTCAAGTGCATGCCAATGATCAGTACCCGGGTTGGACATGAACCTGCTCAATTTGTTCATAGCAAAGGATATGTCGGGTCTCATTACGCTAGCCAAGTACATGAGTGAACCAATTATCTGAGAGTATCTCAACTGATCTTTAGCAATCTTCTTGTTCTTTCGGAGTATCACACTGGGATCATAAGGGGTTGGAGATGGCTTGCTATCCACACAGCTAAAATGGCTCAAGATCTTCTCAACATAATGAGACTGCGAGAGAGTAATCTCATTCTCACCCTTAATTAGCTTGATGTTCAGAATCACATCAGCTTCTCCCAGATCTTTCATATCAAAACTCTTTTATAGAAAAGACTTGACCTCATTGATTGCATACCTCAATGTCAAACTTCTCATGCTATTGCTTAGGTGCTTGTTTCAGACCATACAAAGACTTCAATAATTTACATACCTTGCTCTCTTGACCCTTCACTACAAACTCATCAGGGTGATCCATATAGATCTCCTCATCCAACTCTACATTCAAAAAAGTTATCTTTACGTCCATCTGATGAATGATAAGACCATATGAGGCAGCCACGGAAAGTAGTGCTCGAATAGTAGTCAGTCTAGCAATAGGTGAGTACGTGTCGAAGAAGTCTTCGCCTTCTTTTTGTGTGTAACCTTTGGTCATAAGCCAAGCCTTGTACTTCTCAATAGTACCATCAGGCCTAAGCTTCTTCATATCACTTTGGATAGTTTTGACGCTCACTAACGACTATTTTTGAGCGTCAATATGGTCACAATAAATGGATGAACTTGCATTTCTTACACTCATGTCGCTAATAAATCACTGAATTCCACATGTCCCTCTAGATTTCTATAAGTGCAGGTTTTTAGCTAAAAATGAAGGGCAATCATACCCTTTAAATCCAAGGTGCAAGATGCCATCCAATTAGACGGTGTCACACAAGCATTATAAGGATTGGAGGGCCCACTGCAAACCAAATTAAAACAAACCAAGTCAGCACCAAGAGATGAGAGGGCCCACTAGTCAGCCACTGGACCAAAGGAGGAGGCTAATGGGGCCGGCCCATGGTCGGCTCACTAGGGTGGTCAGCCGATGGCCCATGGACCCCACCGCCTTACTCCTTTGATGTGGCAGCTCCTCATTGGTTGATGAAGTTGGTTCAAGGTGGCATATGCTCATTTCCCGGCCGAGGAGAGGGTGGCTCCCCTCTATATATATGAGGGGAGCGGCTCCATTTCAAACACATCATCAAGCAAGCAACAACACTCTCAAGATGTAGTTCTTGCCCTCTCTTGTAGAGGTCTTAGGACTAGAGGAGTTCAGGTATGAGTTGTAGTTTGAGGTCTTAGAGTCTTCATTAAGAGTTTGTTATGTCTTTTATCTCCTCTTTGTGTAATGTTCTGAGTTTGTACTAGATGTCTATTTATCTATCCAGTACTTTGGTTCATATGCTCTTGCTTGTGTGTATGATCCTTCTCTTGAGCCATGTTTGATTTGTTTGATTCATATGCTAGTTTAGTCCTTGTTTCATGGCTTTGCTTCATATTCCTTATTTGGACACTCTAGAACTAAGGCCTCAGATAGACATGGGTGTCCTTGCGCAAGGCTAGAGTGGTGTTCATTAGCGCAGGCATGGTGGCTGGGTTAATGACCACGTTTGAATGCGACTCTATCCCACGGATCGAGAGGTAGCCTTCAGGTGGCGACAACCCTGTCCGAGCCCTAGGGCCTACTTAGATTGCTACCAAAATTTTGGCAAGCCAAATGTTGGGAAACAAACTTGCCCACATTTTGGTAGGGTAAATGTGAGAGGTGGGCAAATTTTGGTACCCAACAAAATAGTGGCCAAAATTTTGGCTTGCCAAAACTTTGGCATGCCAAAATTTTGGTAGCAATCCAAGCAGGCCCCTAGTAATCCTCCACATTCAGGTAGAGTTGTAGGAGGTGCATAAAGCCATCTAGTTGATCGGGCTCCTCTTGTTCAGCTAGTTGCGGTCTCCCTTACCCATGTTCGTAGGCTCTTGTTACCCTTGATCTAGCTCTTGCTGCTTCCCTGTTCTTAGATGGATTTATCTGGTTGCGCTCATGAGTGTACACTATATATTATGGCTCATGAGTGTACACGATAGATTATGGCTCTTGTTACCCTTGATCTAGCTCTTGCTCCTTCCCTGTTCTTAGATGGATTTATCTGGTTGCGCTTGTGTGTCACACTACCCCTTTTATCATGAGCTATTTACCGCTACTCAGATTCTGGATATTAATTCATAGTCTTTTCCACAACTTAGTAAACTCTTTACACCACTGCCTTCACTGCGGAAATATAAATGACACCCCGAGTTACTCTCGGGTAAAATGCTACGGCAGTACTCCGTGTGCTTGCGGATTTATTCGTGGCCCATGAAATACTTGCTACCCCATTGACGTCTACGAGCGTTATCGTTCGGGACTAACCAGTTTCTGGCAATGACATTGGTAGGCACCAATAGACAGCTTCATTCCAATTATCTGCATTCAGAGATGCATATGCCTCAGCAATAGTAGTTGGTGTGTCATCCACAAGGTACACAGTGAAATTATCACCAAAGTATTTTGCAACTCTTTGTCTCTTGCTCCTTGGAGGAGCCTCAATGTCATTCTTCTCAAGGATTTCCTCACGCTCAACTAGTTGTTCAGAAGTCTCGGTAACAATAGGAGCAACAGGTTCAGGAGTTATCTTAGAAGAAAATTTAGAAGTGCTCTGCTTATCTATCATTGGAAATATATTCTCAAAAAATGTTGCATCACGAGATTCCATAATACTATCAACATGCATATCAGTTACCTCAAATTTAACTACTAGAAATCTATAAGCTATACTCCTCTGAGCATATCCTAGAAAGACACAATCCACTATTTTAGGTCCCAACTTGCGCTTCTTGTTAATTGGTACATTGACTTTTGCCAAACACCGCCATGTGTGCAGGTAAGAAAGTGTTGGTTTTCACCCCATCTTTATCTCATATGGAATCTATTCTTTATTTCTGCTTGGAACTCTATTCAGGACATGACTCGCAGTCAATAAAGCCTCCCCCACCATACTTTAGATAAGCTAGCAGTGCCTAACATGGCGTTAACCAAATCAGTCAATGTGTGATTTTTCCACTCAGCAACCCCGTTTGAATTGGGTGAGTAGGGAGGCGTCCTCTCATGAATAATACCATGTTCTTCACAGAATTCACCAAAAATTTTGGGAAAATATTCACCACCATGATCTTACCTTAAATGTTTGATCTTTCTCTCTATTTGGTTTTCAACTTCGGTCTTATAGATTTTATAGTAGTCTAGTGCTTCATCTTTAGTTTGCAACAACTAAACATAGCAAAGTCTAGACGCATCATCAACTAAAGTCATGAAATATCTCTTTCCATCCTTTGTCAACACACCATTCATCTTGCACAGATTAGAATGTATGAGTTCGAGAGGTGCCAAGTTTCTCCCCTCGGCTGTCTTGTGAGACTTTTGAGGTTGCTTCAATTCTACACAACTTTGTCCCTTTGAACCTTTGGCAATGGTGAAATTCAGAATTAAACACATGCTGGATAATTGAGACATCAAGCCAAAACTAATGTGACATAAATGAGAGTGCCAAACACTCGCATCATCATTAATAGCACCGCAAATATGGTTTACTGACTTATTACAAAAATCTACAAGGGAAAGGCGGAACAAGCCTCCGCAATCATAGCCTTTACCAATGAATTATCCATGTTTTGACATGACTAATTTATTGGACTCTAACACTACCTTAAACCCATCCTTGCACAGAAGGGAGCCGCTCAGTAGATTCTTGTCGGTAGTTGGGACATGTTGCACGTTCTTTAGTTGCATGATCTTTCCCGAAGTAAACTTCATATCTATAGTACCAACACCACGAACAGAAGCATGTGACATGTTCCCAATCAACACATTTGACCCTTGGACGGCCTGATAAGAAGAAAACAAAGAGATGTCAGCACACACATGAACATTAGCACCCATATCAAACCACCAACTCATGGATTGAAAAACTGAAAGAATAGTAGATAGATTACCGTACCCATCCTCAATGGTGCCTAGAGTGGTCATGTTGACATCCTTGGATCCTGCTGATCCATGACTCGCCTTTGCCTTGTGATCTGCACGGTTAGGACAATCTCTCGAATAGTGTCCTCCTTCACCGCACGTGAAGCAAGCTCCTTTAGCGCTTATGGTCTTCTTCTTCTTGAAGGTAGTAGTCTTGACAGGATTGTGGGTTGCCTTTATGTTCTTGTTGTGTGGGTGGTTCTTCTGCACCATGTTGGCGCTAGAGTTACCCTCGCCTCCTTTCTCAAAAGTGTCCATAGACCGAGCTTTCTCTTCAACATCAAGAGATGCTATCAGGTTTTCAACTAGTATTTCTTGTCTCTTTTGATTCAGAGTAGTGGCAAAATTCCTCCATGAGGAAGGTTACTTGGCAATTATGCACCCAGCCACAAACTTGTCAGGCAAAGGACACTTCAAGAGTTCGAGCTCCTTGACAAGAACCTATATCTCATGAGTCTGTTCGACAACAAAATAGTTGTTCACTATCTTGAAGTCATGAAAGCTCTCCATGGAATACAGTTCACTGCCCGTATCGGTTGCATCATACTTAGCAACCAAAGCATTCCACACATTTTTTGCATCTGTTATGTGCATGTACACATCAACCATATGAAGATGTTGTTGGCATCCCACGAAGATGTTGTTGGCATCCGTGAACTTTCTCCTCTCCTTAGGAGTATGATCTCCTGGTGGAATATCAAGCCTCGCTTCCCATGCATGTAGCACAGTAAGCCAGAGACGGCACTTGACTTGCCATCTCTTAAAGTGCACACCAGTAAACTTGTCTGGCCTTAGTGCATCAGCAAAACCAGCCATAGTAAAATCAACAAATTGCCTATCATAAGATTTTTGGATTGTTGAATAATTAGGCAATTGTATGATTAAATTCCAAAGTAAATAAATCATGAACATGACTAGATCTAGCATGAATAGTTCCATCATACTAGTAACAAGACGCGGCAGGATCATGATCTGAGAAAACATGATTAAGAAATGGACGGCTTTGGCCTTCGGGAAGATGAACGGCCTTCGGGAAGATGAACGGCCTTGGCCTTCGGGAAGATGAACGGCTTCAACGGGATGAAGACGGTCTTGCAGATGAAGTGCAGCAGATGATGTCGCAGAAGACGCGCCGCATCACTTTACTTGGATGAAGGATGAGCTGTGATGAAGATCGTTGAGCAGTCGCGCCGGGCACTTCCCAAAAACCTTATTCGCCCTCTCCCAGTGCAGGATCCCAAAGGTGAAAGGTTCCAGAGACTAGCTCTCCCGTTCGCCGGTGCACGCCGAAGCTCGGGATGGATTAGGCTATGGTGGCAGCACAACAGCGAGAAGAGGCAAAACCCTAACTTGAGTTGACATATTCTCTAGTGGCAGCCTATGGGTTGGATATATAGGAGAGCCACATGATCTCCTTAACTTCCACTATCAATGTGGGATTAAAGATTTGCACCACATGGGCCTTTGAGATTTATTTGGAATAGCTGAAATGCTCAATGGGCCAAGCTGAAATTCCAACAGGGCACAACAGGGCCAAACAAGGCTAGGCTTCTACCATGTGTTGAACTCATTGAACTAATGTTTTAACTCATTTATCACCTGTTGCACTTTTTGATTAATATCCTGCATAGTTTTTCTTATGTGTGACTGAACTTTGACGATGTCCATTGCTTTAATACCCGCAACATTTGCGCATAGTGGTTATATTATTCGTTTCCAGATTGATGATCTTCAAGGCTGATGGGTCCGGATGTCGGATCTCAATAGGTATGTTTGAAAATTAGGAGGGTGTATATTATTTGTTTTGCCTTTTCAATTTGTCAATTTTAAGTTTTTGAGAACAACAGCGGTAAGTAGATCAAACTTATTGTTTAATGGAAATTGTGTTTTCTAAAAGGATGAAACTTAGATACCAAACCTAATTTCCTATAAAGCATTACCAATCGGACAATGAATTCATTTGTCCTGCTGAGAACCCTGATGACACTCACTCCATAGCTGTTGTCATTGCCTGTTCCCTTTCATCCCACATGGATCATTATCCTCGGCCTTACTTGTATCCCATAAGCTGAATGACCCTAGGCCTGCCTTATTTTCAGTTCCTTTTTGGTACGAAACACATAAACTTTCTTATTTTCTTGTCTCATAGAACAAATTTTAATAGTAATGAGCAAAAAGAAAATCATAGAATGAAAGAGGAATGCCTCCTTCCTTTGCATTCCATTGGTCAATGCTTATCTTTTTATGCGGACGATGTTGCTCTCTTTATCCTCCCCAAAGAAACCGATCTGCAGCTCACAAGAAATCTTTTGCTTGCTTTCGGTGATGTCTCGGGGTTGCAGACCAATTTCCAAAAAAGCTGTCATTCCTATCCTTTGTGAAGGTGAATTTCTGGAGACAGTCATCAATACTTTGCAATGCACAACTTCCAGTTTTCCCACCATTTACTTGGGTTTACCCCTTTCTGATAAGAAACTGAGGAGATGTGACCTCCTTTCTTGGATTGAAAGGGTCGTGAATAAACTGCCAGGGTGGAAGGCTTCCCTGATGACATTGGCTAGATCGATGTGCGGTGCTGGTACGCTTCCCCTCGCGCCGTCGCCTCGTGGTGGCTGGGGGGATGCGGCCTCACCATCGCTCGCCTTGGGGGCCTCGTCTCGCGTCGCTTCTATGGGGATGGGATGCCAGTGTCCGGCCTCCTTTTGGGACGGTGGCCTCCTGTCCCCCGTCAGGTTGGTTCTGGGGTGCGATTGGGATGAAGGCGAAAGCCTTGGTTCGCTTGCGAACCTTGTTGAAGGCGTCACTCTCTCCCACTATGTCGTCCTCCTCAGTTGGAAGTCGGCGGTGTCTTTTGCGTCGCTCCCTCCCTGGTCATGTGTTGGCACTTGGCCGTTGGATTCTCTTCGCTGGTGGATGCTTTGCCGCCGTGGTTGGTTGTTCGGGTGGATGCTTTGCCACCTTTGTTAGGTCGTTGACCTTGCGCCCTAATCGTTGCTATTTCTACTGGCAGGTCCAATTGTAGGGTTCTAATTTGAGGAGTGGGCTGTGTCCTTTGTCTTCTCCGTGTTGCTTTGCTATTATTCATGTTGTCATTGTGTTTTCTCGTTTGTTTTGTTCGTGTTGTACGTTGTGTTTTCAGTGTTTCTCTTCTTTAGTCCTTTGTGCTCTTATGCGGGTCAATCTCTACTTGGCTGCATCAAGTTTGTGTCTGTAACTTCTTTCCTCTTAATGAAAAACGTGCTCAGGCACAGTCACGAAAAAAAGTACCTAAGTGATTCACAGGTGCAATCGACAAGATCACGAGGGTTTTCTTGTGGAATGAAGGAAGGATATTAATGGAGGTGGTTGTTTAGTGGCTTGGGAGAGGGTCATGAGACCAATTGATCTTGGTGGGCTGGGCATACACAATCCCAAAGTTATGGGATGGGCACTCCAAATGTGCTGGCTATGGATTGAGAAGACCAAACCGGATCGACCGCGGGCTGGTTTAGTGGTGCCTGTACAACCTAATATGGCAGCTATGTTTGCAATTTCAGTAATCAGCAATGTGGGTAATGGTCAGAACACCCTCTTCTTGGCTGATAGTGAATGGAAACGGATAGGCTATGCTAGCTGTACAATTATCAACTTCTGCGTTCACCCAAAAAACTTGCGAGTATGAGGTCATAGATCATTACCACTAGACATGCAGCGCAGCGGAAGATGCATTGGATCGGAGTAGACTCAGTCCAATGTAGTCGCGCATCGAAGTAGAGCAAGTAGTTGTTCACATCACCAACGGATCGTATCCTCCTCGCCGATCTGCAACACAACAGCACCTCCACGGAATCCACACATGTGGGAGAGGGAATGTTGTGCGCCAATGTGCTAGCACCATCGCAAGGGTGGAAGGGAGCGACGACCAGGAAGAGGGAGGACGACTTGGGTTTAGGGCATGGCTAGATAGTAGCGCCCCTAGCCCCCTCACTCATATATATATATATTGCCTTTGCAGCTGTGTCTGCGTCGATGAAGCAGCTTTTGGCCATGATGCACGGGCCTGGCACAACCGGGATTCTCCCCCTAGAGAAAATGGTGGGCTGTCTTGGGCCTCTTTGTCTGATCCACGCTGGGGTTGGCCTGTCTTGACTTGTTTGAATTGGGTTCTTGCATCACTTTTTGTCCATCTGAGCCTGAATCGTTGCTCTGATAATTTCTGGGATTTTATGTCGGGCCAAAGTGTGCTTGTAACCAGCATATTAGCTTGAAAACACAACTTGCATATTCTAAAAGGTAAAGTGTGGTTTAGGGACTTTATTGGATAAGGATGCGTGTAAGAAATGCAAACTCTCATGATTATCTGATCAAGTTGACGCCTGGAAATGATCGTTAGTGAGCGTCAACAAGATTCCCCCAAGCTGTCCTTTGCTCGTCCCGAGCAAAGTAGGACAAATCAGGTTGTTGATTAGAAAATCACTTTAACTCATACCTTACCTGTCATGTCATAGTCTGAAGCAAAGGGATTCATCTATAAACTTAAATAAGTCGGTTAGCATACCCTTGCTCAATTACCTTACTCCTTCATGGGGCTTTTTAGCCATCTCCTTGTCTTGGGCTGTTGAAAGTCAGAATGGTGCATAGAGTGATACTTACTTGTTCATAGATCCGCAATCCATCTGGAGATACTTTTTGAAAGAATTTTGAAAACATGGCAAAGCTCCCAGGATAACTCTCTCGAGGCACTCATCTTGTATTTCCTTACCAGGGCAGTATCTGCCTTTGATCTTCCCTACTACTACAAGCCTTTATGGAGCTCAAGGTAGGATAAGAACAGGGCACACTTGTATTCTATTTATTGTAAAGTCAAAGAGAGGATCTATGGAGAAACAAGTCATGCAATCTTGATCAAAAGGTGAAAGTGTATGAGTGGATGGATGGATGGATGGATATGACTTACTCCTATTGGCTTTTCTCTCTCGAATCATCCCTATGTCTCTTTCTTCTTCTTCTTTTTTGAGACATGGCTACCCCTTTTTTTCTTTCTCTTTTTTTTGGGTCATGTTTCTTTGGCATGCCATCTTTTCTCTTTTTGGGGCAATCATAATCTGACTTTATTTTATTTCAGGGATGTTCTACGAGAGAGATCACCAAGACATGGAGCACTTATTATGTGGAATGAATGGGTGGCGGTGCCAATTCCCAGTGTAGGAATGTAGCAATTGGATGGGACGTGTACGTGCTTATGATCGAGAAAGCATGAAAAGCATCTCTCTAGGGTCACACAATTTGACAAAACTCAATAGAATATCAAGCAGCATATGTATAAGGTTTTTTTTCATGAAATATGGCATATGGCTCTGGTAGGACATTGCATATCGCTGGGGAACTTGCCTTTTAATTTTTTTTCGAAAACAACTCCAGACTTCAAGCATCACTAGAACAAATTTGCATAACCTTATTTACCATATCTAAACTCACAACAACTTAGACTCGGATCAAGCATATGTAACCCATGGAACTTTCAGGTTTATTGGCAAGATATTTGTATAACCAACGAATATAAACTCAAGAGAACTCTTATTTTCAAACTAGGCACAATAGACATGATAGAGCAAAGCAAAACTCATCCTTTCACCTTATCAAAAGGGTGATAAAACATTCTTACCGCGCATCATGGAAAAGGGAAATAAAGCAGTAAATTTTTATTTTGTTTTTAAAAGTTTTTAGCAAATTTTATTGAAAGAAAATAAAGGGATACAGTTGACTTAGGGGAGGGAACCTCCCCAAGCTAGCTCTTGGTGGTTTCGGGTCCGAAAAGCAGGACCTTTCTCCATACCTGATCAGGTTGAGGTCATTTCGTCCGTACCTGGAGAAGTAGTAGCGGTCGATGCCGTCTTGTTCTTCTTGTGCCATTTCTTCTTGGTCTTCTTTGATGGCGTAGGTGGCACAGGAACAGGATCCTCGGATGCTGGATAGACGATTTCCAGATCTTCCCATACTATATTGGTGATGAAGTCACGGATCTTCTGATTATCTTCCACTGGCTCGGTTGGTCGAGTATGAATTTCCCAATCCTCCCAAGCTGGCTTGTAAGAGGGGTGATAGTCTTGATCATCCCAACCGGGCTCTGCCCATAGCCCTTGTTTCTCACTATCCTCATGAATCAGGAATACCTCTCTCTTGTTTTGAAACTTAAATTTCATGGTCTTTCCCATGATACAGATGCTAATTCTTCCTCTCCCCACATCAATTCTGGTATTTGTATCCTTGAGGAATGGTCGCCCAAGTATGAGCGGAATTCCAAGATCTCCTTCCATATCAAGGACTACGAAGTCCACCAATATGTAGGTATTCTTGACTTTTATCATTAACCTTTCCATAACTCCTTCTGGATATCTTATCATAGAATCTGCCAGCTGAACACACATAGTGGTAGGGGAAATTGATGGATAGCCTAGCTTCTTGAAAGTCACCTTGGGCATGATGTTGACGCTGGTTCCAAGGTCACAAAGGGCGTGATCAAATTCATAATCAGAGATTGAGCAGCTGATCACTTGTGTTCCGGAATCTTCTCTTATTGTGGCTTCTAACTCGCCCCACGCACCTCTTCTTGGGCGTGTGAGCTTTTCTACATAGCTGAGGGGTGTCCTGCTAAGTGACTCTTTCCACATAGCATTGATGACATTTATGCTCTCTAGAGTTGATTTAGGTTGCCCTGGAATCTTTCCTAGTTCAGTAGCAGGTGTAGCAGCAGCTAATTGAGCCAATTGAGTTTCTAGCGCCTTATTGAAACTCAGCTGGTTCTTCATACCCGTGGAGAATCCGTCCATCTTGACATGGATAGTCTCCATAGATTTGTCTATAACGGCCAACTTCTTCTAAAGGGACTCATTTATCTTCGCTTGGCTGTAGACAATTTCTCTCAAGGTAGGCTGGTTAGGACCGGAAGAATTTGAATTCCCATTACCTCCTTGGTAGTATGGGCGTGGTTGATTCCACCCCTGACCTCCTTGTGGACGAAACCCAATGCTGCCATTGAGGAATAGAGCTTCTTCTTGGGTTTCTGGGCAATTATCGCCCAAATGTCCAACATTCCCGCAAACCTCGGACGTCATGCGAGTCTCCAAAGCTTGGAGTTTTTGCAATTGAGTCTTATCTTGGGAATAATCCTCAAATTTCTTGAGGAGGAGATCAATCTTCATAGCGAGCATGTCGGCCTCCTTGACGGAGTGCATACCTCGCTGGCGCGGTTGGAGGCGATCATTGCTCCAACTTTGGTTGGAAACCATCTTCTCGATCAATGTTGTAGCTCATTCAATGGTCAGCGAGAAGAAAGCTCCACCCGCAGCGGCATCCACATGATCACGGGATGACTGTGTCAACCCGTTGTAGAAGTTCTGTAGAATAAGCCAATTATTCATTCCATGGTGCGGACACACCAGAATGTACTCCTGAAGCCTCTCCCAAGCTTCCGGAATTGACTCATTTGATGCCTGCTGGAAGTTCGAAATCCGACCACAAAGAGCATTGGTTTTGCCCGTCGGGAAGAACTTCGAGAGGAATGCCTTGGCACATTTGTCCCAAGTATCCACAGTAGCCTTGTTAGCATAAAACCATTGCTTCACTCTCCCCAAGAGAGAGAACGGAAACAGACGGAGCCGGATTGGATCTTGCGATACACACTTGATAACAAAAGTACTGCAGAGCTCTAGGAACTGCTGGAGATGAGCGCTGGCATCCTCATTGGCCTTGCCACAGAATGGGTTGGCCTGCACCATCGTAATGAGACCCGTCTTGATCTCGAAATTTTCTCCTCCAGTGTTGACCTTGGGCCCGGTAGGGACCTGGTTAGCAGACGGAGCAGAGTAATCATGGAGTGTCTTCTGGGCCATAGCTCTAGGAGCTGACGATGATGCGATGACTGGATCGACTGCCGAGAGTGATCTCCGAGGTGATACGAGACGAGCTCGAGCCCTCCTCAAAAGTGACTCTGGATCGGAATGAAAATTTTGCGGTAGATCAAAACCGGTCATACACTACCCTGTTTTCATATCAACAAAGACAAGAAAACAAAGCCAAGTTAGCCTGTTTAGCAAGCGAATACCAATTTCGATTTTGTTCACAACTAGAGCAATCATACGAATACTGGAGTAGTTGATAGAGTTCTAAGAACAAAAGACTAATCATCTCTAGCACAGGGCGATCATATAATGCAAGGATAGAATGATAACGTAACCATGGCAAGAAGCATATACTCGATAACTCATAATATACTTCAAGCAGATATTGGTAACCATAGTCTAATTCTATTACAAACAACCGAATATTACAAGAGAGGGCTAGAGATGAACCCATACCAGACTCTCGAGCAACACCGGTGACTCAATGACTCCTAGACTTCTCCTAAACTCCACTAAGCCTAAAGACTATGTAAGGAATGCAAGAAAGGAGAGGTGAGTGGTGTGTGGTGTGTGTGTGTGTCCTATTCTCCACCCCCTTGTATTTATAGCAGGGAGCCACGGGGTGAAGCCAGCACAACCGACGTAGGGGACCAACGGGGAAGCGCCACGTGCCCTGGTTGAGGCGGTGGGGCCCATGGGCCAGGTCGGCCAAACATGTAGGTCGGTCGGCCTGCCCGGGCCACCAACCGCCCCCAACTTCTTCTGGTGGGCTGTCTGGGCCTCTTTATCTGATCCACGCTGGGGTTGGCCTGTCTTGACTTATTTGAATTGGGTTCTTGCATCACTTTTTGTCCATCTGAGGTAACAGAGGTAAGCTTACTTTCAGCAGGCTCTGCATTTTTGATTTTTTGCTTTCTTGTGGTAAGACCTAACTATTTGTGCAGGAATTAATTCCTGATCAACCTTTGGGGGGCGGTAGGACACCCGAGGCCAGTAGGTCTCTTCTGGACGCGACGCGAACGAATCACCGAGGGCTCAGGTCTAAATATTAGCTTGTAGGGATTTGTTTTGGGGACTTTAGATTTTGTTTATAAATATTCCCATGCTGCAGGATGTGAACAGCGCTGTGGTATCGATGAGCTGGCAGGATTTCAGCCTTGCTCGTCCTGGATGCAGTGTGGCAGAATACTTATGCTGGTCTGGTCGTGATTCATTGTAATATTTTGTTTGTTATTTTGACCTTCGCGGAATTCTGCGAAGTGCACGTCGTTCTCGTGATTGCCTTTTTTCAGGAGCTTTTGTATTGCACATCCTTCGAGGTGCTTTTGTTTGCATCCTTCGAGGTGCTTTGTTGTATGCATCCTTCGAGGTGCTTTTTGTATGCATCCTTCGAGGTGCTTTGTTGTGTGCGAAGGAAAAACGTCTCCCGTATCTTTCGGGGTCGCGAATAGAGTTAGGGCCCGATGAGGGATGTGCGAGGGAAAGGTCAAGAAAAGCATCTCCCCCCTTTCTCTCACATGGCTCGTCGGCGTTCTTTGTCCGAAGACTTTAGGGTGCTTCGGGTGTTGTGTGTTTGAACATTTTAGAAAAATGTCTCCCCCTTTCTAGCGTGTTTTTCTGCAGGTTTGGGTTTTCGAAGGATCTTTTCGATGGTCGCTTTTGGCAAGGGAAAGTACCTTTTGGGTGAAGATTTGTCGGTCTTTGAGTGAGAAAGACTTCTCCGCCTTATATTGAATGCTGGATGTATCCTTCAGGGAGCAGGTTGTTGCCACCGAAAGCAGCGGGCGTTAGGGTTATGTTTTTTGGAGAAAAACGTCTCCCCCCTTCCTAACGGGTCGTTGCTTGATGGTGACCTGGGTTGGTAGGGGGTAGTTCGGGAGAGAAAGGTTCTCTCCTTTCTGTTGGCCTTCGATAGGTGATTTGTTCACTATCGAGGCATCGTGCGCAAATTTTGTGTTTTGGAAAAACGTCTCCCCCCTTTCTTGCGTGCTGTTGCCTCGACAGGTTTTCTTTGCATGGCTTGGAAGATGGATGCCGAATCCGAAGAGAAAAAATGTCTCCCTCCCTTATTTTGGCATCCATCTTTCGATTTTTCCGAGGGTGTCTTAAATTCGCACCTTCGGGGGATCGAAGTCCCTTGGCACTTGGTGGGCATTTGTTGTTCCTTTTGGTGCCGAGGGTTTTTGGTTCAGATCTTTTAAAAAGTCGAGGCCCCTTGGCATTTGTTTAGCACTTATTGAGCCTTTGGTGCTGAAGGTTTTTGGTTCGGGCCTTTTGAAAGGTCGAAGCCCCTTGGCGTTCGTTTTGCACTTGTTGTGCATTTTGGTGCCGAAGGTTTTTTGGCTCGAACCTTTTGAAAGGTCGAAGCCCCTTGGCGTTCATTTTGCACTTGTTGTGCGCTTTGGTGCCGAAGGTTTTTTGGCTCGAACCTTTTGAAAGGTCGAAGCCCCTTGGCGTTCGTTTTGCACTTGTTGTGCGTTTTGGTGCCGAAGGTTTTTTGGCTCGAACCTTTTAGAAGGTCGAAGCCCCTTGGCGTTTGTTTTGCACTTGTTGTGCGTTTTGGTGCCGAAGGTTTTTTGGCTCGAACCTTTTGGAAGGTCGAAGCCCTTTGGCGTTCGTTTTGCACTTATTGTGCGTTTTGGTGCCGAAGGTTTTTTGGCTCGAACCTTTTCGAAGGTCAAAGCCCCTTGGCGTTCGTTTTGCACTTGTTGTGCGCTTTGGTGCCGAAGATTTTTTGGCTCGAACCTTTTGAAAGGTCGAAGCCCCTTGGCGTTCGTTTTGCACTTGTTGTGCGCTTCGGTGCCGAAGGTTTTTTGGCTCAGACCTTTTGAAAGGTCGAAGCCCCTTGGTGTTCGTTTAGCACTTGTTGTACGCTTCGGTGCCGAAAGTTTTTTGGCTCAGACTGTTTTAAGGGTCGAAGCCCCTTGGCATTCGTTTAGATAAGTATGCAAAGTTTGCGGATTCTGCATACTTTGCTAACTTACTATTTAAGTAGCATGTAGATGCTGGCCTAAGCTTGCCATTTGGGCTGCTTAGGCGAAGGTGACACTGTTTGGGGGAAGTTCATTGTATTGAAATGGTTTACAATGGGTCCGCCTCGTCAAAAACCTCACCTCCGATGTGGAGTTTCCCCCTGTGAGGAAAAGAGTACGGCCCTTTACAATGTAAAAAGAACTGAAAATATCTACGAAGGTCCGCAATCGCTTATATTCTTGCGATGCGGCCTTTTTACATGTTTATATGTAGTACTTCTTAAGGCAATCCGCATTCCAAGGATGCTGCAGCTCATTGCCTTCGGCATCGGTCAGGTGATATGACCCTGGTCTGTTGCTTTTGGTCACTAAGAATGGCCCTTCCCACTTTGAGTGAAGTTTGCCGGAGGTTCCGGCATTTGGCTTTCTTTTTAGGACCCAGTCCCCAACTGTTATGTTCTTTTTACGACCTTTTTGTCTATCCACTTCGTGGTTTCTTGCTGATACTTCTCAAGGTTTTCAGAAGCTTGTAGGATGTCTAGCTCCATGAGGTCTTTGTCGCTCGATGGTATGGCCTCAACTTGGTGGGTCACCCTTAGGCTTCGGTTTTTAAGCTCCTCCGGTGTCATTGCTTCGGCACCGTAGAGTAGCCTGAATGGGGTGAACTTGGTTGTTCTTGATTCTGAAGTGTTGTGGGACCAGATGACTTTTGGGAGTTCATCGGCCCATTTGCCCTTTTTCTGATCAAACAGGCACTTTTTGATGCTGCCGAAGATGATGCCGTTTGCACTTTCGACGGCCCCGTTGGATTGTGGGTGGTACACCGAGGCAAAGATTACCTTCGTGCCCACACTGTAACAGAATTCTCTAAAGAGCTGTGAATCAAACTGTTTGCCGTTATCGACAGTGATCTCCGTTGGGACCCCGAACCTGCAGATGATGTTCTGCCAGATGAATTTTCTGATTGTTTCTGATGTGATGTTGATGAGTGGCTTGGCTTCGATCCACTTTGTGAAGTACTCAACAGCAACTGATGTGTACTTGTAATTGCCCTGAGCTGTGGGTAGAGGTCCCACTAGGTCCATTCCCCATCTTTGAAGAGGCCAGGTCGGAGGTATCAGCTGAGTTGACTCCGAAGGTTTAGAGGACTTCGGGCCCATCATTTGGCATGCTTGGCATGTTTTCACTATGTGCTGAGCATCCTTCAGCACCGTTGGCTAGAAGAATCCTTGCCTGAAGGCTTTGGAGACAAGTTGTCTGAAGCCAATATGGGATCCGCAAAACCCGGAATGAATTTCCTTGAGGAGCTCAATTCCTTCGGATGTCGAGATGCACTTTAACCATGGGCTGGTGACGCCTGACTTGAACAACTTGCCCTCGGAGATGACATAGTCCCTCGCTCTCTGGAACATTTTCTTCTCCTCTTTCTCATTTGGAAGCTCGATGTTTCCCCGAAGGTACTCCATTATAGGTGTTCTCCAATCTTCGGCTGAGATGACTGAAACTTGTTTTTCTTTTTTCGGCTTAACCGAAGGTTCCATAATCTCTTCGAAGAGTACGTCCGGAGGTAATTGCTCCTTTCTGGATACTGCTTTTGCCAGTTTGTCAGCTTCGTCATTCATATGCCTCAGGATATGGACAATATTGGGTTGGATCAGTTGTAGCATTGTACTTGGGGAGCTGTGTGGGCTTGTAGCCGAGCGGCCATGAAGTTCGCTGCAGAGCGACTGAGAGTGGCGAGGTCGGGTCAAATGGGAGGTTGACCGGTGGTGGCCTTCGGTCTTCATTGTGAGCGAAGGTTGTCTGGTGGATGACGCGGTTTTCTTATTGGGCAGAACCTTCGGGCATTTCTTGATATGTCCTCTGCAGATTCTCAACCTCTACCTCCATTTCTGATAGTTTGCGCCTGGCCTCGGCTAGCTTGTCTGCCTGGTCCAGTGCCCTCTTTTTGGTGGCGACCTGAGCTTCGATGTTTCTTTTCTTCATTTCAAGGGCCTTTAGCTGGAGTGCTACCTCTGTGAGCTCCGCGGATTGGGTTTGATGAGCTTCGGTGTCTTCGCTGTCTTCAACCGGATCTCCATGAAAACCAACTTCGGTGGTGATGTCTTCAATTTGTGGGTTGGCTTCTTCGGTCTGCCCGCTGGGTGGGGAGCCGTCGGGAACGTGGTCAGGCTGAGTGGAGTTGCTGGCGGTGCCGACGGGGGCTTTCTTCTTCGCTAGGGCCATCAAAGGTTGTTTTTCGAGCTGGAATGGTGGGCACCGTTGTTGGGATCTTTGCTTCTTAGATGCCCAAACAGGGAGCATGAACAGTATGAAAATGGCAATAAAAGCAGGCACTAAATTCTCCAATTAATAATCAGAAAATTCAACCTTCTACACCGTGGAGAAAGGGGGCTATTTATACCCCTGGCCCTCGGCCAGACTTCCCCAAATTGCCCCCTTCCAACTCACGTACAGCTCACTTACAGATGGTATCAGGGTAAAATTACAACGTGAGAGGTGTACAAATCCGACCTTCTCACGTATTCACGTTTTACATGCACACCTTACCCCGTCGAAGGGTCTGAAGTCCTTCGCCTGAGTTGCTTTTAGTATTTAGTCTTCTTCGAGTGTCGAGAACCTTCGCAGGTTCCGGTGTCCCAGCTTGTGCTCTCGGGTTATCAGTCGTCACCTTCGGCCACCCGAAGGAGATCTCCTTGATGCTTCGTAGGCCTTGATCCCTGGGCTTGTGCTTTCGGGCGTTCCTTCTTCACCTTCAGCATCCCGAAGGTGGGCTCCTTGGTTCTTCGTAGGTCTTGTAAGGCATCATTCAACCTTCGGGCGTACTAAACCATCGGAGCCCTGCAGACAGGTGAAGAGATGTTTTTGAATTCGGGATTAACCTCTGGGTTCATTCCCGAAGGTCCAATCCCCAACAGTGTGTTGGGATACCCTACGGGGCACTTTGTGGCGGGTGCATTTGTGTCAAAGGACACTGTGTTATTTGCAGAGTTTGGAGAGGCGTTACCTGTAATGGGTGCCTTTAGCAGACCTGTAACACCCCGGAAGAAAAACACATCAATCCTCTGGAGAATTACTACACTGCAGCACAAGAACATAACAGAGTATGCGGAAGCAACATGAATCGTTCAAATAGATTAACACAATTTCACTTGAGTGACATAAATATTTCACAAACTCAACCACACGAGAGAATTTCAAACAACATTAGAATCACCGCATCCAAATATTTTATTATAAAATATTCGTTCAACACAAATTGATAAGTGTGTGCACACATGCTGCTACTCCTATCCCAAGCATGCAACGTCCAAGCTCAAGCACATGTGAGGGAAAAATCAAGTGTGAGGTTTATGGAAAAACCTCAGCAAGCAAACTGCTTTAACCAAGCTATTTAAATAATAATTTGATTAAATATTGGATTAATAATTCATGTAAAAGAGCATCACAATGAGACAGTGTAACTTCAGGTAGAGATCTTCATAATGATGCTTCAATGCATATGCAAATTGTGCAACGCATTATGAATGCTTCAATGCACATGCTAACGGTGCAATGCAATGGATGACTTCACTTCTACCGACAAATCCCAAGGAAGGAAGTGAGGGCTGCAACCACATTGCTATATCTCAACATGTGTTGCTGTACCGGTACTTACCGCACCAATCCGGCTACGGTTTCTTCATATGCATCTTCAATATTAGAGTGCAAAAGTATGATTGCAATGCATGAACTTCATGTACCTCCAAAATTTGTATCTCCAAGAGCAATGCCACAAGTGGATAAACATATAAATCCACAAATAAAGTAAAATTCAGATCTTATCTGGCTAGTGTGAGCTTCTGAAATTGAATGGAGGCAATTCAAATAACGAAGTTAAAGCGAGTAGACCACATCGCTACATTTACTTGCCTTCATCAAAGATCAAGAACGTGAGCTAAGCACGGTCCGAAGGTGCAACACCTGCTCACAAACATAGTTCAGCACCAAAACAAACATACTTTAAAATAAAATCATCAAGTAAAGCAATCCTACATCTGAACCCAACGTGCTCTGTCATGGTTGGAAGAGTGTATGAGCGTCGGCGTCGTGGCTGAAGAGGAGGAGCATACCCACGATCTGCTAGTTAATTTGTAGTTCAAATTGTAATAGAGTTGGTTGTACTTTGTTTACTATAACATCTGTACTCAACATCTAATGGAGGTTATGCTGAAGATCATTTGGATCTTCTAGCATCTTGTGTCTCCCCTGCTCCCATGCACACGCTCCTCTGCTCAACGCCGGCCGCCAGGATGGCGTCGCGCTCTCGCCGCCGCCGGGAGCCGAGCCCGCGGCCTCCAACCTTCCACTTCTACGCCCTACGCAGCAGTAGTCCTGACAATCTGGTATCAGCAACCATGATGTCTGAGATTTCCATCATCGGCCCTCCCACCACCGCCGCCGCAACCGCCCCACCACCACCATCGCTAGCTTCCGCACCCCCGCCGCTATCAGCATCGCCTATCCCCACCACCGCCGCTCCAATCTCGGCCTTGGACACCTTGACGACGGCGATCTACATTCTTCAACAGCAGATGCACCAGTTCTCCTCCTGTCTCGCCGATGTCGAGGGTCGTCCAGCCGCCACCGCCGCCGCCGGATCAACCGTCACCACGCAAAACCCCGCCTTGCTGCTCTGTCACACCCTAAAATTTTTGAATTTCAGGATGTGATTGAAATTAAAAATAAAACAACAATTTTCTCATAATTTTAAAATTTTCCCAACATTTATTTTCTTTACAGGGAATTTGGTAAAAAATAATAAAATAATTGATTGTCTATAAAATTATTTGAGGTCATTTTGTTTGTGTTGCATTCATGCTGCAATGCATTGTTTTATTGGTTGTTGTTTTGTTCGAATTTGAATTCCTTGACTTTGAATTTGAATTGAATTGGTTTGGATTATTTTTCAAAAATGGAAAACCTTTTTCTTTTCCCTCTCTCTTTTTCAGCCCAGCCAGCCCATCTCCCTTCCTCCCCCTCTCTCTCTCTTTCTTTTCCCGCGGCCCACCTTCTTCCCCCGGCGGCCCAACTCCTCCTTTTCACCCACCCCAGCCCGGCCTGCCCCTGCCATCTTTCAGCCACCGACAGGCGGGCCCCGCCTATCGGGGACGTCTTCTTCCCGTGGACGGCGCGGACTCGAGCCCGAGTCCGACCGGGGCACGTCTGCTCGCGCGCTTGGGCCTGCACGCCGAGGCCCTTGGCCACCCCTATATATAGCGCCGCCCTCATGCCTTGCCCCGCATCGACCGCAGCCGCCGCCTCGTAGCGCAAACCCTTGCCGCGCGCCGCCATTGTTGGGAGCTCGGAGCTCCGCTCCGCGCCGCTGTTCCACCGCCTTCCCGCTATGCTTGAGCCTCCCCGGAGCTTTGCGTCGTGGTGAGGCACGCCTCAGGACTGTTTTACCTCTCTCTCTTGCTCTCCTTCGACGGGGATAGCTCGATGAAGCTCCGCGTCACCGTTCTGCCGCTGCGTTCGCCTTCCGCCGCATCTGCGCCCCGCGTAGGCCCCGCCAACGAGTTCGCGGAGTCGCACTCGTGCTCCCCATGCAAACCATGTTCAAAACCGTGCTCGGATGGCCGAGTTCGGCAAACGCCGGCGAGCCCGCCTCCGCTCGCCGCCGTGTGCCGCCGCCAGCAGTCGTCAGCGCCGCCGCCGCACCGCCCGAACCGCTCAGAGCCGTCGGATCTGGATCCAACGGACGAGATTAGATCTGACCTGAGGTCAACCATACCCATACCGGTCAACCCAGGAAACTTTGCAAAAGAGCCCCTCGGTTAAGTGCAAATCAACCCGCGATCCACCTTAGTTCAAAAGTAATTGCGAAATAGTCCTTTCTTTTCTGTGTTTAACCCCTGAACTTTCCTAAAATAGAACCTACCGTCCATAGTGTATAGTTTTTCAAGCTAGCCCCTAAAGTTTAGGTTTAATCTTGTTTTAGCCCCCAGTTTCTTCACTCAGAGCCCCTGTTCTTTCCAAACTCTTACAAATAAGCCCCTAGAACCTTGTTTGGGCTATAACTTCTTCGTTTTAGCTCCATTTTCATCGATACTTGCGCTCACGTGATCCTTGTGACGTGTGCAATAGTTTTATAACCTTGTTATCCTTTGTGAGCACACTTTAATGTGCCTTGCAAATCCTTTTTGCTAGCCCTTCATGTCCATAGTTAATCGCGACTAGATTTCCTAACTCATCGTTTATCTCATACTTTCTGTATTCTAGCTCCGTTTTTCACATTTCTTGCGTTCTTGTAACCATAGCAGGGAGCCTTGTCCTTTAGTACTCTCTTTTAAAGTCTTTCTTTTGTTTTGGTGTATTGTTCTTAGATCTACTTTGTCTATTTTGTATGATTGCTCGTTGATTGCTTCGAATAGAAGAATCGCTATTCGAAGATTGAAGATCAAGTTCTCCTAGTGAGCAAGAGCTGAAGAGCAATAAGAGTAGCTTATCTTTGGATAAAGGCAAGTGACCCTAATCATACTTCTATCTATGCTTATTTACAAGGATACTTTATTTAATTGGAATATGGAGAACCACCCAAGAAAATCGTACAACCACAGTACCATATGGCTCTGGTCTTGGCTAAGTAATTAGATGATCTATATGTTGTGCCTGGGGGCGTTTGATTGGTGGATTTTGGGTTATCGAGATTTGAGGAGCGTGTGAAGGAAGCTTCGTCTTCTGAGGTACCGCAGAAAGCAAGGGACCAGTGCGTACATATAGTGATTCTTTGGAAAAGCCTTGTAGCGTCCCTATGCAATCACACCTCGGAAGTGTGGTATTGTGCCTGATCATCACATATCCATGGTTGGGTTCAAAGTTCTTCGGAACTTTTACGCGAATTGTGGTGAAAGTGTACAACCTCTGCAGAGTGTAAAACCGATATATCAGCCGTGCTCACCGTCATGAGCGGCTTGGACCCTCACATGATTAATTTAACTTAAAGATAGATTCAAATCATTTTCTAGTTATTTCTTGTGGCCTTGCTGAGTACCAACCATAAGTGTACTCACCCTTGCTTACTGCTGCTCAGAAGGAGAAAGTTGTGGTGAAGTCTATTGAAGATGTTGCTGAGTTCTAGGCTGTCGTGGTGCTGCAAACCACAGCCGGGTGGCGGAAGGCACCCGCCCTAGCCCAGAGGGTGTGAACTCGGGGGTTAGCTAGTCTTAGTTCGATCTCACTCAAGAACGCGATGAACACAGCAAGATTTAGAGTGGTTCGGGCCGCCGGAGCGTAATACCCTACGTCCACTGTGTGTTGTATTGCTTGCGCTCTCTAGCTGGGTCTTGAGAGAGTCTTAGGATCTTGTGTTCTAGTGGGCGTGCTCTCCCTTTTATATGTCCAAGGGGAGCACGTACACTGAGCGGGGCCCCGACATGTGGACCCGGCGATGTATTATAAACTACATTTTGGCCTTCAATGCCTCAGATCCGGAGATCTTGTCGTCGGCTTCCGTGCGTAGCTTCTGACCAGGGATGGTCTTGAGCTGTCCTGTCAGAGTAGAGTCCAGCCTCTGCAGCCGCGCGTCGAGGTCATGATGAAGCGCCGAACTACTGACTCAGTCCACTGTAGCAGCGTGCACTGTTGCTCCAGTCAGTAGCTGGTCATCATGACTCGTCGCCCATGGGCGCGGCGCTGCGTCTTTAGTGCTTGCCTTGGTAACTGACGAGCCGCCTCGGTAACTGGCGATCCACAGTGTGGACTGACAAAAGCTGCCCCGTGCCCAGCGGCAGCAGAGCCTGCCTCAACCACTCGCACTTAATGCGGATGGGTGAGGGAGCTTCCAGCGGAAGGCTTGCGCCTGCGCCCGCGTGACACGTGGCGGCTCCGGACCCCTCCCGAGCAGCTAGCTGAGCCGAGAGCTCACGGGGGTCCGGATAGGCACGTGGAGGTCCAGGACCCATCTGCGAGAGTCCGGATGGCACGTGGAGGTCCCGGACCCACCTGCGGGGGTCTGGGTCCGCGGCCACAGGTACTGAGCATTTCCACCTCTGGGACACGTGGTGACACCGGACCCGTCCCCGAACGGGAAGCGGGTCCGGGACCGTTGGTCCGGTGAGATGGAGTTGGAACCCAGGAGTCCGGCTGCTCAGCTCCTTAGGGCGTAGTTACGGATAACTACGCGAGTCTTGGCACAGTAGGAGTGGGTACCCCAGTTGTAGGGTACCGACAGTGGCCCCCGGGCCCGCCTCGGGAGAGGCAACGAACCCGCAGGTGGGGCCACTACTGTGAGCAACTTGGCTGCTTCTAGCGCCCAGCGGTGCGCGCCGCAAGGGTCTTGCCCTGCATCGTCCATCCTTTGGGTCACCTGCTGCATCATCACGTTTGGACCTGCCCATGACTCAAGGTAGATGCTTAGTAGCGTGCCCACGGGTCCCAAATCCTGTTGGCTGTAATCCTTTGAGATAGACAGCTAGGTTCAGTGAACGGAGCTCAAGGGGCCGGCCTTTAGGTTAAGAGAAAGTCCGGACCTCCAGGTTCCCAGTCCTAGGTACTACGGCACTCATTCACAGGAGGTGGTGCGTGCAGGCTTAGGGTACGGAACCAGGCTAAGCGGCTACACGGCTCCGGACCTCCCCGGAGAATGAGTGCGCTTCCCTGAACCTGCAGGTTCCCAGGGGTCCGAAGCCCTCTCTTCCATGAGGGGTCTCGAGCTAAGTCACTAACTAGCCAACTCAATTCGGACCACAATCACCGCACAAGAGTAAGAAGCCACGTGGGGGTTAACGCAAACAGAATGCGTAAATTGAAATTGGAATGTAACATCCTTAGAGGCGAACTGAGAATAAACTTTTCCTTTATAACTAGATGTACATGAGATGTGCGATGTAAGCCAGAACACGGGTTTATGAGGCCGGAGCTGTCCGGACCTCCGGGCCCCCAGTCTTAGGTACTACGGTACTCGCCCTAGGGAGGTAGAGCATGCAGGCTTAGGGTACGGAACCAGGCTAAGCGGCTACACGGCTCCGGACCTCCCCGGAGGGTGAGTACGCTTCCCTGAACCTGGTTCGCAGAGGTCCGGACCCCTCCACGAGGGAGGCTCACCGGACTGGACCACACGGAAGTACTACCTAGTTACAAAGGAAAAGGCTTTATTCCCTACTGGGCCTCTAAGGGTAGGACTTACAGAGATGTAGAGTCGGGGGTGCGACCGGAGTCGGCTTTCCGCCGGAGCGGCTTGGTGCGACCGGAGTCGGCTTTCCGCCGGAGCGGCTTGGTGCGACCGGAGTCGGCTTTCCACCGGAGCGGGCTTCCTCACATGAGTGAGGTATGCTGCGAGCTGGGATTTGTCGCTCCGCCGCTCGCAGCTTGTGAGGGGGCCCTTGACGGGCGCCCTGACTCATGCCGACGTGCAGCGCGCGCCGCTGCCAACGGTGGCTGCTCCACGGGCACGGCTGCCCCTGGCGCAGGAAGGCGAGAGGCGTGTGGCGCGGATGACGCCACACCCTCCGTCATCTCCAAATGTCGTCGTGGTCGGAGTGCTCAACCATCCGAGCCATGGAGATGAGCAAGAGATGAACTAAAACTAGCTAAAGCGCCCCTACCTGGCGCGCCAAATGTCGTGGTGCTGCAAACCACAGCCGGGTGGCGGAAGGCACCCGCCCTAGCCCAGAGGGTGTGAACTCGGGGGTTAGCTAGTCTTAGTTCGATCTCACTCAAGAACGCGATGAACACAGCAAGATTTAGAGTGGTTCGGGCCGCCGGAGCGTAATACCCTACGTCCACTGTGTGTTGTATTGCTTGCGCTCTCTAGCTGGGTCTTGAGAGAGTCTTAGGATCTTGTGTTCTAGCGGGCGTACTCTCCCTTTTATATGTCCAAGGGGAGCACGTACACTGAGCGGGGCCCCGACATGTGGACCCGGCGATGTATTATAAACTACATTTTGGCCTTCAATGCCTCAGATCCGGAGATCTTGTCGTCGGCTTCCGTGCGTAGCTTCTGACCAGGGATGGTCTTGAGCTGTCCTGTCAGAGTAGAGTCCAGCCTCTGCAGCCGCGCGTCGAGGTCATGATGAAGCGCCGAACTACTGACTCAGTCCACTGTAGCAGCGTGCACTGTTGCTCCAGTCAGTAGCTGGTCATCATGACTCGTCGCCCATGGGCGCGGCGCTGCGTCTTTAGTGCTTGCCTTGGTAACTGACGAGCCGCCTCGGTAACTGGCGATCCACAGTGTGGACTGACAAAAGCTGCCCCGTGCCTAGCGGCAGCAGAGCCTGCCTCAACCACTCGCACTTAATGCGGATGGGTGAGGGAGCTTCCAGCGGAAGGCTTGCGCCTGCGCCCGCGTGACACGTGGCGGCTCCGGACCCCTCCCGAGCAGCTAGCTGAGCCGAGAGCTCACGGGGGTCCGGATAGGCACGTGGAGGTCCAGGACCCATCTGCGGGAGTCCGGATGGCACGTGGAGGTCCCGGACCCACCTGCGGGGGTCCGGGTCCGCGGCCACAGGTACTGAGCATTTCCACCTCTAGGACACGTGGTGACACCGGACCCGTCCCCGAACGGGAAGCGGGTCCGGGACCGTTGGTCCGGTGAGATGGAGTCGGAACCCAGGAGTCCGGCTGCTCAGCTCCTTAGGGCGTAGTTACGGATAACTACGCGAGTCTTGGCACAGTAGGAGTGGGTACCCCAGTTGTAGGGCGACATAGGCGTACGCAACCCCCAGTCGATTGCCTGTGAAGTTTGAACCCTTCATTTCCAGGATAAGCTGTATAACTCTGATAGTCTTTTATTTGCTGTATTTTCTCTTTTTTGTGATACTGTTACTGATTATTCACTTATAATGTCTCTATATGTATGAAACTTGATCCTGACATACATATAGTTATGCATTTGGTTTTATTCTTAAAATCGGGTGTGACAAGCTCGGTAGGCCTACTCTGCCATTCCTCCAAGGGGTGATGCCATCCTCCACCATCGGGCCGTCCTTTCCACCACCGCACCCCACTACTTTCCCCAATCCGTCGATTGCGCCGGTGGCCACATCCATCCTCACCACTGCCGCCACAACAATCTTTCCCACAATTCCTATCACACAGATTCCCTTTCCTCATTCGCCATCACCAATTCCACAAATTAACCCCCATTACTTCCATCTCCACAACACTGCAGACGATCATGATGACGATCTCGGTGTTCCACGCTACTACAAATTTTCCTTTCCCACATATGACGGCAAAGAAGACCCTTTGGGCTGGTTAACGTTGCGAACATTTCTTCCGTGCTCAACACACTCGTGAGCATCAGAAGGTTGGCCTTGCATCTTTCCACATGACGGGTGTTGCCCAGCACTGGTTCTACATGCTTGAGCGAGACACCGGCAACATCAACACCATTCAGTGGCCGCTGTTTCGCTCGCTTTGCCAACAGCGCTTCGGGCCACCATTATGTGCCAATCATCTTGCAGACCTTGCTCGCCTGCCGTTCCGTGGCTCGGTAGCTGAGTACCAGGGGATGTTCCAAGCCCGCATGGCTCATGCTGGTTACCTCTCACCAATCCAACAAGTTCAACCATTCACTGGTGGGCTCCCTGATCTGCACCGGACAGACGTCGAGCTCCAAGCGCCGACAAATCTTCAGCAAGCCATGTCCTTGGTGCGAGCATATGAGCGGCGTGCGACTTCATACCAAGCCATGCCAAGCCACCAACAAAGGCTGCCACCTCGCGCTGCATTGGCACCACCATCACTGTCCTCGACAATAGCAGCAGCAACACCTTCAATTCCTGCACCACCTCGCCCGTTCAAACGCCTCACACCCGCTGAGATGACAGAACACAGACGTCAAGGTCTGTGCTACAATTGTGATGAACCATATGTGCGTGGTCACAAATGTCAGCGCTTGTTCTATTTGGAAGTGTCTGATTTTGATGACCAAGCTCAACAAAGTGAAGATGATCAGCCTACTGAAGACATGCCCCCGTTGTTCTCACTTCACGCTCTTACAGGAATTAGGCAAGCTGACACTATGCAAGTTAAAGTGCGCATGGGAAATCATCAAATTTCATCAGTGGTCCAGCAGCTCAGCATATTGGCCTTAACTTCACCAACAGCCGTGGTGTCAATGTAGTAGTGGCCAATGGCGATCGAGTTTCATCTCGTGGCCTAGCTGAGGATGTTGCTATACGCATTGGCAAAGAATTCTTCACGATTGACTGCTACACCATTCCTTTGGAATGCTATGACATGGTGCTTGGGGTAAATTTCCTTCGCACTTTAGGGCCAATCCTTTGGGACTTTGATGATTTGTGCATGGCTTTTTGGCATTTGGGCAAGCGTGTTCTCTGGAAAGGCATTGGGTCAACAAGGTGGGACATTCCGTCCACTAGTACTTTGCATGCCATTAGCAAGGATGACAAACCTCTTCTGGACAACCTGCTTTCTTCCTTTGCGGATGTCTTTGAGGAACCAGCAGGTCTGCCACCTTCTCGACCTTGTGACCATAGAATCCATCTACTTCTGGGAACAGCACCAGCAGCAGTTAGACCATATCGGTATCCTCAACTTCAAAAGGATGAGCTCAAAACACAGTGTGCCACCATGCTCAAGCAAGGCATAATTCGACCAAGCACCTAACCATTCTCAGCTCCAGTTCTCTTGGTCAAGAAACAAGATGCATCATGGAGATTCTGTGTTGACTATAGAGCCCTTAACAATCAAACTGTGAAAGACAAATTTCCTATTCCAATTGTGGAAGAATTAATTGATGAGCTTCATGGCGCCCGCTTCTTTACCAAGTTGGACTTAAGGTCAGGTTACCATCAAATTCGAGTCCATCCAGATGACATTGAAAAAACAGCATTCAGGACACATCAAGGTCACTATGAGTTTTTGGTCATGCATTTCGGTCTCACCAATGCTCCAAGCACTTTTCAAAGCTTGATGAACACAGTTTTGCAACCTTTTCTCCGCAAATGTGTCTTAGTATTCTTTGATGACATTCTAATTTACAGTTCCTCATGGTCAGAACATTTAATTCACTTAAGGGCTGTCTTGTCTGTGCTAAGGGAACACAACCTGAAAGTTAAACGCTCAAAATGTGCTTTTGCCACAACGTCGGTTGCATACCTTGGGCACATTATTACAGCTGCAGGGGTAGTCATGGATAGTGACAAAATCTCAGCAGTTCAAAATTGGCCCCAACCCGAGTCTGCTCGAGGTCTGCGTGGATTCCTCGGACTCGCTGAATATTATAGGCGTTTCATACAAAACTTTGGGTTAATTGCAGCTCCACTAACTCAACTATTGCGCAAAGATGCCTTCCAATGGAATGAAACAGCCACATCAGCATTCAACGAGTTAAAAAAGGCTCTCTGTACAGCTCCTGTGTTGCACCTCCCTAATTTCAGCAAGTCATTCATTGTGGACTGTGATGCATCAGGAACCGGGTTTGGAGTTGTTTTACATCAAGGTGATGGACCCTTGGCCTTTTTCAGTAAACCTTTTGCAATTCGCCATCTGAAAGTTTCTGCATATGAAAGAGAACTCATTGGCTTAGTTCAAGCAGTAAGACACTGGCGTCCATATCTCTGGGGCCGTCAGTTCATTGTTCGGACTGATCATTATGCTCTTAAATTTATGCTGGATCAGCGTCTTTCAACTGTACCACAGCATCAGTGGATCAGCAAGCTCTTTGGATATGATTTTGTTGTGGAATTCAGACCTGGAAGACTTAGTACAGTCGCCGATGCCCTTTCTCGACGCGATCAGTAAGAACCTCAACTTCAATTGCTCTCGGCCCCAACATTTCAGCTGTTTTCAGAATTGCAAAAGGAAATTCAGAACAATGCTCAGCTCATACAGCTCAGAGACAATATTGTGCAGCAAAGGGGTAATCTGTGGCACGTCCAAGATGGTCTTATCAAAAAAGGCAACCGGGTATATGTACCACCAACCTCAGCTTTCCTACAAACAGTCCTTCAGCTAGCACACACAGCCGGCCATGAAGGTGTTCAGAAGACACTGCACCACCTACGCCATGATTTTGTCCTTGATCAAGATCGCTCGGTTGTTCGTGACTTTGTGAGAGCTTGCGCAACATGTCAGCGTAATAAAACTGAGCACTTACACCCAGCCGAATTGCTTCAGCCTCTACCGGTGCTGTCACAAGTTTGGTCAGACATCTCCATCGACTTTGTGGAAGCCCTACGCAAAGTGCATGGTAAAAGTGTGATTCTGACAGTGGTTGATCGTTTTTCCAAATACGTTCATTTCATACCCCTGGGACATCCCTACACAGCTTCATCAGTTGCCAAAGCCTTCTTCAATGACATAGTTCGTCTACATGGATTTCCTACGTCTATTGTCAGTGATAGAGATCCAGTCTTCACTGGGCACATTTGGCGTGACATATTCAAAATTGTAGGGGTACAACTTCGTATGAGCACAGCGTTCCACCCACAGACTGACAGCCAATCGGAAGCGGTAAACAAGACCATAGCAATGTATTTGCGCTGCATCACCGGTGATCGACCATGTGCATGGCTGGATTGGCTCCCTTGGGCAGAATTCTGCTACAACACTTCATTCCATTCGGCTCTGCGTGCTACACCGTTCCAAGTGGTGTATGGTAGGCCACCCCCGCTGTTGCTCCCATACTCTGCAGACACAGCAGCAACAGAAACAGTGGACACTCTCATGAAGAATAGAGACGAGTTCCTCAATGACGTCCATGAAAGGCTCCTGCAAGCACAAGAATATGCAAAAAAATATTATGATGCCAAACATCACACGTTGGAATTCGCTGTTGGTGACTGGGTTTGGCTGAGGATACTTCATCGTCCCATGCAGTCCCTGCTGCCAGGAATAAGAGGTAAACTCAGTCCAAAATATGCTGGGCCCTTTCAGATCCTTCAGCACATGGGCGATGTTGCATATCGACTCCAGTTACCTGCGGCTGCGCGCATCCACGACGTGTTCCATGTTGGGGTCCTCAAACCCTTTCATGGCACTCCACCGACAGCCACGCCGTCTCTACCTCCACTACAGCACGGCTGCCTCCTTCAAACTCCAGAACGCGTGCTACATTCTCAGCTACGACGTGGTGTGTGGCATGTCCTCATCAAGTGGGAAGGACTCTCTGCTGCAGATGCAACCTGGGAACCAGTGACCGATTTTCGCGCAGCGTTTCCTGACTTCCAGCTCGAGGACGAGCTATTTCCTGAGGGAGGGAGAGATGTCATGGTTGGAAGAGTGTACGAGCGTCGGCGTCATGGCTGAAGAGGAGGAGCGTACCCACGATCTGCTAGTTACTTTGTAGTTCAAATTGTAATAGAGTTGGTTGTACTTTGTTTACTATAACTTCTGTACTCAACATCTAATGGAGGTTATGCTGAAGATCATTTGGATCTTCTAGCGTCTTGTGTCTCCCCTGCTCCCACGCACACGGTCCTCTGCTTGATGCCGGCTGCCAGGACGGCATCGCGCTCTCACCGCCACCGGGAGCCGAGCCCGCGGCCTCCGACCTTCCACTCCTATGCCCTATGCAGCAGTAGTCCTGACATGCTCACATCAAGATATGCTAATCTAGTAAAAACAGCAGCACTGTTGCTTCTCTTTTTTGGAGTCTTTGATTCTGATGGTGAAAAATTCTGATATTCACAAGAAAGATAACTTCATATCCTACAACTTTGTAATTATCAAAAAGTGTAGGAAAAATCAATATCATTGGGTATAATCGAGGTAAACCTTAATCTGACATTCTGATAGATTCAGAACAGTTCTATTGAAAGAGTCATAACTGAAGCTCCAAAATTCTGATGGATATGATCTTTACCAATCTGGAAAGCTTATAAAATTATCTACATCTCTTTTAACTACCTTAAAGTCCAAAACCGCCATTAAGATTTCCTAAACTTCAGGTTAATAGATACTGCTCAGAATTACGAGACTGAAAAACTGTCAGATTCCAACCTTAGTTTATCCCTTATCTTAAATCAGATTGAGGTGTTCTCTATGGCCATGGAAATATCTCGAACTCTTCTCCAACTCATATAAAGGTTTGATATTTTTTTGAGATCATTAAGAGTACGAAAAACTGCCACGAACAGAAACTGCACAGGTTGATGACGTGCTGAGAAAAGCGACGAGGACAAAACCTTAATCCTAATCCAAAAGGCGACTAATACCGCTACTCCCAAGAGCTAAAAACTTCTAAAACCAGGGGGGAAACATGTTCTACAGCAAGGGCATGTCTCACCTAGGGGTTCCCCTTGCAAACAACAAGGGCGAAGGCGATGACGACAAAAATTACGGCGATTCCAGTCCATTTCCCCTTCTTCCTTGCATCGAACCTCGCTGCACTACACCACACAAGGCGGCACCACCATGAACAGCAAAAAAGAGCCATGGAGATGGGAAAAACGGAAAGAGTAGAGGAACCCTAACCGGTTTATGAAGAGGAACAGCGAGGATCGACGAAGATGTGCCCTAGTTTCCTTTCTCTTCTCTTCTCTTCCTCTCCCTCTTCTCTCTCTTTTCTCGATCTGGTCACGGCAAAGGACGGCGCAGGGAGAGGCGATGGCCTAGGGTTTAGAAAGGGGAGGGGTACTGTAGCTCGCACTGTAACGCGCGGGCACTGTAGCATGGCCCGCCCGCCTTGCAGCTAAAAACACTATATCTTTTTGATCCAAACTCCAAATGCAACATGCAAATAATCAAACGGAATGTACTCAACGAGCTCTACGCAACCACCATATCCATTAGTCCATTTGAGCATTGGATCAAAAAGGTTAATTTTATCTATCAATTTTACGCATTTCCATGTAGAAAGCGTACTTTGCCCTTTGCTCAATTTGGATGTTACAGGACCACTGCAGTGGGTTGCACACGAAGATGCTCGCCTCGGCATGTAAGGACATATGCGGTAACAATGATTAGTGAGACTATGTTACCGTACGCACCACTTACCCCAGAATGGGCAGGGGTTCCATCCATTTCTAGCTATGCGGTACCAGACTGTAGGAGTTGTGTGTCAGGGGAGAGTGGTGGCAGGCGCACCCCTGAGGAATTCGGGTTGCGCCGAACTCGTCTTCGAAACTCTCAAAGCCAGTTGGCCAGGTTAGAGATTCACAATCCCGGGTCATTCGGTGACCCCGGGAGTGCAGGATGTTATCGTCGTAGCTTGGTAATCAAGGGAACTTTCCCAAGCTAAAAACCTCCCATTTCTCTATTTCTAAACCATAAAAAATGAGCTACACAAGAAATGAATGATGAGAGGAACAAGCTCCTAACCTTTACAGCTGTTGAATGGACATAGAATCAAAGAGTCTTCACAAATCGTGAAGGAAATGGGCAAGAATTCCCTCCACCCGAGCCAAGAACAACAAGAACACTGAGCTGAATGGCTCGAGCAGAGGGAGGAAGAAGGGAGATAAAAGATTGGGGCTGTTTTGTCCTGGTTGGAGCCACCAACGGGGACCCAAGGCCACACATTTGCCCCGGTTGGTGCCTCCAACTGGAACCAATGGTCTTTCGTCCCGATTGGAACCACCAACAGAGACAAATGTATGGCATTCGGTTCCGGTTAGTGGCTCCAATCGGAACAAAAGTCCTCTGTACCCCCACGCTGTCCGACTAGCCTTTGGACCCGGGACTAAAGCACTATTTGGTCTCGGGCCCAAAGGCAGCCGGGACTAATGGTCTGGACCAAGAAACCTATTCTGTAGTAGTGGAATACCCACCTTCTAAATCCTGGCCCCGCCCTAGGATTTTGTAAGAGGCACAAATATGGTGATGTGATCTAGTACTTTCTAAACATCGTTTTTTAACTCAAAGATACATTGTTTTATTTTCTTAATTCTAAACATCTCTTTAGTTGAGAATGATACGTCCTGCCTTTATACTGTCTGACTTGGTGGTAGGACAAAGTACAGAATTACTTCTAGAATTATATCTGTAAACAGTTATCCTAGGGCGTGATATGGTGTAAAAAATGAAGTAGACAAGTACCTCTTTCAAAATACTCGTTACACGGTTGATATTTTTTATTTGAACATCGAAAGGCTGTGGCAGTCAAAACCCAATAAAAAGCATCTATAATTTTCTCCCACATTAATTAGGAATCAAGTTGTTTATCAGAAACCAAATAACCAATCAAATTCACCAACAGATTTTAACGAAATACTACCAATAGTTCTTGTTCAACCTCCACATCCAAAAACGTTCATCCACACTATATTGGAGTGCTGTACTGATGTTCCAATAAGCAACAGATTTTACCAAGGCAAATGATGTGGCTGTCTGGAAATAACCACACGTAACTTTGACGTCACGATGATCTCCTGTAAATATATTTTCTTGTGAAAATGATGCATGAATTAACAAAAAAAGAAGAAAAACAATAAAGAATATTTGTTATTCCACTTCGAACCTCACTGAGTCCTGAAAATGGTTAGCCTGCTGAGCTCACACAGCTACCTTAATCAGCAGCACCCCTGAATTGTCATTTTAGCCACATCAGCCGTTGTAGATGCATGCGGTTCCTGTGGCTCGCACATTTTGCTACAATTGGAAGTGTTAATTGCCTGCACACAATGCTGACGTGTTCGAATTAGCAGGCATCCCGATGACAGGAATTGTCGTTATCTGGGAGATTTTAGTCCAGATCAGTCATGTCTAAGCAGAGAAAGGTGTTTGCAATAATACAGCGAAGCTGCACTGGTTCATCATGAATTCATGATCGATCAGATCAGAAGATGGCCACAGAATTTATTCGGATCCGAGCTTATTAGAGGGTGACTGATCGACACACTGATGTGTCCTAGAAAAGTTTCTTCAGTCAAGGGCATTTAATGATTATGTCAAGTTCCAAAAGGATTTTGTATGGGATTCTTTCAAAATTGTTTGCTTTGGGATCCAACCTGGCATTTATCCAGTTAAGTCAATGAAAATACATAAGGCTAAGGAAAATATGTTACCTCTGTCACAACCCCAAATATAAAAACATACTTAACACTTAAACAACATCATCATAAGCATCATTAAGGTATAAAGGAGCATCATGTGCATGTGTGCTTTGTTTTGAATTCAATTTTGTGTATGTATGAATTTGTGTTTGTTAAGGAAGTTAAAATTTTGTTATGCAACTTGGCCCCAAAAATTTTATTTAAATACTAGATTTGAAATTTTGATTTAAAAATATTTTTGTAGGATTTTATGACTTTTGAACCGAGCCACGAAATTCTAGGAAATTTCAAAAATAGTCTCTTTGTTCTTTTTGCTGCAACCAAATTACAAAAGTTTTTTTGAGTGATTCTTGTTGTATTGTATTCTTAGTGATTTTATCTATCTCCAATAAAAATTTGGTGAATTTTTGAGCAAGGCAACACCTTCGTTTCGAATTTCAAACTTGAACCATTTATTTTCCTCGCCCGGGCCCACCCGTCAGCCTCCCCTTCTCCTCCTCTCTGTTCTGCTCGGCGCACCACACGCGTCGCCGCCGCCGGCCAACCTCGTGCCACGCACCATCCATCCTCATTCTGCGTGCATCCTTATCCGCAGCGTCATCCACTCGCTAGTCCTCTCCTTATCCGCGCCCGACCAGCCCCTTCTTCCCTCCCCCCAAACCCTAGCTCTGCTCCACCACTGCCGCCGCCTGGACCTCCGCTGCCGGCCGCGATTTGCCACTGCCGGTGAGGTCCTCCTCGATCTAGCGTGCGCGCCACCTAACACTCCCCATCCTCGACCGATTCGGGCCCTCACCCGGCCTCCTCCTCCTCCTCCCTGCTGGGCCGCCGGCGAGCGCCTCCGCCCGCCGCTGCCCAACGCACCGCGCCGCCCGCTCGCCGCTGCTCCCCGTCCGCACCATTGCCGGTGAGGTCCACCACCTCCTCCTCATCGCCGTGCGCGCCTCCCCCGGCCTGCTCCGGCCCCACCTCGCCGCGACGCCTCGCGCCGCCGCCGCTCGCTGTCGCCGCGCGCGACGCGTGCGCGCGCGCACCGCGCGACGCCGTGGCCGCGCCCACGCGCAGGTCAAGGCGCGTGCCTTGCCTTGACCTGGCGGGTGGGTCCCTGGCCCATGGGCCCCGCTTGTCGGCCTCTGGGCCGGCTCTACGGGGTGCATCTAGCATTTTTGCTAGGGTTTTGTTATGCTTTATTTGTCTGCAAACTTGAAAAATGCGTAGAAATTTGTGTATAGCTCTGAAAAATATGAAACTTGTTTTGTTGGGTTTGTATCGCTGAGATCTACTTAGGAAAAATGTTATTTTGTATGTTTTCTTGCTTTTTGTTAAATTGTTGGTGTGGTTTTCTATGCTCTATCTAGAAATGGTTTAGGGTAGAACTTTTTGCTGAAAAGTGATAAAATGGCAAAACCAGTTTTGTTAGCCTTGTGTTCATGCCTAGTATCTATGATAATTTTCTTAGTTTTGTTTAGTTAAGTTTGCATGCCTTTTCCGAATTTACTTGTTTAGAGTGGCTGAAAATTGATCTATTTATGATTAATTATAGGAAAATGCTTTTGCTACAAAACCATTTTTCATGAGTTCCTTGTGATGTCCTCTACATGCTCAATTTAAATTGTGATTTATGCTTGTTGTGTAAGTTCATTTCTTGGTTCTTGCTCTAGCTTCCTCGTTCGCGTTGAGGGATCGTTGTCATCGCGTGTGTTACGTTTGTGCATCATCGCGTTGTGACATTCTTTGTTCATGCCATATCACTCGTGCATAAGCATAGTATTATGCTAATGTATGCATCTCATTCATGCATTATAGTGACCGAATCGTCGGAGGTCAAACCTGTGGAGTCCAACGAGTCCGTTGAGCCCGAGCCCGGAGTCCCGTTCGCGGTCGAGCCCGAAGTTAACCAAGGCAAGCAGCTAAGCATATTCCTTGCACCTATCTAATCTGATTTAGTTTAGCTATTCCACTTGGGTATTGTTGAGCTATATATGTATAGTATGTATGTATTGCATTTTGGTACCTACTCTCTTGCATTACCCTTTCTTGAATTGTTATCCATGTCCTTGCCACTTGTTAGTCAATGAATTACTTAACTTGACTAGATGCTTAGTCCTGCTTAGAATACCTATATCGCTTGTTAGGAGGAATGTCTTGGAGTATCACACTTACCGATAATCCTTGATTGCACTGGTTCGTTGGGGTAATGTTGGTAGTAGTACGGAGATTCAAGCGGAATGGTATGGCCTAGAGAATGTTGTCACTAGGGCATAGTCCACTTAGATCATTTAAGGACCGTCCATGGATGCCATTGACTTTGAGCAACTTTTCATGCTACCACATATCCAATATAATGGTATGGATAAGCCAATTACCTCCTTTGACTTGATCATTGATGTGCAGTCCTAGATACGTGGCAAAGGGCTATGTAGGGAGGCTTAGGGGTGTCCCCGGTGGACCTAGGTGTAGGAAAGTTTAGAGGTGTCCCCGGTGGACCTAAGTTACTCCACGCGTAAGTTAGGTGTGAAGTTCAATGATCGAGCCTTGTTGGGAACTGTTGACGTGAGTACCCCCTTGCCCGGCGTGATCGGTTGGGTGAGTCGCATGGTCCTCGTGTCGTGTGGGTAAAGTAGTACACCCTTGCAAGGTTTTAATCAATTCGAATTGTCGCGCTCTCGGATATGAGCAAGCTCTTGGTTCATCGAATTCCTCGTAGAGAGTTTCGGATATGTTGGAGTGGTTCTTGCCACCTCTATGATCGTTCATATATTATGCTTTTAATCAACTAAAACTTTTGGGGTTTGGGCAAGAACAATTAATCTTGCTAGGTGATAATTTAGAGAGCTCTTGCTATGCAATAATTACTTAACCCTAAAGCTTTGATTTGAGCCTTTGCATGATCCTTGTTTATTTAATCGCATAAGTCTTGCGAGTACCTTTTGTACTCAGGTTGCTTTCTAAACCTAGTTGCAAGTGAACCGGAAGTGGTGTTCGACCACTTCTAACCCGCTGATCCAAATGCGGGGGAGTAGGTCGTTGTGGCTGTAATGATGTCCTTGAGCAAGGCATCATTACTTTAGTAAGTCTTCATCGTAATCGAGCTCCGTGAGAGCATGTAAATGCAATAAACTTTAAGTTTCTGTTTAATATGAGTTTCGTGAGCCCAAGGCTTGTAATGGAAGTTAGTTGAACCCTCCTATATCGAACTTGTAATATTAAATGTGTAAAACTGCTCTTTGTGGATCATCGGCAATGTACGTGCTTGTATAACGGTACGTGTGCTTAATCCTGGGCATGTGGCAAACACGTACCGGGACTACCGGATTTGCGGTCATTTTAGGTGAATTGTGTTGATTAAGTGCCTCTAATATGTGGATTAACATGTGGCGTGTCGAGAGACGGACACGTGTCAACTCTCATCTTAGTGGATTAATCAATAATTTTCACTTAAACCGAGTGCAAATTGGGCTGTTCTTACAACCTCGACTTCGGCTTGGGCGAAAAATTTATGGCCGGTCCGTTTGGAATCTTAGAAATGAATTCCATTCTAATAATCATAAGTTAGATATAAATTTATTAGACTAATATGATTATATATGAAACATATTTGTATACTATTGTTGGCCATACGAGGGATACTTATATGCTATAATTTTTATAATGATTGGAAAAAAATAAGAGCCGTCCATGTGACAAAATCGTATGGTGATTAAGGTAGAAAGTATTTAGACTAAAGTATTTGGAGGTACAAAAAATGTGGGACCAAGTGTCAAAGAGAGTGGGACCACCTTCGCGCTATTAATTGAATTTTTGAAAATACCTTCCATACATCAACGGCCACGAAAAATAGAATACCTTAAAGTACTGTGTGGTACTTTACAATTATTATAACAAAGCTCTAGAAAAGCTCGACCTGTGAGGGGCAAGCCACCCCGAGTATTAATGTAAGAAGATCTCTCATGCAGGCCGAGAAAACTCCTGAATCACTGCCCTACCCTTACATAGGGGTGCGATAACCCATACCGTAACCTGTGTGAGAGCAGGCCGGGTTGGGTTGGGACATATTTCCATGTGCTTTGCGGTGTAGGCAAGCGATGTGATTTTTTTAACATTAGCATGAAACTCGCTCCCACTGGGAGTCAAACCAAGGACCTCCGAATTTGGGATAGACTTTATATCTAAACTTTGGAAGTGATGGGATGTCTAATGTTAAGCCATTATTAAGCGGATTCTAATTCCTCACAAATGAGACGATCCAAACTGGCATTTTTTACTTTATTGAATTCAAATCTTTAGATGATACCGACATTGAAATAAAACGGCATGGAAAGGAAAACATAGAAATGAACAAGGCGTTGTAGAGTAGAGGCCATGTTGAGTCCATGCAGGACAGGAGAGTAGCTGGGCCTCGAGCCGCGCAGGAATACCAACTCGTGCGGCCCACCAGACACATGATCCAGTTAGTTTCATTCCTGCCTGCGCGGCCCAGTTAGGATTTGATTGTCTTACTTTTACTAGTCTGTGTAAATCTATTTCCAAGATATTTGTTTATACCTTGCTCAAAAATACCCTATAAACTTAACATAAAAAAACTAGCTCATTATTACATGGTGCAGTAGCCTGCAACTGTAGCTATACGGAAATATCGCTGAATTGTTCAGTCAGGTAGCCAGCTTCAGAAGCCAATTTAGATGCAAATCATAGTTCTCGGTTTTCATCAGCGCTAAGCCTGTAACTGCAAATAATGGTATTGTTTTCTTAGAAGAAATCGTGTCAGGAAATAGCTATTTTAATCGCACTAAGAATTTCCACTTAGAATAGAGGCCAAAGGATGGGGCGGTTAATCTCAAAATTGTAAATTCAAACAGGAAATCTGATCCTATCAGTGGGCAGCATTTACAAAAGTTACAAAGATATTAACCCTCCTATAATGCTAACCGTGTAGCCATATTTGGTAAATCTGATCTGAGTTTTTGGGTCGTGTTACAGATGCTGACTGAACAAAATTTACTTTCAGACGAAAATCTACAAACTCACTGCAGGAGTGCAGAGTGATCAGCTCAGATTACCTTGCATCAAACAAAATTCCATGCAGGGTGTGACCTATTCCCAGGACAAAAATCCTGAGGCTTGGGAGAAGGATATTGCTAAAATTTCCAGGTTCCTGTGCTCACAATAGTGAACTAAAATCCCCACAAGAGCATCGGCCATCCTTGAACTTGTGAAGGCGTTTACTGTCACGGACAACAATCTCTCTGTTTGCAAGTAATGAAAAGAACTTAATTGAGCTGTGGCAGTCCCTGCACATAGTAATGTTCTTTGTGATGCGAATTGTTGCGCCTGGAGGTGTTTGGAGCAAACCCAGTGCAACAGCTAACCTCTCACTGTGGTGCTTTAGGGAACCTGCAGCAGATTTCTCGTCATCCTCACTGTCAGACAACTCTGCATTCTGGTAAGGTTCATAGCCAATGGTTTTAGCTTTCTCCAGCAGATTCTCTAACAGTTGATACAGGTCGTCACTTTGTTCATGAGTCTTGTCATTAGCTCTGAAGAAACAGACCTTGTCTTTGATCGTAATCCAGCTGCGATCCCTAAGGATTCCTAGATCCTCTTGTTTCATCAGCTTCCGTACTCTTGCAACATCATGCCACCTCCCAGTGGAAATGTACATGTTCAACAGTAATACATAGGTTTCGATGCCTTTAGGGTTGAGCTCGAGTAGTCTATCAGCAGCATAGAAGGCAAGCTCCATGTTTCCATGACTCCGACATCCAGCAACCAAACTGGACCAGACGGCCTCATTTGGTTCAAAACCCGTCCTTTTGACGAAGGAAAATGCATCATCCAACCAGCCTAAGCGCACAAACATGTCAATCATGCACCCATAGTGGTCCAGAACAGGCTCTATTTTGTACTCTTCCTTCATCATGTTGAAGTAGCGCTCAGCCTCATCTACTAAACCAGCATAGCTGCAGGCTGAAAGCACACTTACAAATGTGATTTCATTTGGTTTTATCCCAGCAAACCTCATGTCTTCGAAGAGTTGTATCGCTTCCTGGGGTCGGCCATGTTGTGAATACCCTGAGATCATAGAAGTCCATGTGACAAGAGTCCGTGTTGACATCTCAACAAATGCTTTAGTTGCATCTTCAATGCATCCACACTTGTTATACATGTTCACCAGTGCGCTGTTAACCACAACATCTGACAAGAAACCAGTCTTTATCGTTTGAGCATGGATTTGCTCACCCTGCTCCAGGGCCATCATGGCACTGCAAACAGAGAGGATGCTTGAGAAGGTGAACAAATCTGGCTTCAATGAAGACCGCTTGAGGTTGAGAAAAATCTTGAGCGCCTGGAACCCTCTAGATCGAGCATGGAGATCATCCTTAGCTGTCTCCATGATTTGAGCGTAGCCCGAGATCATCGCGTTCCAAGTGATAATACTGACACCGTCCATTCCTTCAAACAACCGCATGGCCTCCTCGGTTTCACCCTTTCTCAAATAGAGGTACATCGTCGAGTTATTTACTGGAAGGTTCGTTTCACAACCAATTTTGAAGCAGAAGGCTTGGACTTGCTTGCCTAGGTTCAAATCTAGCCTTGTACAACACAAGCTCATGACACTCGTCAAGGTAAACTCATTTGGCACCACTCCATCCATAAGCATATCAAGGAACAATGTCAGTCCAAGATCCACAAAGTTCTCATCTTCAGCGCAGGCAGATATCATTGTTGTCCACGTGATGACGTTCTTGTTGGGGACCCTCCGGAAAGTCCTCATAGCTGATTCCAAGCTTCCAGACTTGGTATACAATCGACAGAGGGAATTCCCAATGCTCGTGATCGATTCAGCGCCGTACTTAATCGTATATCCATGAACCTGCTTGCCCAGGCCAATGTTTTCTGAAGAAGAGCACGCGCTCAGCGTCGCGCCCAGCGTGAAATGCGAAGGGTACCTCCCGTCTTCCAGCATCTCAACGAACACCTCCAGCGCCGCCACCGGCTGCGAGTTGAGGGTGTACCCCGTGATGAGCGCTGTCCACGTCACGACGTTCTTGTCTGGCATTCTGTCGAACAGAGTGCGCGCGTCCCGGCTCGCCCCGCACCGCATGTAGGCATTCACCAGAGACGTCGCGACGAACATGTCCGAACCGGTCCCCGTCTTCACCATGTGCCCGTACACGGCCCTTGCGTTGCCGAGGCTGCCGGCCTCGACGCACTGGTGCAGGAGCGGCACGTACATCGCCGACCGCACCGTCTTCCCCTCCCTGAGCATGCCCATCGCTTCTTCCACATCAAGGGGACGCAGCGGCGCCTCCATGCCGCCGCTGTTCTGCGCCACTTGGATGCTCCCGCCATTCGAGTTGCTCTGCACAGTTGGGAGTAAATGGGTGAGCCAATCGATCAGTAGCTGT
Source organism: Panicum virgatum (assembly GCF_016808335.1). NCBI lineage: Eukaryota > Viridiplantae > Streptophyta > Magnoliopsida > Poales > Poaceae > Panicum > Panicum virgatum. Next base: position 28,066,155 of record NC_053143.1, on the reverse strand, counting down.
TCTGAAAGATTGCAGTTTTGGCTTTTTGATGAGCAGACTAAGCATAACAGAACAGAAGCAAATCGGATTAAACTGGGGGCAGAGGGCGAAGAGGGAGTCCGACCACCTTGTCAGCAACGGCGACGGAGCTGGGCGGCGGCCTTCGGGCGTCAGCGCCGGCAGCCGACGGGAAAGTGGCAGAGGCAGCGGCGGCCCCGCCGGAGACGGCGAGGGAGGGGACGGATGCCATTGGCGGGCGCGGGGTCAGAAGGGAGAGGCGACGGGAGCATCAGCCGCGGCGCGGGAGGGAGGAGGATTCCATGAGTTCTTGTGGTCGGCGGCGAGGTGTGGACGAAGGGGATAACACTGATAAGGGATGGTGTGCCCAAGTGTTGGAGGGAAATCGAGCGGCTATCTCAACTGACGGCGGATCAGGCCTGATGTGCTTCGAGATGCGTGCGTGGCCAATAAGTTTGCCCATGGCCAACTTAGAAAAGGATAATCCATATGCATCTGCAGGGCAGAGATCGGAGGAATTGCTATGCGGAAAATTACAGAGCACTGACTTTAAAACTCGTTACTCTCTTCTCGGTTCCATCTTTAGTTTACCAAGGGGCCATTTAGATCATTTAACGACCTATTCCCTTCGTTCCAAATTATAAGTCATTTTAAGAATCTTGAGGAGTCAAACCATCTCAAAATTTAATCAAAATTATAGAGAAAAATATAAAGATTTATGACATCAAATAGGTGCACTATGAAAATATAGCTAACAGAGAATCTAATGATATTTAATTGGTATCATAAATATTATTATCTTGTCATATAAATTTGGTCAAATTTGAAAAACTTTAACTCTCCAAGATTTTTGGAATGACTTATAATTTGGAACGGAGGGAGTAGTATGCAATACTTTTCTTGATTATTTTTCATATCAACCTATTAGAATAATTTTTCAGAATAATAAAATAATTCTAAATGAATAAAGTTATACTCCCTCCGTTCCAAAATGTAGGTCATTTTGATATTTCTAGATTTATATATTTTGCTATGTATCTAGATACATGATATATCTAAGTGCTTAACAAACACTATAAATCTAGAAAAGACAAAATAACCTACATTTTAGAACGGATGGAGTAGTTTTGAATTACTAAGAGAAATGTTCTGAGAGCAAATCAGAATGTTCTAGACCAATAACACTTTGGAAGACTAAAAGATATGTTCCATGAGTGTGTCAGTAATCGTTCCATAAGTTAATTGTTGTTCACTAGAATATTAAAATAGAGAAAGCTAAAGAACATCGTTCTCTTATTATGTTTGTTTCTTGGACACAACTAAAATACGGCCGGCCGTAAATTTAACTAATCGTATGGTCGCACCGTTTTAGAAATATAATAATTACAAAATCAAGTTGCTTTCTATTTTTGGACGGTAGTGATCTGGGTGGCAGGTTTTGTTTTCTAATGAACTTTTTTCGGAGGAGCAAACGGACTGAACCCAGAAAGTAAAAAAAAAAATCCAGATGACCTCGTGTACAAAAACATCAAGCTAATATGCCAAAATTAGGGTATATAATAGGCAATTATACACAAACAAATTTGCCTCCACCCTATGTTGAATGCAAAAATTACATCATAAGCAAAACTGAACGGCATGGTCATTCATGGGACTAAATAGGTATCTCACAAGCATATTATCACAAATGCACATTACTGCACTTCATACTTGCACAATTGATGAGCTCCTTTTATGACCTGTCATACAATGAGAAAAAGAAGACTAAATTAGTTTGTGTAACCAAATAAGTTGGGTAACATGAAGAACTAGCTTATTTATCCTAATAATCAACAGAGCCACCCCAAAATAAAAGAACAGTGAAAATTGCCTAGGCAAATGCATCGTTTCACTTGTTTGTAACCAAACTTATGCCACTATATTAATAGTGATTTGCCTAAGAATGATACTTTGACTAAATGGGAATAATACTTTGCATGATCAAGAATAGCAGTTTGCCCAAAATGAGAGCAGTACTTTTGCCTAGGTAGAAGTAACATCATTAACTAACATAAAATAATGGTATTGCCTAATGAAAAAGAATATTATTACCTAATGAAAATCATACTACCTTGAGTTTTGTTTTTGTAGCTCTTTCAACAATTCTGCTCCTAACATGTCGCTCCAAGCTTCTGTCTGGTAATCTTAAAGTTAGCCATTATAATAACTCCATGAAGTAATCTTTAAGGTATAATGAAGAAATGTGATAATGAAATCAGGAGCAACTTAAAACAAATGAGCAGGCAAAAATAATCAAAACCTGATTCCTATCACTTTATATGCTGGTAACCCAACTCAGCAAGTTAGTGAGTTACAACAGGCTATTTTTAGAAACCACTTAAGTAGAAAAGTGCACAAAATTATGATTAAATTAGAACATGGGCAACAACATTTTCAAAGATAAAAAAATGCATCGAATGGCTGCATCATTGGTTTGCGTGAGCCTACTCTAACACCAAGCACCAAGGAGTAAGTAAATCAGTAGCGGAAGATGATCAGATCATCAACACAAACTCAGAACTTAAAAGCATATAATTTGGCAATATTGAAATGCTTATAATTCCTAAGTTGTCTATCTGATTTATGATTCATTTGCACAAATATAGTCCTTACATTTTACTAACGAAAAGAGACCCGCTTGTCTCTATTTTCAAGGCATATTTCAATGCGGACATGAATTGCCTATATCAAACTAAAAAAAACACATAACTAACCCAATTAAAATGTTTATGAATTTTGCCAAAACTATGTACCTTTCAATCATAAAAGAAAAATCATATATTCAAATAAAAAAGCACAGATTGGATGCATCATTGGTTTGTGTGAATCTACTCTAACAGCAAGCACTAAGCAAGAATTAAATTAGTAGAAAGAAATGCCAGATCATCAGACCAAAAAATTGCTGCCTAAAGAACATAAGCCAAAATTTGACAATTTTGAAACACCTATATTTCCTAATGGTGTATCCTGATTTATGATATATTTATATAAAATAAAACAAGATCCACTTATCTATATTTTGAAATCATATTTCCATGCAGATATAAATTGCCTATACCAAACTGAAAAAAGACATAACTAAACAAATTAAATTGCTTATGACTTTTGCTAAAACTGCAAACCTCTTTGATAGAAAAGAATCATGTATTTATTGCCTCATTTTCATCTGTGTTGGCCTAATTCAAAACCATAATATTGCAGACCAGCAGTTAGTAGATACAGAAAAGAAAAAGTGAAGAAGACACACTAATTGGATAAATGCAGAATCAGAACGAAGAAAAATAAAATGTAGAACAAGTGAAATTTAATATATATCCAATATACAACTAAGTACTGCTAACAATGGTCAAGTGAATATTTTGTTTGTTGATTTTGCATAACTTGCCTACATGTAAATTATGCAAAGTTCATCCATAGAACCACGTTAATTTGCTTGTTAATTACTGCATAACTTGCCTACATGTAAATTAGTGCTAGCAATGGTCAAGTGAATAATTTGCTTGTTAATTTAGTATAAGTTGCTGACAAATAAGAGTAGATACACTGGTTAACTAGCCCCTAAAGCTGCCTGAGAGAAAACTAGTGGCTGATATACACAAAGAAAAGAGCTTATGCACAAAGCACTTAAAAATTAGCTGCATAGATGGGGTTGCCTAATGTTCCTTGTGTATTTGTCTAATAGAAAACATGAATTTGCCAATAGCAAACCACGTTATTGCATGATAAGATACTAACGCGTAAGAAAAACTGAACAATGGATGGGGTTGCCTAATGTCCCTTGTGTATTTGCCTAATGAACAACATGAATTTGCCAACAGCAAACCACGTTATTGCCTGAAAATACTAACGTGTAAAAAACAAACTGACACTGCCAGAGAACTGCTCATTCTTCCGCGGCATTTAGTACGGGGCGCACTTTGGTCCTGTACTAACGTGCATCTTTAGTACCGGGTCAAAGCTACAGTACCTCCTGGAGCCTTTAGTACCGGCCGGTGGCTCCAGCCGGCACTAAAGTGCGCCACCGACAGTTGGGCGCAACGGCTAGGTGACCCTTTAGTACCGGCTAGAGCCACCAGCCGGTACTAAATGGAGCCGAGCAATTTAGTACCGGCTGGTGGCTTCAGCCGGTACTAAATGGCGACTTCTAGTGCCGGCTAGAGCCACCAGCCGGTACTAATTCGCCCACTATAAATCAGCTCGCCTTCTTCCTCCCCGAGCTCGAGCCAACCATTTGACCGAGCTCGGGTTTTCTTCCCATTGTGAGTTAGAGAGGAGGTGCTGCCCCATTTTCTGAAGTTTAATTTGTGGGGATTTCAGTCATCCAAGTGCACTAAAGGTTTGCAACTTCTTCCTCTCTTGTTTGATGGTATTCATTATTTGTTTCATGCTCTGTAGTTTGAGATATTTGTGATTTTTAGAAATATATAGAATGAGCATGTTTTCTTTGATTTATGGATGGATTTGAGATGTATAGAACCCATTACTTGAATTTGGAGAAGGTGTATTGGATAGTTTCAACGTGGATAATTTATAGAGATTTTTTTTTCAATTTTTTTCAAGTGGCATGATTAATTAGTTTGGTATTTATTATGCATTTAGTTACATTATTTTGGCACTCTAATGATGTATTTATTTGGGCTCATATGGAAACCATCGAGAAGTTTAAAAATCTTTGTTTTGGATCATGAATATGTCGTTAACCTTGATTCCTGTGGTGAAAACACTGCTATTCGGGGCTAGCATCGATATCCACGATGCGGTGTGGTATATATGAGGACGCGATGAAGGAGTACGGTCTTGGTCCCAATAATAAAATCTTTACCTTTGAGCGAGTTGAGAATGAAATTATCCGGACCAAGGCCGTACTCCTTCATCGGGTCCTATTGTACCGCACTGTGTTGTGGATATCAGTACTAGTCTCGAATGTCAGTGTCATCACTGCAGGGTCAAGGTTAACGACATAGACATATTTCAAAACAAATATTTGTTCTTCTCGATGGTTTTAGAGAATGTGAGCTAGAAACAAAGCCGCGAACATTGATTGCGCATCCCTTATGGCTTGGAACGACGTGTTCGCGTTGAACTGAAGAGTGTCAAAATAATTATGGTTTACAATTTATGTTTTCATTTTAATTCTAATAATTTTTTCAAATTTTTATATTTATTTGATTAGTGTACTGAAATTAGTTTTGTTTCTTAATGAGACATAATTGACATGTTATTAATATTACTTATTAGAAATGCCTTTGCAACATGATGCCTTTGAGCATCGAGCTGCGGCTCGGGCAGCGGTACGCAATCAATTGGAGCACACCGGTCATTCGCTTGAGTTCCACCCCGCAGAGCGTGTTGGTCTTGTTAGTGGTCGTATTCGTCGTTTGATTAAGAAAGCTTTTCATATATTCTCTCTTGGCAAAGAAAGCTGTAAATTTTATCGTGAATTTAATGTCGAGTTGCATGGTATTGATGATGATCGTGAGTTGATAGCTCGATATAATGCAAGACGTGAAGAGTCGGGGCTGGCGGAATATGATCGTTCTGTGTCAAGACTTCGCGAGGCAGTTCACGAGGCATTGGTCCAAAGATCTCATGATGAGTAGTTTGTATTAGGTAGCTAGCATGTAGTGTAATGTATATATTAATTTGGACTTCTATTTATCATGTTGTATAATTTAAGCATGTTATGTCATGGATATTTGGACATTTTGTATTTCAATGTTAAATTCGCAGAAATGGCTTTTGTATTTCATTATGTTATGTGCCAAATTAAATGATATGAATACAAGTAAAATAATGTTGTTACTTAATACAAAATTATAGATCGATGGACTGACAATGGATGTATAGCGACCGGTGCACCATGGCATGGATTAATGGTCTAAAGTCTTTTCTCGATGTGGCGGAGGCCCACAAGTCATCGAAAGGTTTCATGTGTTGTCCATGCCGCGTTTGCCAAAATAAAAAGGAATACTCTAAGAGAAGCACTCTATACGCCCACATTTATGAAAAAGGATTTCATGGATAACTATACTCTTTGGATCAAGCACGGTGAACCTAGAGTTGTGATGCAAGATGGTGAAGAAGATGATGATGATAATATTGCAGACTGGGCTCATTTATATGAAGCGGGAGCCTTTGAAGATGAACCCATGGACGATGCTGAAGAAATGGACGAGGCTGGAGAAAATGCAGCAGAAGACGAACCACCTGATGAATTAGGTCAGGTTCTAGTGGATTCACAAAGAGACAGTGAAACTATGAAGGAGTCAAAGAAGTTTGAGAAGATGTTGGACGATCACAAAAAGTTATTGTATCCAGATTGCAAGCAAGGACTGAAAAAGTTGGGTATGACACTTGAAATGCTGCAGTGGAAGGTAGCTGATGGTGTCACCGATAAGGGATTTGAGGAGCTACTTGGAATCGTAAAGAACATGCTTCCAGAGGGGAATGAACTGCCCTCTACAACATACGAAGCAAAGAAGGTTGTTTGCCCTCTTGGATTGGAGATACAGAAACTTCACGCATGTCATAACGATTGTATTCTCTATCGAGGCGAAGAATATGAGAAACTGGATGCTTGTCCTGTTTGTGATGCAAAATGGTACCAGATCAGGCAAAATGATCCTGGTGAGGTCGACGGGGAGAGCATCAAGAAAAAAGTTCTCACAAAGGTGATGTGGTATTTCCCAGTAATACCACGTTTGAAGCGCTTTTTCAGAAATAAATCCAATGCTAAATTGATGCGGTGGCACATAGAAGAGCGTAAGCAAGATCAGATGCTGAGACACCCTGCGGATGGGTCCCAGTGGAGAAACGTGGATAGAGAATTCCCAAATTTTAATAACAACCCAAGGAACATAAGGTTCGGTTTAAGTACGACGGAATGAATCCATTCGGCGAGTGGGGCAGCAGTCACAGTACATGGCCTGTGACCCTCTGTATTTTCAACCTTCCTTCTTGGCTATGCATGAAGCGGAAGTACATGATGATGCTGGTGCTTATCCAAGGCCCAAAACAATCGGACAATTATATTGACATGTACCTAAGACCGTTGGTTGATGAACTTTTGCTGCTGTGGAAGGAGGAAGGTGTACGTATTTGGGACGAGTACAAATAGGAGTATTTTGACCTGCGAGCATTGCTTTTCGTTACCATCAACGATTGGCCTGCACTTAGCAATCTATCCGGACAGTCAAATAAGGGATACCAGGCATGCACACATTGTCTAGAAGAAACCGACAGCTTGTATCTAAAAAATTATAGGAAGGTCGTGTACATGGGTCATCGTCGATTCCTTCCCCTCAACCACCCCTTGAGAAGAAAAGGAAAACATTTCAAAGGGGAACCAAAAACTCGTGCTAAGCCTATGTTCCAAAATGGAAAGAATGTTTTCTCGATGGTAAAGGATGTCCATGTCGTGTTTGGAAAGGGCCGTGGAAGCTAACAAGTTCCGAATGATGAAAACGGTCATGCCCCAATGTGGAAGAAGAAGTCCATACTATGGGAGCTCCCATATTGGGAAGTCCTGGAGGTCCGCAATACAATCAATGTGATGCACTTGATGAAGAATCTTTGCGTGAACCTGGTAGGATTCCTCGGTACGTATGGGTAGTCAAAAGATACACTGGAAGCAAGACGTGATTTGAAAGAAAGAAAACAACGAGAAGACCTACGTCCTGAGAAGAGAGAAAATGGGCAGCCCTACTTACGTCCTGCTAGCTACAGTCTCAGCAAAGAGGAGAAGGAAAGCATGTTTGATTGCTTGAACAGTATGAAGGTACCATCCGGTTACTCCTCGAATATGCAAGGAAGAATTAATACGAAAGAGAAAAAGTTCACAAACTTAAAGTCTCATGATTGCCATGTTCTGATGACCCAATTGCTTCCAGTCGCGCTGAGGGGTATTCTACCAGAAAATGTAAGATTAGCAGTCATGAAGCTATGTGCCTTTCTTAATGAAATTTTGCAGAAGGCAATCGATCGAAATAAGCTCAAAAGGCTACAGAATGATGTGGTCCAATGTCTTGTTAGTTTTGAGATGGTCTTTCCACCTTCGTTCTTTAATATTATGACCCATCTCTTGGTTCATATTGTGAAAGAGATAAACATTTTAGGCCCTGTATTCCTACACAATATGTTCCCTTTCGAGAGATACATTGCAGTCTTAAAGAAGTACGTTCGGAATCATTCTCGGTCAGAAAGATGTATCGCCAAGGGCTACGGAATAGAGGAGGTCATTGAGTTTTGTGTTGATTTCATTGACAAACTTAGTCCAATTGAGGTCCCCATGTCACGCTATGATGGGTGACTAAAAGGAAAGGGGACACTAGGTAAGAAATCTAATATGCACATCCCTGAAAGTGAAATCCACAAAGCAAATTTCACCGTCCTACAGAATTCATCCCTCGTGGCCCCATATATGGATGATCACATGAATATTGTCCAGTCTGAAAAATATAGGGAAGTCTGAGGCCTAGATTAGACGTCATCACATAGATAGCTTTGCGGCTTGGCTGAGAAGAAAACTCATGGGTGACAGCACGATTGATGTACAACTGCAATGTGCTAGGGGACCGTCGACCTCAATCATGCAACACCAAGGGTACGAGATCAATGGATATACATTTTACACAAGAGCCCAAGATTAAAAGAGCACGAACCGAAATAGTGGTGTGCGTATTGATGCAATAGGCATTGATGGAAATAAGGACAGCTACTTTGTCTTCATAGAGAAAATATGGGAGATTGACTATGGCCCATTGAAGATTCCTTTGTTTTGATGCCAATGGGTGAACCGAGCAGGTGGCGGCGTAACGAAAGACCGGTATGGGATGACAATAGTGGACTTCAAAAAGATTGGATATAAAGACAAACTATTCGTCCTCGCCAAGGATGTGACGCAGGTGTTCTATGTGAAGGACATGGCAAGCAAACCTAAGAAAAATCAAGGGAAGTCCGATGACGAGCCAAAACGCCACATAGTTCTTCCAGGAAAAAGAAAAATCATTGGAGTTGAAGACATTTCGGACAAGTCAGAAGACTTTGATCAGTTTGCTGACCGTCCTCCATTCTCAGTCGATGTTGACCCCAGCATCCTCTTATCCAAAGAGGACGCTCCTTACTTGCGCCGTGATCATAATCAAGGGACATTCATAAAAAGAAAAGTTACCAACGTTTCATTAAACAATGATGTGTAATTAATATGTTGTACTTTGATGTTTATGTTACCAAGTGATTGATGTAATATATTTGAAACTTATTTTGAACTCAATATGATGAGTTCGGAGCATAAACCTACAATCGATTTGATGTTGTGATGTAAAGTATAAAACTATTAATTTTTAATAGTTACAATAGCATTGTTTTGCATTTTTTATGCATTTGTGTAATACTTTACACACTAAAACACATTTGACATACCAATATAAGAAATTTTGAACTCAATATGATAAATTAAGTGCTTAAATAGTAAATTTATCTATTTTCTAGCCTTTTAATGAATTTATTGCACATAAAACAAATTTAAATGAATTGACACTTAAAATTTAGTGTCAATACTTTGAATTTAGTGCAAAGACTAATACTTATTAAGATTAACATATGTTTAACAATTATAATATAATTTTGCATGGTGAAAATAGTACATATTTCTATTTTTAAATCTTTTATTGGATTTTATTGCTCATAAAACATATTTAGACGAATGACAAAACAATTACAAAACTAAATATGCCAAAATCATTCTGGGAGTTTAGTACCGGGCCATGATTAGGCCCGGTACTAAACTGCCTCCCAAAAATTTTCCGCCAGTTGGGGGCGTTTAGTACCGGGCGGAACCACGGCCCAGTACTAAACTGCAAGGTTTAGTACAGAGCCATGGCCCCAGCCGATACTAAACTGCGCAGGCGACAGTTTAGCACCGGGTGGAGACACGGCCCGGTACAAACCGTGCTGCAATAAAGGGGGGATCGGGGATTTAGCTGTTTTTGATCCCCCCATTCACCGCTCGCTCTTCGTCATCGTCGTCCCCGCCACGCCGTCCCGCCCGTCGCGCCACCGCCCCCATGTGATGCTGCTCCGGGCCGCCTCGTCCCTCTGCGCCGCTGCTCCGGCCTGCGCCGTCCATGTGCGGCACTCGATCCGGGCCGCCTTGCCCGCGCTGCCGCCCCCGTGCGCTGCCGCGCGCCATCCCCCGTCGTCGAGATCGTCCACGCCGCCACTGCGCCGCTGCCCCCTCCACGCGTTGTCGTCCTCATCGCTGTCGGTACGCCGCGGCCGCGCGACACCGCCTGCCTCCTCTGCTCCTGCCGCCGCGCGCCTCCTCCTCGGCGCTCCCAGCCCCCGCCCAATCGCTGCGCTATCTGTCGCCACCACCGGTAACAAGCACGCCGGCCCGTACCCCCCTCCCCCACGGCCGACGCCCCCGCCATGCACCGGCCCGGCGTGGCCGCCGCCAGCAGGATGCTGGCGTCAGCCATCTTGGGGGCTGACGTTAGCCTTTTTTTCAGGCAAAATTATGGAAAATTATAGAAAACTTATGAAAATAGCTGAAAATGTATATGAAAATTATGAAAAATGTAGAGAATTATGAAAATAGCTAAAAATAGTATTATGGTTGTAGAAAAATTATAGAAAATAGAAAATAGAGAACTATTGCTTAGGTATATTGTAGAGAATTATGTCTTTATATCTTATAGTAATTATGGATATTATACAAAAATCTTGTACATTGTGGAAAACTTCATGTCTTTACGAGCTTCACATTTATTATTTTATTTGTTATTGTTGAATTGTGTATTTTATGAAATGTATATGATGTAAATTTTGTCTTGTACAGCTTTATCTATTGAATTTGTAATTTTCTTTGTAAATTTTAGTTTGCTATACTATAAACAGGTGAAATTAGTAGAAAATAGTAGAAAGTCTTAGAAATTGGTGAAAATAGTAGAATAATAGTACAAAATCTTAGGAAATTCAGAGCACATTTATAAAATTCCATGGCACATTGTATATAAGATGTATATGATGTAAATTTTACAAATTGTGTCCATGTATGTATGGCTTTATCGAAGGTGCACTTGTAATTTTTTTTATACATTGTTAGTTAGTAGAAAATTGCATATCAAACATATGTTGATTCACATAGGAAACGAAATGGAACCCTTTCGTCGTGATGACGACGAGGTCTTTCTTGAGGACATAATTGGTACGGGCACCCACCACTACGGAGAGGATGCTACCGAGTATGATGGCAGCCAATACCTGAATGATACTGGCGATGGCGATGATAATCAGCAAGAAGAAATGATTGTGCAAGATGATAGCGTAGAGGTATATATATATATATACATCCGCATTAATTCTGTATGTAAGTACAATGCGTACTAAATACATATTTTTCTAGGCATCTGGATCGACTAGAAAACCAAAATGGAAACGAGGGTCGAAGAAAATTATGGAGGGGCACATCATTATCACTTCATTGCACCCTGACGGTGAACCAAAGTCTTCGAAAGGTGTGAAGACGACAGTGGTGAATCAATATGGATGTTATGTCAGGGACCACATTCCCATTAGCTTCAAGCTATGGAAGTAAAGTAAAGCCACAGATATCGATGTTGACATCGTCCCCGAGACCGAGAAAGAAATGTTATGGGCAGATGTGAAACGGCACTTCAGCTTTTCAGAGGACAAAGAACAACTGTTTAAGGATTGGGTCATGAAGAAGATGGCTATTGCTTTTCAGATGTTCAAGAAAAATTTGAACAAAGATTATATAAAAAAGGGACTCACGCCAGACTTCGAGAAAGACTTCAAGAATCAACGTCCTTATTGGGAGGCATTCATGCAGTACAAGTCGTTCGAGGATAGCGAGAAGAAGATAGCCCAAGCCAATGAGAATGCGAGAAAAAAGAAGCACTCCCATCATCTTGGGCAAGGAGGATATGCGTCGGCAATTCTGAAATGGCAGAAGATGGAAGACGATCTCATTGCTAGAGGAATCGAACCGGCGACTTTCAACTGGCCGTTGCGAGCAAAACATTACTTCTACGCTCATGGAGGCACATTAAACATGGAAGATGGGTCGTTCGTCACTAGCGATGCAATAAGGGAAGCGGCCAATAGGCTCGATGTGGCACTAAAGGCCGTGTCCAAAGGCAGCTTCAAGTCGGACAGAGAGAAAGACGAGCTGACGTACGCTCTTGGCACACCGGAACACACAGGATGTGTCCGAGGCATGGGCGTAGTTCCATGGAAGCATGGCTTCAGTGGCGACATAGAGACGTATCGAAGCCGATAGAGAAGAAAGGCTGAAGTAGTAGAGAAGATGCGTGCCCCAGAAGAACGGGTTGTTTCAATCGAAGGTGCACTTGCAGCTAGCCAGCAGCATCAACCAAAAGCCAGATCAAAGGCTCAGTTGGAGACTAGCCCCGTCGGCTCGCAGCGTCGTAGCAGCGTCACTTCAACGGAACACCCAGCCGCAGATCGAGAGGAAATAGTTGCGGAACAGTACCCCATGGACGACATCGCCGTGAGGACCCCCTGTGAGCTTCTATGTGAGCTAAGGAAAAAACTAAAAGTAGTCGCTCACAGGGTTGCTGAAGTCCCTGTTCAAGGCGGGACAATCCATGGCATGTTGATTCCAGAAGGATATGCTAGAGTCATGGTTGACCGTGTCGAGAAAGGATAGGAAGACCTCGACCCTGAGATCACTAGAGGCGATGGAGAAGAGAAACTAGGATAGGCCCTCCACACTTGGATCTGTTGGAAAAAACAGTACATAAGAATTGCAGGAAGGGATACTAGCCCGTCTCCGAGGTCACCAGCCACTCAAGGGTACCCCAGTGTGGATCCACCGTCACCGGCCATTGCCCGGGACCCCAGCGTTAGTCCATCGCCGTCACCGGCCGCTTCCCGGGACCCCAGTGTTAGTCCGCCTCCACCACCTCCTCCACCTCCTCCCCCCCCCCCCGCAAAGAAGAAGCAATCTGCTTGGGTGCTGCCACCGCCACCTCCAAGACCGAAGAAGACCCAAGAATGAAAGGAGAAAGTGAAGCCCCTGCCAGAGAAGTCGGGTTACGAAATGACTGATGAGGAATTGACTGCTTGGTGCAAAAAGACGTGCGTGAGTAATTGAAGCCAAAGAAGCCTCCGCCAAAGGAACCAGTGGATCCAGCAGGGAAGAAATTCTATCTATCCATGATGTGCCAACCAAAGTAGAAGGAATCAATGTCGGACTACGACCGCTCGATCACAAAGTCATGGGAGAAGAAGAGTAACCGTTGAGAGAACTAGAGAGTTCCCCAGCTCGGAGAACAAGCCAACAAATCCATACCCCCTCCAATAGTGCTTTCAAAAGAGGATGAAGCTACTGCTCAGTTTGTCAAGGAAACCAACCTCACAAAAGGTCAGCTCCTAGGTGATGAAATCCCGCTTCACCTAGGGGCAGGAAGAAAGCCATTTGTAATGGGGCAACCTCTGATGTGGCCATAGTTGATTGAGAGGCTACCAACAAGAATGCATTAGTTGCATCAGTGGTACTTGAAAGCATGTGCAGAGGGGTATATAATGCTAGCCGCTCGAATTAAACATACCCATTTCTATCGGGGGATGGATGACATTTGGATCAATGTTGACCATTTTTTGTTTCTATTCCATCAAGACGCCCTAGACAAGTCCCTCATCAGTGTATGAGCTATGTAAGTGTTTCCTGTCAATTCTATACTCTAGCTCTACTAAGTTATTTTGATTTCTCATTCCCTCCTTTTATTTGTAATCGTGCAGGATGAAAATGCAAGAATGCCAGAAGAAAGGGATTTACATCATTGGCTTCATGGATCCAAATGTTATACATGTGGAGAGTGTACGCAAATGGCCTAATCGGACCGAGAATAATATATTCATGTCCTTGGAAGGGCAGCACGATCGCACATTCATTCTGTTTCCGTACAACTTCGAAAGAGTCCTTTGACTTGTTTTAGTCATTTCAATTAACCAATAAGTGTATATATCTAATATTTCTTCTATCCATATGTATGTATCAACAGTTTCCACTGGATCCTACTTGAGATCGAAATCGATCGGTCCCGAGTTACTGTGTGGGACTCCTTGAAGAGGCCACCAGAAAAATATCAAAATCTCATAGACATCATGCAAAGGGCATGGTCTCGGTTCCTCAAAATGCAATTAGGAGTCACGTCAACACCAACTGAACTTGAATTCAACCATAACAAGCCGATACGAATATCGCACATCTACTTTCATTTATTCTAACAGCATGAATATTTCATAACATGTATATATGTATATAGTGTTTGATACAGAACCAAGAAACCAACCTCTACGGATACTACGCATGTGGGCATATGCACTATTTTTGCAGAGAAACTGAGAGGATGACACAACAAACATTCGAAGTACGTATAACATTAGTAACAATTTCTTGCATCTAATTCCATGCAGGTACTAAATTAAAATATTGGTGTTTATTTGTTGTTGACATATTTAGAATATGAAAGAGAACCTCATCAAACCGGAAAGAATCAGGGCAATTCAAGAAGCACTCTATGAATTCTTGTTCGATGAGGTGATAAATCCAAAAGGTGAATTTCATTTCGATCCAAGGATAAGTGTGGCTCGAGCTGAACAAAAGAAACGCCACAAAAACGATGCCGGTGCCGATGACGATGAAGATGATTATAATTATTGAAGAATTAGTCAGAAAAAACTTATGAGCATTCATACATTAAATATTTTTTTAAGGATAAAGTCCTTTTTTGGCCATCCAACTCTTGCCTCGGTTTGGTTTTGGCCATCGAACTCCAAAACTAGGTATCTTCAACCACTCAACTATCAAAACCGTTCACATTTGGCCATCCGGCTGTTTTGGTGGCCGGTTTCGCTGACGTGGATGCCGCGTGGCAGTGGGGCCCACTTGTTAGCGTTACAACCCCTCTCTCTTCTCTCTATCTCCCTCTTTCTCTCTCCTATCTCATCTCCTTCCAGCTCGCCGGCGCGGCCTCCCCCGGCTCCCTCCCTCCCTCCCCTGAGCGGCGCGACGACCCCGTCCTCGGCAGCATGGTCGGCCGGCGGCGGCGGGCCCAGCACCCTCCGCCGTTCCTCCGTGGAGGTACGCCCGATGAGTGCCGTGTGCGCCTCGGAGCCCAGCACGCGGTACCGGGCCAGCACGCCCTCCCTGGACTCCCACACGCCGTGCCGCCGTCCCCTGGGGCGACGACGAGCGCGACGTCGACGCCGCAGAGCACGAAGAGCTCCCCCGCCCTCTTCTTGAAAGCCTCCTTCCTCCTACCGAACGTGCCGGCGCCACCGCCCCCTGTTGCAGCAGGCGCCGCCGCCGGGGCAGGGGAGGAAGGAGGGAGCACGCCGCCTCTGCCCCGCCGTTGACGAGGATGAGCACCGCCGCTGGCTCGCCGCCACCGGCGCCCGCCGCTTCCTCTGTCCATTGCCACTGCCGCATGCTCCCCCCACCGGCGCCCGGCGCTCGCTCTATCCATGGCTGCCTCGCCTTCCTCTTCCTCTCCCCGTGCCCGCAGCGCGCGGTCCTCGCCGCCCCCGACATCCTCTTCCTCCTCGCCGCGCTCACGCTCGCTCTAGCCCTCAGCGCCCGCCTCTCCCGCCGCACCGCCCTGCGCGACGGTCACGCCGCGTGGGAGCCCTTCCTCGCCAAGTCCGCCGCTGACCAGGCGCTGTCCCTCGTCCGCCACGGGAGGAGCTCCCGGCATGGGCTCACGCTTGCGGCCTCCGTGGTCCCAGCGGCGGGTGCCATTGTGCGGCTCGTCCTCGCGCTCCTGCTCCTCCGGGGGAGGGCAGCGTTGCTCGCCGTTGACTGCGCCTTTGTCGCCGCGCACGCCATCGCGCACCTCACGGCCGCGGGGGTCGTCGCCGCAGAGAAAAACCAGGTGGCTGAACACATGCGCGTGGCCCACGCCTGCAATGCGGAGCATGCCCCGCCTCCCCGCCGCCCCGCCTTGCTCCGCCGGGAATGGCACCGCGGCCGGAGCCGCCATGACCGCCGAGAAGAGGGACCGGGAGAGAGGAGAGAGGAGAGAGAGGGAGAAAAGAAAGAGAAAGAGGAGAGAGGATGGCTGACAAGGGGGCCCTACTGCCACGTGGCATCCACGTCAGCGAAACCGGCCACCAAAACAGCCGGATGGCCAAATGTGAACGGTTTTGATAGTTGAGTGGTCGAAGATACCCGATTTTGGAGTTCGATGGCCAAAACCAAACCGAGGCAAGAGTTGGATGGCCAAAAATGGACTTTATCCTTTTTTTAATCCCAAGATAGTGCTCTTTTACTAGAACTAATTATAATATTTCAAGTTTATATAAATAAAATATGTATATAATTTCTTTTATTTGCTCGATATACAAATACGAGTTCTAGATACGAGTAGGAATACACAAACCGCTGCGTATGACTACTAATACTAATTAATTGAAATTGAAAAGAAAAGAGAACAAACATAAAGGCTCTAAAAGAAAAAAAACTTCTTTTAGTACTGGTTGCTATCACCAACCGGTACTAAGATACCTGGCCTAGGTGCTAGCGTGGCCAGCAGTTTAGTACCGGTTGGTCTAAACAGGCCGTTTAGTACTGAGCGAAGCGACCGGCACTAAGTGCACGCGCACTTAATACCGGAGGAGCGGTACCGGGCGAGAAACCGGTACTAACCAGGGGTTCCCGCCTAGTACTAATGTGAGTGTTTCTAGCAGTGTGACAATGGGTGGGGTTGCCTAATGGACAACATGAATTTGCTAACATAGTAACATTAAACCACATTATTGCCTGAAAATACTAATACATAAAAAATAATCCGAACAAAAAAATCACATAAGCGTACCTCATTGGATGGTTGAGGGCACCCTTGTTGCTGATTTTGGCCCCTTGGCATTGTAACAATTGAGCCGCAAAAAAAGAATTGCACATTTTAAACAAGGTGTGGGAGGAATCTTACTCTGATAAAAAGGCCAATAGGGCTAAAACACACATAATGACTGCTATGTGCTATGTGCTGTGTGCTATAGCTTTACAAGAATATAGTAAATACCATTAGGCCAAAAAATAGAAAAATTAGTAAAACTACCATCGAGCTAAAAAGGAGATCATTCATCAGCAAAGCTACCACTCTGTGCACCAGGGGACCATGCTATTTCAGTAAAATGCAGATTCAGGTAAAATAAACCATGAAATAGAAAAGATATTTTGCATCGCTACCATCTCCGTGCAGCAGGGGACCATGCGATTTTTCATAATAGTAACAGAAAAGATCAGCAAAGCTACCATAGAGCTAGAGAAATATCCTTCATCACTACTATTCAGCAAAGCTATTGTGCTGTCAATAATATACAGAAAACTGGTGGGAAAACTATACAGTTGCTATTACATAGCACATCAGACCTTGACTGGCTTTGCTCCTCTATTTTTTTTTATTTCAAAAAAAGCACAAGGCCTTCACTCTGATGACATCACTACAGTAAACGGTGGATTCACCGTCGGCCGTAAAGGCGTCGGTTCTGAACAGTAGCTGACGTTTTTAACTTAAAAGCGTCGGTGGACCGACGGTTTTATCCGTCGGAACTATTTCGACGCCTTTAACCCAGTAAAGCTGTCGGTACCGACGGTTTTATGAATTAAAGCCGTCGGGGGCACGAGCCGACGCCTTTAACGCGGGGACCGCCCCGTATAGCTGTCGGCTGACAACTGACGCCTTTAACACGTTACAACCGTCGGCCTGGCCCACCACCGACGCCTTTAACCTTTAAACCCGTCGGCCCAGCCAAAGTCACCGACGCCTTTAAGTTTTTAAAGGCGTCGGCCTGGCCGACCACCGACGCCTTTAGACTTTAAAGCCGTCGGCCCCATATTCGTGAACCGACAGTTTTAAATTATTTTTTTTACCGCCCCTGTTTTCTTTCTCTCCCTCCCCGGCTGGGAAGCCTCCGATCCATACAGAACACACACCCTCCGATCCATACAGAACAATAGACACAGCCTCCGATCCATACAGAACAATAGACACAAGCATAACCTCCGATCAACAGCAATAAACACAAGCATAACCTCCGATCCATACAGTCAACAGCAATAAACACAAGCATAACCTCCTCAACAGTAATACATGTCCAAAATCCACATAAACACAAGCATAATATCTCACATAAACATGTTCAAAGTCTTCTAAGGTGACAAATTCAAGTTTCCCCGCAAGGTGATCAATCCATCGCCATGTCGTGGTTCGAACCTCCGCCACTCGCACCTCCGCCACTCGTACCTCCACCGCTCAAATTGAAAAATATGTCGCCATCAGGCGTTCCTTGACGGGAACCCTACGAGAAGCAAATACAACCGTTTAAGCCTTGGGGTAAGCAAATTTCCTATAGTAGATAGGAAAATGTACATATCCTGTTGCATTTGGCAGGCAAAGATTTTATCAAGGCAAAACGGGAATGGATTTATCGATAGCAAAACAGTGGCTACTGAGTCAATCATCTTGGTAATGTAAATATGTTGGGGGCTAGTTTATCAGGCCCTCTGCAACTTTGCATTAGTTCCAGGGTAAATCACTAATTAAAGCTCCAAGGGTAGTGTTATTTCTATTCTGGGTGACTAGTATGGGTAACAATTGCTGAGCTAGTTGAGACGGAACCATATATCTTGGATCACAGCTCAGTACTAGTAGTTGAGGTAAAATTAATGAGAAGATCGAAACGTTGAGCTGAGGTACTAATCACAGAAGTGAAGAAAGCGGCTAGCTATTGTCATACCGCTGCTGGTGGAGGAAATGGTGCTGGCGGAGTCTGCCACCACGGACCGAACGGCGGCATTTGTGGGAGAACACCTGTAGAAGCTTGGCCTCCAGACCGAGATGCGCCCAACATCACCATGAATCCCTGAGGTGGTGGAATATATGCTTGGCCACTCTCGGAACCTTGTGATTGCTGCGGCATACCGAACTGAGATCCGGTGCTACCCCCAGCCAAGAACTGCATACGTAAATTATTGATGAGATCTTAAGAAAACAGATGATCGCCTCATGTTACAACGTAAGATATTACCTGTGCCATCATCAAATACTGCATCTGTTGCTGCATCTGTTGCATCTGCTCTTGGGTACGTCTCAATTGCTCTTTTAATTCATTTGTCTCCGCAGTAGACTGTGACCGACTAGAACTGGCACTGGAGCTCCGTCGTCTAGAATAAGCCTCACGATCCACATACCCATCGCCCAACCCAATTCTACAAAAAAAAACACAAGTGTTATGAATCGATAATCATTAACTTATAAACCATCAATATGTTTACATACCTCCCATGCGGTAGACCTCCGCCGGCGTCGTACGCCACAGCCACATCCAACGGCTCCTTTAAAAAATCCACATCATCGCCATGGCTCCTTTTGAAATACTCAGCATATTTTGCCTACCATACATTGAGGTCACGAATAGATGTAATATGACTTCATGGAAGATATAACCAACACTGAAGATACTTACCATTTTCTCCATTGCTCCCTCGTCAATCAATTTTCTGGAAACTTCAATGTTTTCAACCAACTAAATATTTGCTTTCTTTCTTCTGGCTTCACACAGTATGGAGCTCGTGGCCTACTTTCATTTCCACTTGTATTTGTTCTAACCTCAAGCCCAGGACCATCACAAAGATCAGCTAAGTCTTTCCTAGCATTCAAATTATCTTTGGTTTGACCGGTAAAATCAAAACACATGCTTATGATGCTCATGAAAGCATTTGCGATACGAGCCCATTCCATAGTATGCTCGCCAGTTCGACTCCATCCATCATACATCGCCTTACGGTCGTCACCCATTTTCAAAACTACAACAAATCGAGAACCTATACAACAAATCGAGCAACCCATTTTCAAAACTACAACAAATCAAAACTACAACAAACATGTGTTGGTGATGCATATTGTTTAAATCCCTTTTCACATTATTAGGTAACCTATACAGAGAAGAAGAAGAAGAAAATACCTTGGTACGGTGGCGGTGCCCGAACAGCAGAGGCGGCAGCGGTGGTGCGACGGCCGGGCCTGTTGGTCAGAGGCGACGGGGGCGGTGGATGGAGCGGTCGCCGAGCCAGGGATGGGCGGCGCCCCTCCTGCCTCTGGGCGCGACGATCGGCAGGGAGAGGCGGAGAAGAGGGCCGGGGACGCGCGCGCGCGGTGGACGAGGCCGAGAGTCAACAATGCCGGTGGACGGCGTGCTCGCCGAGGCCGAGCAGCCTCGCGCCGCCGCCAAGCTCACCCTCGCGCGCCGTCAATCCTAGCGACGCGGGCCAGCACGGACGCTGGCCATGGAGGCGGCGGAGAAGAGGGCCGGGCACGCGCGCGCGGTGGAGAAGAGGGACGGGGAGGCGGCGGCGCGGGCGCGGGCGGTCGGCGGTGGCGGCGGCGCGGGCGCGGGCGAAGACTGGGCGCGGTCGGCGGGCCTGGCGCGGTGTGGAGAAGATTGGAATGAAAGCGACCCTCGGCGCGGTGTGGAGAGATTGGGGAAAGCGACTCCGGCCTGGTGGGTCCCGCGATAAAACCGTCGGCTCTACCCGACAGTTTTAATTATTACCGTCGGCCGACCCTCGTAGCCGACGGTTTTAATTAAAAACGTCGGCCTGCCGACGCCTTTAACAGAAACCGACGGTTATAAAATTATAACCGTCGGGGAAGGACCACCGACGCCTATAATTTAATTATTACCGTCGGCCCCGACGGTCTTAAATCGGCCGACGGTGAACCTTGCGATTCCTGTAGTGCATGGAAACAAAATCCCCAAGCACCCCTAAAACTAAACTTGAATCCCAGACCTTCAACAAAATCATATCGTAAGGAGAGAGGGAGAGAGAGAGAGAGAGAGAGAGAGAGAGAGAGGCCCCTGCTCTTCCGGATCCCCTTCCCAACGATACCGAGCAGGTAGAAACGGCGAGCTGTAAGTGACTAGATGCGAAATCTGCACTCAAATGCGCGTAGAATGAAGATCAACCTCAGCAGCTAATCGAGGGGGATGGATTTGGGGCTAAAACAGAGGCACAAACTCACCTAGTCTCCCACCGCCATGACGCCCCTGCCCACCACCTCCTCCTTGTCTCTTCGTCCAGGTACCACGGCGGATTCCGGATGCGAGCTTCGTTGATCTCCGACAAAACAAAAGCAAAAAAATCACATGAAAATGCATCAAAAAAATGTTGAAATAGGGGGATATTTGATGTGTGGACACAGGGATTTGCTTACTTACTTCTGGAATCTCCACTTCCGCACCACCCGCAGATCACCGCCGGGCTCCCCCCCGGATGAAGGCGATGATGTTGGGGGGGGGGGGGGTGTGAGCGGACGATGCGAATCGGCCAGTGGATGAGGAGAGAGAAACCCTAGATAGAGAAGGGATGGCGAGCTGAAATGAATAGGTTTTGAATATGTTCGTCTACCTATGGCTTTCCTCTTTCTAAAAGTGGAACCGGGCTGAACAACTGCAATTAGCACGGTGGAAGCTTCGCACCGTTGGATGGTGAGCGGACGGCAGATGGAACCAGCCGTGCGACTGGCCAAACTTACGGCCGGCCACTATGAAGTCATTACCTTTGTTTCTATATATCCTTTCAAACTACTATCTATGTTGTACTGTACGAGAAAGATACCAGAAGAAAAAATAGAGAAGTAAGATATCGAGCCAAGGAAGCAACAAATCAAAGACACCTCCCAACTTTGGCTACCTCACCTCCTACCTGTTCTTCTCTGGAGATGATCCAACTCTGGTGAGCGCTATTTGGGTTAGGATCTCATGTTGGGTGAGAAGATTGGTGGCTGCCGGACCTCTCACCTATTTGGGTTAGGATCTCATGTTGGGTGAGAAGATTGGTGGCTGCCGGACCTCTCACCTATTTGGGTTAGGATCTCATGTTGGGTGAGAAGATTGGTGGCTGCCGGACCTAAAGGGATGGATCAGGGAGGATGCCAGACTACAAGGCACATCGGCCTCCTTTTAAAATTGTTAATGTATCAAATAAAAATTCCTGCAGTTATTCGAGGTGAGGAAATAATTGTTCAAAAAGGGTAATAATCTTCCGTTCCACAAGTTGAAAGTTAACAATACTCCAAACACCCCTTCAGATGGTTCGAAAGCAGCCCGTGGCTCTTTGAAACAACATATTCAGTCCAAATCTTCGTTCGAAAGCAGCCCGTGGCTCTTTGAAACAACATATTCAGTCCAAATCTTCTTCTGTCCATATCTTTTCTTCGAACAATTATTTATGTCTTGGATAATTATTTGTTTTACAAGAAATATTACAATGATTGAAAAAAATAGGAGTCGTCTATCTAATAAAATCATATTGTGGTGAATGTAGGAAGTACCCAGAAGTACCTAGGGTAAATTACCTGGTACTTCCAAAATGTGAGACCAAGTATAAAAGGTGGGACCAAATACTAATTTAATTTAATTTTTATAAATACTTTCCATAGATCAACAGCTAGAAAAAAATTCAAGGTAAAAGTAGGTGAAAGTACCCTTTTGATACTTTCCAATCATTACTAGTATATTTATTATCGAATTGTAACATTACAAATTGAAATAGGACTACTGCGCCTTTCGTCACTGCTGTAATGGCAACAAATCAGGTAAGGTATGAATGGAGTGAAAACCCACCCGTAAGGCCGTGATAACACATTGCATAACAGTATGTACGGTCATAGATGTCACAACCCAAAACTTTTAAACATGATTAAAATTAAGTAATATCATTATGAGCATCATTAATGCATAATGAAGGATCATGTGCACATGTTTGCATATGTTTGATTAATTTTTGTGTTTTGTTTGAATGTATGCTTGTGAAGTAAGTTCAAATTTTATTATGTAACTATGCCTCCAAAACTTTTATTCAAATACTAGATTTCAAATGTTGAATTTTAAATATTTTTGTAGGATTTTACAACTTTTAAACCGAGCCACAAAATTCTGGGAAAACTCAAAAATGGCTGTATGGTTCTTTTTTCTGTGACAAATCTGCAAAAGCTTTTTGATTGATTCTTGTTGGAAAATGTTCTTGGTGATTTTATCTTCCTCTAGAAAGAGTTTCGTGAATTTTTGAGCCTGGAAACATCTCCGTTTTAATTTTCAATCTTCAACCATTTCTTTTTCTCGCCCGAGCCCACGCGTCAGCCTCCACCTCTCTTTCCTCCCCTGCCTGCTCGCCATCTCGTTGGGCAGCAGGGGTGGCGCACCACGCTGGCCACAACTGGTTGGTCCAGCATGGCCGTGGCCGGGGCGCCAAGCCGTCCCCCTACTCGCCTCCCTCCTCCTTTAAATGCTGAGCTAGCCCCCAAACCCTAGCCCTTTCCCATTTTTCCCCATGGCAGCCGCCACCACCATCTTCCCCAACTCTGGCTGCCCTTGAATTGCCTCCTCTGGTGAGCCCCTCCTCGATTCCTTTCGCGGGGAGCTTTTCCTACCTCCCGGAGATTGATTCCGACCCTCACCTCCCTTCCCCCCCCCCTTCCTGCAGGCTCTCCAACGGCGCCCCTCTGTCGGCCACCACCTTTCCTCGTCACGCTGTCCCGTCGCTGCTATTCCTTGCCGTCCGCTGCCAGGGTGAGCCTCGCTGTCCCCGGGAACGCGCTGTGTGCTTGATCCCCCACCAGTTTTGCTTCGTCCCGTCGTTGTATGCCACCAACCGCCGTCGCCGCGTCACGCCATGCGAGCGCCGGCCGCGCTACGCGTGCTGTGGCTGCGCCCACGCCACGGGTCAAGGCCCCGGCCTGCCTTGACCTGGCCTGAGTGGGCCTCTGATCGGTGGGGTCCATGCGTTGGCCTCTGTGATGGCCAGATCTAGGTGAACCTAGAGTTTTGAGATATTTTGTGTTGAGTTATGATCTTTTAAAATGTGTGTAAATTAGTGTAAAGCACCGAAAAATATAAAACTTGTTTTGTTGGGTTTGTAATGTTTAGATCTACTTTAGAAAAATGTTTTTTTGCATGTTACCTTTCTGTAGATTTACTTATATTTTAATATTGCAAAAGTGAGTTTAATATTTAGTATTTTTTGTACTACTCTAAAAATGCCAAACTAAATTTTTTTAGATTCCTTGTGAAATGCTCTTTTCAGTAGTAGAACTTGTTTTAATGTTACCCTACAGTTTGTTATGGTTTTAGTGTGATTTCTTATGCTCTCTCTGAAAATAGTTTAGTGTAGAACGTTTTGCTGAAAAGTGACAAAATGGTGAAGCCAGTTTTTTTAGCTTTATATTCATACCTAGTATCTGTGTTAATTTTCTTAGATTTGTTTAGTTAAGTTTGCATGTCCTTTTTTATTTATCTTTTTTAGAGCGGCTGAAAAATTATATATTTACATTTAATTCCAGAAAAATGTTTTTGCTGCAAATCCAACTCTCATGAGTTTGTTTTGATGTCCTCTATGTGCTAAATTTATTTCATGATTTATGCTTTCTGTTTATGTGATGTTTCTTAATTCTTATCTTAGCTTTGGTGGCCGTTATGCATTGGTGTTGATTGTTTCGATCACATGTGTTACATTGTGTTCGTTTGTATAGTGTTACATCCATGTTCACTCATAGCATGTTATTTTCATGTCACCACATCATACTAATGCATACATCTCATTCATGCATTATAGCGACCGAAACGCCGGAGAACGAGACCATTGAGCCCGCCGTGTCCGTTGAGCCCAAGCCCAATGTTGAGTTTGTGTTGAGCCAAAAGAACATCAAGGCAAGCAGCTAAGCATGATCCCTTGCACCCATTTAAATTGATGCGATTTAGTTATTTCATTTGGGTACTATTGGGTTATATATATAGTATGTTATCAATTGCATTATTTTACCTACTTTTATGCATTGCCCTTCCTTGATTTGTTTATCCTTATCCTTGTCACTTGTTAGTTAATAAATTACTTAACATGAATAGATGCTTATCCATGCTTAGAGTACTTTACCACTTGATAGGAAAGGTTG
This sequence comes from Panicum virgatum, assembly GCF_016808335.1. NCBI lineage: Eukaryota > Viridiplantae > Streptophyta > Magnoliopsida > Poales > Poaceae > Panicum > Panicum virgatum. The sequence continues at coordinate 28,041,121 of NC_053143.1, read as the reverse complement.
GTCAAGAGTCATCACACTTATCCGGTTATCCTTGATCACACTTGTTCGGCTTGAGTCATGTTGGTTTGGAAGAGTAGTTTCGTGGTCCAGGCGGAATGGTAGGGCCTAGAGAATGAAGTCACAGGCATAGTCCGCTTGGATCGATTAAGGACCATCCGTGGATGACGTCGGTTTTGAGCAACTTATCGTGCTACCACATATTCGAAATAATGGAAAGGATGAGCCAAATACCTTCTAGACTTGGTCTTTGATGCACGGTCCTAGATACGTGGCTAAGGGTGCTATGTAGAGAGGCCTAGGGGTGTCCCCGGTGGACCTAGATGACTCTCTGCGTAAGATAGGCGTGATGTTCAAGGGTTGAGCCTTGTTGGGAATGGTTGACGCGAGTAACCCCTTATCCAACTTGGCCCGTTGGGTGAGCCGCATGGTCCTTACGTCATGTGGGTAAAGTAGTACACCCTTGCAAGGTTTAAATCAATTTGAATTGCCGCGCTCTCGGTTATGAGCAAGCTCTTTATCCGTTGAACTCTTCGTAGAAGGTTTCGGTTGATGGTGGTATATGGTTCATGGCACTTCTATGGTCAATTACTTTGTTTACTCATAATCAACTAAAACTTGAGTTGTGGTTGGGCAAGATAATTAATTTTGCTAGAGAGCTAGATGTTGGTTTAGAAAGCTAACATTTATGCAATAATTACTTAACCTTAAAGCCTCATTGTTTGAGCCCTTGCATACTCCTTGTTTATTTAAATTGCATAAGACTTGCAAGTAACTTTTGTAATCATCTTGTTTTTTAAACTAAGTTGCAGGTGAGCCGAAAGTTGTGTTCAATTGATGTGGCCACAATGGTGCCCTTGAGCAAGACACCATTGCTTTGTTACGGTTTTATCAATCTATCCTCCGTGTAGTATATCTTTCGTGAGAGCATGTTGAAACACTAAACTTTCATTTCATATCTCTTTTATGTCATTCGTGAGCCCAAGGCTTGTAATTTGAACCCTCCTATGTTGAATTTGTACTAATTAATTGTTGTACTCTTTTATGGTTAAAATTGCTCTTTATGGTTCATTAGTGATATATCTATTGTATAACGGTACGTGTGCTTAATCCTGGGCATGTGAAAAGCACGTACCAGGACTACTGGATTTGATATCGTTTTAAGTGAATGACGTGTCGGTTGTCGAAGTTTCTAGATGTGGGTTAGCACGTGGCACGCTCTTAGGCGAACATGTGCTAGCTCTCATCTTAAGAATGATGGCCGACGGTTTACTTGAAACGGTGTCAAATTGGGCGGGTCTTACAAGGGTATCAGAGCCAAGGTTTCCATAGGGTGAACTTAAAATTTGCTTAGTGGGGTGATAGTAAAATAAAATTTGATTACTTGCACTAATATTTATTTTTGGTAAAATTTGAATCTAAGGATCAATTGCTAACCTTCATCCTTTATCCTAGATCTATTTTCCTCTATATTGCTTCACTTGTTTAAATCAAAATGTGCTTAACCCCTCTTTTCTTCATGAGTATACGGCCCCTAGTTTCACTTTAATCTAGGAGCTCGTTGAGAAGGACACACTACACATTGAGTTCCACATGGCGGTTCTCCATCGTGAAGCAAGAATGGTGGTTGAGAAGGCACACTACACTTTGAGTTCCACATGGCAGTTCACCATCGTGAAGCGAGAATGGTGGTTAGATCAAAAGCCTACAACTTTCAAGCAATAGGAATTTCGCCGGACACGACCATTCAAGAGGTGGATCATGAAGCAATAACTCAACTTCATCATGAACATCGAGAGCTTAGAAGAACCCTTATGCCTACCTTCCAGTGAGAGGATCCTAGAAGTGTTTTGTGCCTTAAGCCATCTAAGAGAGATAAGAGGATGGGAGTCACCCATTGTCCCAAGTGCTAGTAGGAGGGTTGTAGTAATTTTCGGCAATGTGGTTGTTTTGGGTGGTGAGTGAGTGTTAGGATGTTAGGACGTGCTCTTTGTGTGATGTGTTGAACCTATATTGTTGTGTGAAACGAAGTGAGGAGACGTCATATTGCACTTGCATTTTGCATGCATGCATTAATACATTTATAATACTTGTTGAAATATATACGTGACAATTTTCTCACCCTTTTGTTCCAAGACTACCCCACTTTCTAAATGAAGTTCATCTTTCTATTCTCTCATATGTGTACACAATCACCCTCATGAAAATTTAGATAGCTCTCCACACTATATCATGTTCTCTCTATGAAAAACAAATCTCTACTTTCTTATATGTGTACCCAATCTCCATCATAAATATTTATATAGCTCTCTACACCATTGTAAGCATCTAGGCCCTCTAGGTATGTTTCGGTGATTAATGACAACCATTATTGTGACTAATGAGTTTGTGCAGCTTAATGAAATATTATCGCTCATTGGATCATATGTTAAAGAGGCCCCTAAATTTCATTATTCAAAAAGGCGATCTCGATATTCAACTCAACCATATAACAAGACTAAGGATCTTTCTAGTCCTAAGTGTCGCAAGGTTGAGAAGGACACTCAGGTTAGTATAGGTTTTATAGTTTTGTAGAGGTCGCACTATTAAGAGGGGTTAAGGCCAAGTAACTTGAGCATGGACATGGCCAATCAAAAATGGATGCACACTATGGTCACTCAAGTTCTTAGAAGTTCAAATAAGTGGTTTTCAACTTATATCTCAAGAATATTTGGATTTCATTCAAGACTCAAATCAGAAAAGGCAAAATCAGAAAAAGTCTATACACCGGTTTAACCGACGACTCCAATTTTCTATACGTCGTTTAAACACAGTTATTAGAGTATGAACAAGTACATACACCGGATCAACCGACGATATTTGAAATTAACGTCGGTGCAGTTGTCCAGAACGTTGGTTTTTCTAGAGATTTCTAAGGTTATACTCACCGGTTAAACCGACGATGGATTTGAGTTAGCGTCGGTGCAGTTGTCCAGAGAGTTGGTTTTTCAGTTGATCAGTGGACAACTACACTCACCGGTTAAACCGATGATACGTCGGTTAAATTGCCCGAGTTGTAACGGCTAGTTTTCCAAATGGGCAGTTTACATTCATCAGTTAAACCGACGATGACTTTTGGAGGACCGTCGGATTAACCGGCATTGCGTACTTTTCTGGTAGCTTTTCTCCAACGGCTCTATCCGCGTGAGCTACCTATATATACCCCTCCAATGGGTCATTTTGAAGTCTCTTGACACCAGGCAACATTCATACATTCATACTATTGTTGAGAGCCACCTTGAGCTTCATATTCCACACATTTGATCATTCAATCATCCAAGAAGCAAGACTATGGACTTGAGTAGAGAGAAGCTTGTGTGCATCCGTTCTTGGTGATCGCTTCTTGCTCAAGTGAAGGCCCTAGCTTGTTACTCTTGGTGATTGGCAGCACCTAGGCGATCTTGGTGATTAAGGTGTTTCTTCCGGAGCTTGCCAAGTTGATTATGGGAGCCCGAAGAAGTTTTAACGTGGCTTGAGCTCCACCACGCCGGGATGGTGAACGGAGACTCTTAGTGAGCACCCTCATCTCGGTGACTTGAGAGGTGACAAGACTCTTAGTGAGTGTCACAACGTGGATTAGGGGTGTGTGCCAACACATCAACACCACGGGGAAACATCCGGTCGTCTCTTGCCTACTCTTTACTTTCAAGCACTTACTTTCATGCAATTATTCATGTGCTTGAGCTTAGAGATCATAACTTAGCTCTACCTTGATTAGTTTCATATCTTGTTGTATGTTTTATAGCTTGTGTAGTTTGCTTAGTTAGCCGGTTGGTGAATTGTGTGGCAGAACCACCTGAATTATCCCGGCTCAAGTGCGCAGGACATCACCATAAAGGCAACACTGGCTCAAACGCACTTCAAACGGAACAATCCTTGGTCTGTCGGGAAACGTCCCGATACAACCACCGGTTTTCGGATTGAACAAGCGTACCCCGCACGAAGGCGAGTCCAGAGATATTACAACCACCATTTTACAACACAGACATAGTAATGGTTACAAACCAGTTCAAACCATTATTACAAAACCAACTTAAGTAAAACAGTTATACAAGCCACAACTACAAGTTCAGAGTTTAGACAGCGGAAGATAACACATGACGGCTACAACATGTCGCAAAGGTATACCAGGCTAGCCCAAGCATGGTATCACTCATCAAAGTCATTGCCGGCCGAGGACATATCCCACTCGATGGACCAGCCAGGAGGCAAAGAGCATGGGTAGGTCAAACTAGCGATCTGCTCTTCGAAACTCATACCTGAAAGAAAGTTCAATAGCAAGGCTGAGTATTCTAATACTCAGCAAGACTTAACCGTCAACGGGTATACTAAACCCACTGTAGCTAGACTATGCAAGCTTTGTGAGGCTCTGGTTTCCTTTTTGCTGAAAAGCAATAAAGAGTAGGTCCTTACTTTCAAATTTTAGCTTTCAAGACTCTAGTAGATTAACCATTCTAGGTAAGCAACTACTAATCAACCATGGTAGATCTTTAAGCAAACATCAGAATTGAATATCATAATGTTGCTCTTATTACTCTGTGTGGCAAAGAGATCAAGCAGTCCCAAACTGTGGGAAGTAGATGATTCGAATCGAATTTCTTAACCTGGCCAGGCAAACCTAACACACACGTCTGGAACACCGTCGGGTCGTTCCCAAACAACCGTTTGCCTTTCTTTCCGTCTTGTGGATAGGAACACTCTCCCCGACTATAGGGCTCCAAGGTCCAACCTTGTCCCTTCTAGTTGTAGTGTTGCGCAACATAAAATAAAACCTATCCCTAAGAGAGAGTGTCAGGTATATCCACTCCCCGGTCCAATCGGTTACTAGGCTTACCGCGTACCATATTTACGGCATGTGGCTAGTACATTCAAAAACTTAACTAGCACTACCACACACCGCGACCTTAGCATGTTCATCAACACAGACGGGGTCTTACCAAAGATCATGATATCGAACACGACCACGTCCGTCGTCCTTATATTGATAACAGAAAGTAAACAAGCAATTCCTATAAAGCTCGCGAGTGACAGGTAATCACTCGACTTTTACCGGTCCTATAAGCTTAGCAAGTAGTCGAACTCAGGTCTAGTGTTCATTACATAGGTTCCTAGGATCATGCATCTAGGGTTTCAATTCAAATCCTAAGAACTGTAAATGCACAAGTAAATAATAACAGTAAATGATAATAATTTGAAATATAGGTTATGTCCGGGGCATGCCTTCTCGGTAGTCGCTAACTATTTCAGCTCTAGGCTCTTCCAAACTTTGGTTCGGGGCTTCAGTTAGTTCAGCGGCGTTCACCTGGACTTCTGGATCACCTCCGTCAGACTCCGGGATCAGCTCGTACGTCCTGTCCGACAAAGCAGTCGTATCTATATGTAATGCAAGAACAGAATTATAAACACACATGGGAAATCGTTTATAGAGTAGTTAAATAACAAATCTAACTACATAAGGCATCATGATCAACAGCACAAATGAAGTTTACTAACTTCATAAACAAGTGGGGGTGATTTCCTATAACAAGTAAGTCATGGATTACTAATAAATAATCAACTCAAAGTACAAACAGAAATAAATTTAGCAAAAATTACCCTAAACAGAACATGAACAGGTTAAGCTACCCTGTAAAAAAACATGCCAAGACATGTAGCCATCTATTCACAACAAAACCTTTATTCAGGCAGCACCTAGATCAATCTTGAATTATACAGTTCAAATTATAGCAAAGAAGAACCTCAAAATTTAACAGGAGGTCGACATAGAAATGAACTAGCTACTGTGAATTTTTCATGATTTTATCTACATATAATTAATGCTGATAAAATAAACAAAACAGACATCAGTTTAGCAAGAATCATTTTTAGATCCTGTTCTATTCATGAACTGATGCTCAAATTTCCTGGACAAGCTAATCTACTCAATAAGAACACTCAAGAATATTTTAATTATTTCTTATCAGCATAAACTATTTATCATAATTAAAGTCTACCAAACAAGGATTAAATCAAATAAATAGCTACACAAGAGAACTGACCACTAAATTTTTATATAAAAACTGCTGCCACATGAGTAAAGCACCATAAAAATTTCATAGCAATACATGATTTCAATCATCATTTAAGAAAAAGAAAAAACAATTAGTCTTTATTTACCTAGTGACACAAAACAACTTGTACAGCAAAAACTTGCAACAAACACCAACCATATTATGGTTCTACGGTAAAGAGCTACTCTCAAGGATTCCAAAACATCCAAGTTTACATTTTTCTGAATTTCCTATGAATTTTTATGGAATTTCAAAGTTCACTGCAAAAATTACAAAGGAGTCCTTGGTGGCACTATTCAACTGAGTCTAGCCCTATTCAAATAACCCCCTGGGTTTTCTTTCCTTTCAACCCGAGGTCCCTGGGCCGGATCAGAGAGGGGGAGGCGGTGGTTGACCGGCGAAATCCCGGTGAGGGGCTCACCGGCGGCGAGGGTGGAGTGGTGTGGGAGCTTCACGGGTTCAAGGCGCACCACAGGGTGGTCTTGGGGTGCGGGGAGAGGCTCGGAGGTGGCGGCTCGACGGAGCAGGGCGGGTCGGCGGCGGAGGCAACCGACGGCGAGGGTGCTCCGGTGAGGGTTGGGCGAGGGGAGGTGGTCGAGGAGCTACGCGGGCTCACGGCGGAGCTCGCTAGGGTGTCAGCGCGGGTGGAGGATGGCTGCAGTGGCGGGTCGACGGCGGCGTGGAGCTCGCCGGCGTTGCGGGTGGAGCGGCGGCGTGTTCTGGGGCGTGGAACTGCGGAGCAAGTGAAAGGGCGAGTGGAATAGAGTGCTGGGGTTCTTATAGTGCCCGGGCGTGCGCTAGGAAAGGGCGGTGGCCTCTGCCTTGGCCGGGCCACGGCGACGGCGAGGTGGCGACCATGCGGCGGCTCTGGGCGGCGTGGCACGGCAGGGAGGCACCAGCGCGAGGCAATGGGCGGTGGAGGAGGGGCAGCTCGACGCGTGGGCGCCAGCGCGACTCAGAACATGGCCGGGCAGACTCTCCACTACGCCGGCGACGGCACTGCACATCGGCGGCGGGGGAAACAGAGCAGGGAGCTGGAGGAAGGGGATAAGGGCTGTTTTGCAATTTCTGAAAAATCCAGGGACTAATCTGTAAACCAGCGATATCTTTTAAAATAGGGATCAAATGAAAAAGTGCCCAACATGAAAGTTGTTCAACTTTTCAAGATCTACAACTTTGATGTTGTGCAAAAATTTATTTGATCAAACATTCAAGAGCTAATTTTTAAAACATAGAAGGGAATTTGAATTCAAAGGAAACTTGACTTTTTCAATGAAATTTCACTTCAAACTTGGGCTGATTTGAAAATTTTCCTGCCATGTAATGATTACACCACATTTTGCAAAAACACCCTCCACAAAAGCTATAATCACACATTCAATTCAAATTAAACTATAGAAAGACCCTTGCATAAAATCAATATTACACATATACCCTTTTCTAATTACAAAAAGGTCCTTATTCAAACAATTAAGCACATGATGTATACAATCACTACACAACTACTGCGCAGACACCTAGGATGTCACAGCCTTCCCCCCTAAAAGGAATCTCGCCCCGAGATTACAGGAAGACTAAGAATGGAAAGGTTTGATACCTGGATTTGTTCTAAGAAAGTCGGGAAAGTTTCTTTGAAGAAAATTTTCAGTCTCCCAAGTAGCTTCTTCCTCGGTATGGTGATTCCACTGAATCTTGTACATTTTAATCTTCTCCCTTCTAGTACTTCTTTCCTTAGTGTCAAGAATCTTGATTGGATACTCCGCATAGGATAGATCGGATTCAGTCTCGATATCTTGTGGTTCATGGATCTCAGTAGGTACCCTGGTGCACTTCCGGAGTTGTGATACATGGAAGACATCATGAATGGCGGCCAATTGAGAAGGAAGACGAAGTCGATAGGCAACTGGTCCACAAGTTTTGATAATTTCAAATGGTCCGATGTATCGGGGTGCTAATTTCCCTTTGATACCGAAGCGTTGAACACCTCTAGTAGGAGATACTCACAAATATACGAAATCCCCTACCTCGAATTGTAAAGGATCTCTTCTTTTGTCTGCATAACTTTTCTGTCTTGATTGGGCTGTTTTAAGATTAGTCTGGATAACTTTAACTTTCTCCTCTGCCTCAGAAACTAAATCTGGCCCAAAAATTTTGCGTTCTCCAGCTTGTGACCAACTCAAAGGAGTTCGACACCTTCGACCGTATAATGCTTCAAATGGTGCCATTTGCAAGCTGGATTAATAACTGTTATTATACGAGAATTCTACCAGTGCTAGGCATTTGTCCCAGTTCTTGCCATATTGAATAGCACATGCCCTTAACATGTCTTCAAGGATATGATTGATTCGTTCGGTTTGCCCATCTGTTTGTGGATGATAAGCTGAACTACGAATCAATTTAGTTCCAAGGGATTCTTGCAATTGCTCCCAGAAACGGGCAATAAACTGAGCCCCACGATCAGAAATGATCGTCTTTGGAACTCCATGCAAACGGACAATTTGATCGAGATAAATCTCTGCATATGTCTTGGCAGAATAAGTTATATGCACTGGAATAAAATGAGCGGTCTTGGTGAGTCTATCAACGATTACCCAAATAGAATCATGCTTCTGAGAAGTGTTGGGTAAACCGACAATAAAATCCATACTGATGTCCTCCCATTTCCAGGATGGAATGGGTAAAGGTTGGAGAGTGCCGGCTACTTTCAAGTGACTAGCCTTAACTCTTTGACAGACATCACACTCATAAACATATCTGGCGATCTCTCTTTTTATTCGAGTCCACCAGAAATTTTGTTTAAGATCTTGGTACATCTTTGTACTAGCCGGATGAATCGAAAATTTCGATAGATGGGCTTCGTCAAGAATTTGCTTTCTAAGCTGATGATCTTTGGGTACAACAAGTCAAGATTCAAACCATAAAACTCCTCTATGATCCACTCGGAAACATTTGTACTTGGCTTCACCTTGGGATAATTTTTCCTTGATGATCTTGATACCCTCATCATGTAATTGTGCCATGATGATGCTATCATGAAGTGTAGGCTCAATAGATATATGGTTCAAACTTCCTTGAGGTACCATTTCTAAATTTAACTTCATCATTTCCTGGCATAGAGTTTCATTGAATGGCTCTACAGATAGACAATGGCATTATGACTTGCGGCTGAGTGCATCCGCAACCACATTAGCCTTTCCTGGATGATAGTGCACTTCTAGATCATAGTCCTTTATCAACTCTAGCCAGCGTCTCTGCCTCATGTTGAGATCAGCTTGGGTGAAGATATATTTGAGACTCTTATGGTCAGTGTAAATATTACAATGAGTCCCAATAAGATGATGTCTCCAAAGCTTGAGAGCGTGTATAACAGCTGCTAACTCCAGATCATGTGTTGGATAATTCTTCTCATGATTCCGGAGAGCTCTTGATGCATAAGCAATAACCCGATTGTCTTGCATAAGCACACAACCAAGTCCTGTACCAGAAGCATCACAATAAACATCAAAAGGTTTGGTACTGTCCGGTGTAGCCAACACTAGAGCAGTAGTGAGCCGAGCTTTGAGAGTTTGAAAGGCTTCTTTACATTTGTCATCCCAAACAAACTTCACTCCCTTCTTCAATAACTCCATCATAGGCTTGGCTATTTTGGAGAAATCAGGGATGAATCGATGATAGTATCCAGCTAAACCAAGAAAACTGCGAATTTGATGAACTGAAGTAGGAGATTCCCAATCCATCACTTCTTGTACTTTAGTTGGATCAACTGATATACCATCACTGGAGATAGTATGGCCTAAGAATTTCACACTATCCAGCCAAAATTCACACTTGGAGAATTTGGCATAAAGATGATGATCTCTTAATCGTCGAAGAACGATACGCAAATGTTGCTCGTGCTCTTCTTCATTCTTGGAGTAGATCAAAATATCGTCAATGAATACCACGACGAATTTATCCAGCTCCGGCATGAAGACTGAATTCATCAGGTACATAAAATATGCCGGGGCATTGGTAAGACCAAAAGACATAACCAGATATTCATAGAGTCCATATCTGGTCGAGAAAGCAGTCTTTGGAATATCACAAGGCTTGATCTTTATTTGGTGGTAGCTAGAACGAAGATCGATCTTAGAGAAAACCTTGGCTCCAGCTAATTGATCAAACAGTATATCAATGCGGGGAAGAGGATACTTATTTTTAATAGTAACCGCATTGGGTGGTCGATAATCAACACATAGCCTCAAACTATTGTCTTTCTTTTTCACAAACAGGGCTGGACATCCCCAGGGTGAAGAACTTGGACGTATAAAGCCCTTGTCAAGAAGGTCTTGGAGTTGGACTTTCAATTCTGCTAACTCATTTGGAGGCATTCGATACGACCTCTTAGATATAGGGGCGGTACCGGGTTGAAGTTCAATAATAAACTCGATATCTCTATCACGAGGCATTCCAGGCAAATCATCTGGAAATACATCCGCATACTCACACACAATAGGGATATCTTCAAGTTTAATTTCTTTTGCGGCATAGGCACAAAAGTTGAAGCACTCTCGTTGTGGCAGATAGAGTATGGTGGCTCCTTGATAAGGTGAATCTATTTCGATAGCTCGGGAAGAGATATCTAATAGTATTTTATGTTTAGTCATCCAATCCATGCCTTCTAAATTCAACAAAATCAAATCTGTCTTTATCACTTTGCTACCCAACTTAAGGGGTACATGTGTAGTGATTTGATTTGAAGCTATCTTCCCACCAGGGGTTGTTATCATAAAAGATCCCTTAGTATGACAGAAGTCCAATCCTATTCTTGCTCCAAATTTGGCACTTATAAAACTATGAGTTGCACCAGAATCAAACAATATGACTACGGTTTTATTGTGAATAGAGAAAGTACCCGTCATTATTGGTGCTCCTTCTGGAAGGTCTGCAAGAGTAGTGAAGTTAACTTGCCCTTGCCGGACTTGCACCATTTGCCTCTTGCCCTTGCCCTTGTTGTTGTTCTGGTTGGAGTTTTGCCCTGGATTATTCCTTCTGGGCTGCGGACAATTCCTGGCAAAGTGAGAAGTACTGCCGCAGTTGAAGTATCGATTATTACCATTCCCACTATTGAACTGTGGGGCATTTGGCCTTGGGCTAAACTGCTGCTGCTTCTGCTGAGGCACTGGAGGTCTGAATCCTCCTTGCTGTTGGGGCGGCCTAAAGACAATCCTGCCCACTGGGGCATTTCTCTGTGGAGGCCTTGGTGGAGTGTTTTGCAGCAGACGATACGTCGGTGGCGAGCACTCGAGGGTCCTGTTGGTGCCTTCCGCTTCTTCTCGGTACGATGGGCAGCAATACAGTCTTCTTGAGTAATGGCCAAGTTGACCAGCTCATTGTAAGTGTTGGGCTGAACAAGGTTCAGGCGTTCCTTGAGCTTGGTAGTGAGGCCACGACGGAAACGATCACGTTTCTTGGCATCAGTATCAGCATGATGGCCCGCATACTGGCACAGGTGATTGAATGTCTGTGCATATTGTAGAACAGTGCGGGTTCCTTGATCTAGAACCAAGAACTCATTTAACTTTCTTTCAATTAGTCCCTCAGGAATATGATGTGATCTGAAGGCAGTTCTGAATTCCTCCCAAGATATGATATGTTCAGCAGGCTGCATTGCACAATAATGATCCCACCATATACGTGCAGGACCACGAAGTTGCTGAGCGGCAAAGTGGGCCTTGTTAGCGTCAGCACAAGGTACCGCTAACAGAGCAAACTTGGAATTAATTGTACGGAGCCAAGCATCAGCGTCCAGTGGGTCATCCGCTCGGCTGAAAAGTGGAGGTTGGGTACCAAAGAACTCCTGGTAACCCGCGGGTTGAGCATCCCGTCCTCCATGCTGTTGGCGTGGCTGATTTTGTTGCCCTTGGACTAACTGACGAAGCAGCTCAGTCTGCATGGCCATTAAGTCGGCCAGATTCGACGGTGGTGGCGGTGGCTGCTGAGATCCACTGCCAGTCTCACGGCCGAAGCCTTCAGGCGTTCCACGAGTTTGACCAACCATCTGTAATTATGGAAGACATCCATTAGATACATTTCTCTTGCTCCCAAAATCAATGGTAAGTGCAATGATCAAACACTGGATATCAAAATTAAATCAGCAGAATTTAACTAAATGCAGTGTAGCACAATATGCACAACACATATTTGTGCAACTCATAAACTCAGAACTGGTTAGCTGTTAGATAGCCTCATGCTCCATCGTATTGATACTCAATGCTGAGAGCAAAAGGGTACAGAAGATAATCTAGTAATTCATCTTTATCGTTCTGTGCTACGCTGATAATCAACAGAGATCACAGAAGTGATTGGACTAAAAATATAGTCTCATAGATTCAATAGGCTAAATTTGATGAGCACACATGCCACAAATTTTGCAACATCAATAGCATTCATCAAATGGCCTAGAAATGCACAAATGAAGAGATTTGGCAAGTAGGAAGATCATAATTTCCAAACTGGTAGTCGCTACTTATATTACATCCAAAGTAGCATTTTTCATACAACCTACATCACACACCCTTACCACATATAATACAACAAGTGGTACTCCTCCCTAGGGCTATTTTACAACATCTCTTCCCTATGTACATATGCTACAACAAGAGAAAACACCAACTATCTAGGACAAGTCTAAGGCGCCTAGAAGTCGTCGAGGTTGCCCACAGAAGAGGCACTGCCGGAAGAAGAGTCGTCCAGCTGAGGGTTAGGCTCAGCAAGCGCGTGCTCTGAAGCAATCTCTGAAACTCCCTCCATCTGCTCTGGATCCTCAACTGCTGCTGCAGGTGCGGCTGGAACATCTAGTTGTTCCTGGAGCATACCAATATGGGCCAAAGCATCAGCCCAATCTACCTGAAGCTCATGCACCTGCCCCTGAAGAAAACCAATAACTGTGTTGCGCTGCTCTATCTCAGCACCATGCTCCAAAGCCTGATGCTCAAACTGTGCAATGGCATGATCTCTACCAGCAACAGCATCCTGAAGTCCCTGAATCTGAGTATCCCTCAAACGAAGACCTCGCTGGAAGGACTGAGCTAAGTCTATCACCTACTCAATGTGTCGCTACTGAAGTATCTGGTAGTGAGACTGCGCATTCATATATCTGACTACTGCCTGAATAGTCTCCTCAGCTATATCTCCAATTAAGTGCCCAAAGTGTGTGGTCCTGAAGAGCCACTCTGCATTACCAGCATTGACTGCTGGAAACAAACAAATAGGATACGCAGCTACCTCCTCAGGATGGTGCTCACAAAAAGTAGTAATAGCTCTGAGAGCAGCCGTCTCAAAAGCGTCAACAAGACGGTAACCAATCACCTTAGTCTCAATCAGTGGCCAATCCAAGGTGGGGTGCTGAGGAATGGTCATGGTAACTCGGTTCTTCTAAATTCCATCCTCAGAAAACTGGCGTCCCGTGTACTGGGGTGGATCTGGGTAGTGAAAGATATGAAGTGTATCCCAAAGAATCCTCAGGAAACCCTCCCAGTATAGACAGTCGGTATGAGCATTTCCCTCCTCATCCCAACAGATCTGGGGACAAGCCGCCATCTGAATCAAAAAGGATTCAAATGTGAGTAATACTATTATCTCAAGACTTCTTAAATAAAGCTTTAAGAAGACTGCGGTAAAGCAAATGTGACTCTAATTCAAAAGATGATATGGTTCCAAACTCAGAGAATAATAAACCACAATCGGTACTGGTTCATCATTTGAGATTCTAAGAAATGAAAAGATCCTTATAACAACAAGATGGGCTTAGGATGGAAACAAGACTCAAAACCATCTTTTTCATACAAGAAAATCTAAGCCTTTTTAACAAGCATACTCCTAGAATCAGAATTTAACTCACTCATGATTTAAACACACTAACACTTATCTATGAGGATTCATACTAGAAAATCCTTACGAAGCTCATGTAACAACTTCAAACACTAGGAACCAAAGTAACATCAATCAATATGCATGCACGTCCTGTTCGTTCCTCACAAGATAAACAATTGCCAACTATCGTTGGAATTACGTGGTTAGCACGGTGGCATACATAAATACGGCTCTCCCTATATAGCTAGTCGATACATTCTAACCGTTCTTAATTTATCGAATCGCGGTTAGTGTACCTGCAGAAGATTGATAGAACATATATATATATATCCAATGAACCTTTCATGCCAGCACTCATGAAAGCGTCCCCAAACATTACCGCTCACTATAGAAGCGGCAGCCATACAATTTCCGCCGTATGGCCAACGTTAACATACGCTACTCAGTGGCGTATTCACGAGTTCCTTTACTCCCAATATAGTCGACCGAGATCGATATATTGGCAGCAGCTCATGTAGGCCACTGCTTGAGTGCAGCGTTCAGTTCACATCGCCGACAGGAAGGTCAGACTCCCTCAGCTGACTGAGCACACTTTACTTCCAATATAGTCAACTAATAGTCGGTATATTGGAAGCACCTCAAGTAAGCCACTGCTTGAGGGCAGCGTTCGGCTCGCATCACCAATGGGAAGGTCAGACTCCCTCAGCTGACTGAGGATCCTTACCTTCTTACCTCAACGTAGGTGCATCGTTACAAAAATTAAGAGTTACTTGTGAGTATGGTTTGACAAAAAGTAAAGTGCTGGAAGTCAGATAACATAAACCATACATAAATAACCACCTAGTAATTCCCGTAAATTCCCTAGGACTTTACGTTCTATGCACAACCCTTAACGAATCCAACGTAATTTTCCGAAATACCTTGTTGGTCAAATTTTATACGGAAAATGATTTTTAAGGTTCCAACACCTCTGGTGTACACTTGTAGCTCTCATACCAGCTGTGGCAGAACCACCTGAATTATCCCGGCTCAAGTGCGCAGGCCATCACCATAAAGGTAACACTGGCTCAAACGCACTTCAAACGGAACAATCCTTGGTCTGTCGGGTAACGTCCCGATACAACCACCGGTTTTCGGATCGAACAAGCATACTCCGCACGAAGGCGAGTCCAGAGATATTACAACCACCATTTTACAACACAGACATAGTAATGGTTACAAACCAGTTCAAACCATTATTATAAAACCAACTTAAGTAAAACAGTTATACAAGCCACAATTACAAGTTCAGAGTTTAGACAGTGGAAGATAACACACGACGGCTACAACACGTCGCAAAGGTATACCAGGCTAGCCCAAGCATGGTATCACTCGTCAAAGTCATTGCCGGCCGAGGACGTATCCCACTCGACAGACCAGCCAGGAGGCAAAGAGCATGGGTAGGTCAAACTAGCGATCTGCTCTTCGAAACTCATACCTGAAAGAAAGTTCAACAGCAAGGCTGAGTATTCTAATACTCAGCAAGACTTAACCGTCAACGGGTATACTAAACCCACTGTAGCTCGACTATGCAAGCTTTGTGAGGCTCTGGTTTCCTTTTTGCTGAAAAGCAATAAAGAGTAGGTCCTTACTTTCAAATTTTAGCTTTCAAGATTCTAGTAGATTAACCATTCTAGGTAAGTAACTACTAATCAACCATGGTAGATCTTTAAGCAAACATCAGAATTGAATATCATAATGTTGCTCTTATTACTCTGTGTGGCAAAGAGATCAAGCAGTCCCAAACTGTGGGAAGCAGACGATTCGAATCGAATTTCTTAACCTGGCCAGGCAAACCTAACACACATGTCTGGAACACCGTCGGGTCGTTCCCAAACAACAGTTTGCCTTTCTTTCCGGCTTGTGGATAGGAACACTCTCCTCGACTATAGGGCTCCAAGGTCCAACCTTGTCCCTTCTAGTCGTAGTGTTGCGCAACATAAAATAAAACCTATCCCTAAGAGAGAGTGTCAAGTATATCCACTCCCCGGTCCAATCGGTTACTAGGCTTACCGCGTACCATATTTACGGCATGTGCCTAGTACATTCAAAAACCTAACCAGCACTACCACACACCGCGACCTTAGCATGTTCATCAAGCAATTCCTATAAAGCTCGCGAGTGACAGGTAATCACTCGACTTTTACCGGTCCTATAAGCTTAGCAAGTAGTCGAACTCAGGTCTAGTGTTCAGTACATAGGTTCCTAGGATCATGCATCTAGGGTTTCAATTCAAATCCTAAGAACTGTAAATGCACAAGTAAATAATAACAATAAATGATAATAATTTGAAACATAGGTTATGTCCGGGGCTTGCCTTCTCGGTAGTCGCTAACTATTTCAGCTCTAGGCTCTTCCGAACTTTGGTTCGGGGCTTCAGTTAGTTCAGCGGCGTTCACCTGGACTTCTGGATCACCTCCGTCAGACTCCGGGATCAGCTCGTACGTCCTGTCTGACAAAGCAGTCGTATCTATATGTAATGCAAGAATAGAATTATAAACACACATGGGCAATCGTTTATAGAGTAGTTAAATAACAAATCTAACTACACAAGGCATCATGATCAACAGCACAAATGAAGTTTACTAACTTCATAAACAAGTGGGGGTGATTTCCTATAACAAGTAAGTCATGGATTACTAATAAATAATCAACTCAAAGTACAAACAGAAATAAATTTAGCAAAAATTACCCTAAACAGAACATGAACAGGTTAAGCTACCCTGTAAAAAAACATGCCAAGACATGTAGCCATCTATTCACAACAAAACCTTTATTCAGACAGCACCTAGATCAATCTTGAATTATACAGTTCAAACTAGAGCAAACCAGAACCTCAAAATTTAACAGCAGGTCGACACAGAAATGAACTAGCTACTGTGAATTTTTCATGATTTTATCTACACATAATTAATGCTGAGAAAATAAACAAAACAGACATCAGTTTAGCAAGAATCATTTTTAGATCCTGTTATATTCATGAACTGATGCTCAAATTTCCTGGACTAGCTAAGCTATTCAAGAAGAATACTCAAGAATATTTTCATGATTTCTTATCAGCATAAACTATTTATCATAATTAAAGTCTACCAAACAAGGATTAAATCAAAAAAATAGCTACACAAGAGAACTGACCACTAATTTTTATAGAAAAACTAGTGCCACATGAGTAAAACACCATAAACATTTCAGAGCAATACATGATTTCAATCATCTGTTAAGAAAAAGACAAAACAATTAGTCTTTATTTACCTAGTGACACAAAACAACTTGTACAGCAAAAACTTGCAACAAACACCTACCATATTATGGTTCTACGGTAAAGAGATACTCTCAAGGATTCCAAAACATCCAAGTTTACATTTTTCTGAATTTCCTATGAATTTTTATGGAATTTCAAAGTTCACTGCAAAAATTACAAAGGAGTCCTTGGTGGCACTATTCAACTGAGTCTAGGCCTATTCAAATAACCCCCTGGGTTTTCTTTCCTTTCAACCCTAGGTCCCTGGGCCGGGTCAGAGAGGGGGAGGCGGTGGTTGACCGGCGAAATCCCGGCGAGGGGCTCACCGGCGGCGAGGGTGGAGTGGTGTGGGAGCTTCACGGGTTCAAGGCGCACCACAGGGTGGTCTTGGGGTGTGGGGAGAGGCTCGGAGGCGGCGGCTCGACGGAGCAGGGCGGGTCGGCGGCGGAGGCAACCGACGGCGAGGGTGCTCCGGTGAGGGTTGAGCGAGGGGAGGTGGTCGAGGAGCTACGCGGGCTCACGGCAGAGCTCGCTAGGGTGTCAGCGCGGGCGGAGGATGGCTGCAGTGGCGGGTCGACGGCGGCGTGGAGCTCGCCGGCGTTGCGGTTGGAGCGGCGGCGTGTTCTGGGGAGTGGAACTGCGGAGCAAGCGAAAGGGTGAGTGGAATAGAGTGCTGGGGTTCTTATAGTGCCCGGGCGCGTGCTAGGAAAGGGCGGTGGCCTCTGCCTTGGCCGGGCCATGGCGACGGCGAGGTGGCGACCATGCGGCGGCTCTGGGCGGCGTGGCACGGCAGGGAGGCACCAGCGCGAGGCAATGGGCGGTGGAGGAGGGGCAGCTCGACGCGTGGGCGCCAGCGCGACTCAGAACATGGCCAGGCAGGCTCTCCACTGCGCCGGCGACGGCACTGCACAGCGGCGGCGGGGGAAAACAGAGCAGGGAGCTGGAGGAAGGGGATAAGGGCTGTTTTGCAATTTCTGAAAAATCCAGGGACTAAACTGTAAACCAGCGTTATCTTTTAAAATAGGGCTCAAATGAAAAAGTGCCCAACATGAAAGTTGTTCAACTTTTCAAGATCTACAACTTTGATGTTGTGCAAAAATTTATTTGATCAAACATTCAAGAGCTAATTTTGAAAACATAGAAGGGAATTTGAATTCAAAGGAAACTTGACTTTTTCAATGAAATTTCACTTCAAACTTGGGCTGATTTGAAAATTTTCCTGCCATGTAATGATTACACCACATTTTGCAAAAACACCCTCCACAAAAGCTATAATCACACATTCAATTCAAATTAAACTATAGAAAGACCCTTGCATAAAATCAATATTACACATATACCCTTTTCTAATTACAAAAAGGTCCTTATTCAAACAATTAAGCACATGATGCATACAATCACTACACAACTACTGTGCAGACACCTAGGGTGTCACAAATTGAGCCTTACTACCATTGCATAGGTTAAGATTGCTTTATTTTGTTTTAGAAATTTGAAAAAGGCCCAATTCACCCCTCCTCTTGGTCCATCGATCCTTACAATTGGTATCAGAGCCTCGTTGCTCATTTGGATCATTGGGCTTCACCGCCTAGAGTTATGGCCAGGATGGGTGGATCGCCTCCTCACTTCGAGGGCAAGAACTTTGCTTATTGGAAAGTTCGCATGGCCGCATATCTTGATGCGATTGCCCCCGAAATGTGGTTGGCAACAAAGACCGGGTTCACCGGAAATCCCACCCCCAAACCACTAAAGTGGAATGCTAAGGCTAGAAATGCAATTTTCGAAGCAATTAGTGAGGAAGTCTTTGCTAGAGTTAATGGCATGGACTTGGCAAGTGATATTTGGAAGGAGCTCATTGAAATTCAATAAGGCTCCACTAAAGTTCGTGAGCAAAAATATCACTTGTTTAGAACTAAGTATGATTCTTTTAAAATGCTAGCTCATAAAAATTGCAATGATATGTATTCTCGCTTGAATGTCATTGTCAAGGACATTAATGCACTTGAAATATCTAAAATTGACAGGGGCTCCATCAACCGCAAGATACGCATGCTCCTTCCGAAGCCCAAGTACAATATCATCAATGCTATGCTTCAAAAGGAGAATCTTGATACGATGGAAGTGGGAGAGCTTGTGGGCGAAATTCGCGCTCATGAAATGGGTATTCTTGGTATGTCCGAAGAGCCAACTTCAAGCAAATCAATCGCTCTTAAAACCAAGGCCAACAAACCCCGCAAGCTCAAGATGATCAAGCAAGAATCAAGCTCAAGCAATGAAGAAGATGATCATCATGAAAGCTCATCTGATGATGAAGATGATGGAGAACTTGCTCTCATGATGAGAAAGTTCACACGCTTGAGTGACAAGATCAACAAGAAGGGTTACAACTTTGACCCTAAAAGAAGAATGTTCCGGCCAAGGGAAGATGTCAAGAATAAAACATGCTACAATTGTGGAGAAAAAGGTCACATCTCTCCCGATTGCCCTAAGCCGGACAAGAGAAAGAAGAATAACAAGAGCAAGCATCACCATGATTCAAGCGATGATGATGAAGATGAAAAGAAGAACAAGAACAAGAAACTTGGGAAGAAGAAGAGCCATGACAAGAAGACCAAGCTCTTCCCAAAGAAGAAAGGCAACACCAAGAGAAGCTTCTTGGTGGAAAAACAAGAATGGGTGACCGATGTCTCATCAAGTGAAGAATCAAGTGATGAAGAAGACATCGTCACCATTGCCTATGAAGCAATTGACCCGAGTCTTGAGAACTCTATCAATGAAAATATTAAAAAGGTCAATGCTTCTACTTCATGTGATGACCTACTCAATGATGCACATACTACTAATGTTGTGCCCGAGCTTGCTACTTCTAGGGAAAATGAATTGATGGATCAAGTGGCAAGCCTCAAGAGTAGTGTGGAGAAGCTCTCACGAGGAGAATACATCCACAAGGAAATTCTCTTCAACAATGCTCGTAACTATGGCAAGAGAGGTCTTGGTTCATTTCCGGAGCCAAATCAAGGCACTACTCCTTCTCTGGAGATCAAGACTAGCTTCATAAAAGAAGTTGGATTATATTGTCAACATTGTCAAGTCACCGGGCACCACACTAGGGAGTGTCCCTTGCCATCATGTCCTTTCCCTACTTTACCTAAAAATTACTCATCTATGCATCTAAATAACCATTTTCTTTTGAGTAAGGTAAAAGGGCAAGGTGAAGGCCAAATTCATTGGCAAAATCACAAAGGAAGCAAAGAAGAAGCTCCCCAAGCAACTTTGGGTTCCCAAATCTCTTGTCACATATGTGCAAGGCCCAAAGCTCGCTTGGGTTCCAAAAACTCAAAAATGATTCTCATTTGTGTAGGTGAACTATAAAGCCAGTGGAAAACATTGGGTACTTGATAGCGGTTGCTCTCAATACATGACCGGCAATGATAGCATGTTCACCTCTCTTGAAGACCCCGGCGATCATGAACATGTCACCTATGGTGATAACTCAAGGGGGAAAGTTTTAGGTTTGGGTAGAATAGCAATTTCCAAAGATTTATCCATTTCTAATGTCTTGTTTGTAGAATCACTTAGTTTTAATCTTATTTCAATTGCTCAATTATGTGATCTTGGACTAATGTGTACCTTTGACAAGAATGGTGTTGTAATAACCTTTGAAGAAGACTAGTCATTGGTATTCACGGGGTTTAGGCATGGCAACATTTACTTGGTGGATTTCTCTTCAAAGCAAACAAGCTCCATGACATGCCTCTTCACCAAGTCGTCTCTTGGGTGGCTTTGGCATAGAAGAATTGCTCATATTGGCATGAGCAACCTCAAGAAAGCCCACAAGAGAGGGATGATCACCGGCTTGAAGGATGTCACCTTTGACAAGAACAAACTATGTAGTGCATGTCAAGCCGGAAAGCAAGTTGCAACACATCATCCCATCAAGACGATGTTGTCTACCTCCAAGCCGCTCGAGCTACTTCACATGGATCTTTTTGGTCCAACCACATACAAAAGAGCATGGGTGGTAACCTCTATTGCCTAGTAATCGTTGATGATTTTTCACATTATATTTGGGTCATGTTTCTAAGCGATAAGAGTGAAACTCCGGAAGTCTTCAAGATATTTGCAAGAAGATCTCAAAGGGAGTACAACTCCCCAATTGTGAAGATCCGGAGTGACAACGGCACCGAGTTCAAGAATATGAAGATTGAATAATGGTGAGATGAAGAGGGTATTAAACATGAGTTCTCCGCCACCTACACACCTCAACAAAATGGAGTGATGGAAAAAAAGAACAAAACACTAATCACTCTAGCAAGAGCAATATTGGATGATTATGGCACGTCCGAGAGGTTTTGGGCGGAAGCAATCAATACGGCGTGCCATGCATCCAACCGGATGTATCCCCACTGACTCCTCAAGAAAACGCCATATGAACTCATCACCGTAAAGAAACCAAATATATCCTACTTTCGAGTCTTTGGTTGCAAATGCTTCATTTATAAGAAGAAAAGGCTCGGTAAGTTTGAGAGTAGATGTGATGAAGGATTCTTTCTTGGTTATGCATCAAACTCCAAAGCATATAGAGTATTCAATGAAACCTCCGGGTTAGTTGAAGAAACATGTGATGTGGAGTTTGATGAATCTAATGGCTCTCAAGAGGAGGTTGTTGGCGTTGACAATGTAGGTGATGAGGAGATTGAAGAAGATGTCCATTGGGGATATCAAGCCGGAAGAGATGCATGAAGGCAATGATCAAGGGGGAGGACCTTCCTCGTCTACACCAAGCACCACCATGACACCCCAAGTGGATGAAGATAAAGAAAAAGATGATCCACAATCTTAAGAAAGTGTTCCTACACCAACACCCCAAGTCCAAGAACAAGAAGAGCAAAATGTTCCACCACAAGCACAAGTCATCCATGATCCACCTCAACAAACATCCACGCATGTACCGCTAGTGAAGCATGATCGTATCTCCAAGGATCATCCAATTGATCAAATCATTGGTAGTCCTTCCAAGGGAGTAAGAACTCGTTCTAAACATGCTTCATTTTGCCAACATTACTCGTTTGTTTCTTGTATTGAACCCACTAGCATAGAGGAAGCGCTTGAGGACTCGGATTGGGTGATGGCCATGCAAGAAGAATTGAACAACTTCACCCGCAATGAAGTTTGGGTCCTCGAAGCTTCCCCGAAAAACAAGAACATCATCAGCACTAAGTGGTTCTTCCGAAACATGCAAGATGAACATGGGGTGGTGGTACGCAATAAAGTAAGACTTGTGGCAAAAGGGTTTTCTCAAGTCGAAGGTTTGGATTTTGGAGAAACTTTTGCTCCGGTCGCAAGACTTGAGGCTATCCGCATCCTTCTTGCTTACTCTTCTCATCATAATATCAAGTTATATCAAATGGATGTGAAAAGTGCATTCTTAAATGGCGTTATTAATGAACTTGTTTATATTGAGCAACCTCCCGGGTTTGAAGATCCAAGGAATCCTAATCATGTTTATAGGTTGCACAAGGCACTCTATGGGCTCCAACAAGCTCCAAGGGCTTGGTATGAGAGGCTTCGTGACTTCCTAATCATGCAAGGCTTCAAGATCGGGAGGGTGGACACGACATTGTTCACAAAAGACGTCAACGGGGATCTTTTCATTTGTCAAATCTATGTTGACGATATTATCTTTGGCTCAACTAATGATTTACTAAGCCATGAGTTTGCTACCATGATGTCTAGGGAATTCGAGATGTCCATGATCGGCGAATTGACCTTCTTCCTTAGTTTTCAAGTCAAACAATTGAAGGAACGGACATTCATCCATCAAGAAAAATGTACTAAAGATATCTTGAGGAAGTTCAAGATGGATGAATGCAAGCCGATCAAGACACCCATGACAACCAATGGGCATCTCGACTTGGATGTGGACGGTAAACCGGTTGATCAATCCCTCTATCGTTCTATGATATGGTCTTTGCTTTACCTTACCGCATCTAGGCCCGATATAATGTTTAGTGTGTGCTTGTGTGCCCGCTTTTAAGCAAACCCAAAGGAATCACACCTCTCGGCTGTGAATAGAATCCTTAGGTATCTCAACCACACCCCAAGCATAGGCTTGTGGTATCCCAAGGGCGCTAGCTTAGATCTCTTGGGATACTCGGATTCGGATTTTGCCGGAAGCCGTGTGGATCGCAAGAGTAGCTCCGGGGGTTGCCACTTTCTTGGGCGTTCTCTAGTTTCTTGGTCGAGTAAGAAGCAAAATTCTGTAGCTTTGTCCACCGCGGAAGCGGAATATATAGCGGCTGGTGCATGTTGTGTCCAAATCCTATATATGAAGCAAACACTTTTGGACTTTGGTGTGAAACTAGATAGGATACCACTCCTTTGTGACAATGAAAGTGCCGTAAAAATTGCCAAAAATCTGGTTCAACACTCTCGCACAAAGCACATTGATATTTGCCATCACTTCTTGCGTGATCACGAAGCTAAAGGAGACATATCTCTTCAAGGTGTGAGATCCGAGGAGCAATTGGCGGATATATTCACAAAACCATTAGACGAGAGTACATTTGTTAGGCTAAGGAATGAGCTTAATGTATTAGATGCGGCAAACGTCATGTAAGTTGCCATGTCATATAGAAAAATGCATACATATAGGACACTTGTCTAACCATGGTAAGATAGTGATGAGCATGAGTTTAGCTAGAGGTGGTGGTCCATTTGTTTTCCTCTAGGCTTGTAGAAAGGCTCATCATGAAGAAGCTTCCCATGGGTTCAAACTTGACAAGTAGAACTTAAATTCTTGTTATGCATTTCTTGTCATATAGATGTGCACTTCATGTTTACTCTTCTCTCGCATGTGGTTTTAGCTTGCACCATCATTGCATGCGTAAGGATCACAAAGGAGATCACTTGATGAAAATGAGACTTGTTTCATATGCAAGATCTCAATTCATGAGAAGTGAATAGAGCAAAGTGTTAGGTGCGTTATTGCCTAGTGAGTCATGTCATGATGAGTTTGAAGCTCTCTATCTTCAATATTCCTATGATATGGCTCATACATTTTATTTGGCGCTTTGTCTCGCTTTGCGGCTTTTTCCTTGTGTTTGAAAAGAAAATTATTAAGCTAGTGTGCTATCCTAAGTATTTTGAGGGGTAAAGTCACCTATGCAAGTCCATTAACTTGAGTTTAGTTGAATTTTATAAGTTTATTGGACTTAGCATAGAAGAGTGAGCTGAGTTAAGGTTTTTCGGGTTCACCGGTTAAACCGCCGTTCAATGGATTTGCACCATCGATTTAACCGGTGTTACTAAGTTCTGTCTCAGCTCAGTCAAATCCAGGTGTTCAACCGGCGTATGCAAATGTCAGAGCATCGGATCAACCGGTGAATGTAACACAGATCTGACCTAGCAATCAACCGATGATTTCAGTGTTCAACCGACGAGTTCAAACTTCACATCATTGGTTCAACCGGCGTTCAAAAGAGTTTTTGCTGGAGTCTCGGGTGAACTGAACCGATGCATTTGACCGGCGTTCTAAACCTAAGCATCGGATCAACCGGCGTTAAGAAAAATCGCGGGCCCACATGTCATATATGTTTCTTGCCTGAGCCGCCGGCCTCTCTTTCTCTCTTCACGCCGCCGCCGCTTGCTCCGCGCCCTCGCTCGCCAATTCCATGCCGCCCGCCTGCACGCCCTCGCCTCGCGCCACCACGCGCAATCCACGCCGCCCACGCTCCGCCCGCGAACACCCTCGCCACTCCATTCACGCGCAGCCACTGCCGCCCCGCTGCGCCACCGCCTGTGTGCCGCCGCCGCCGTGCGTCTCCGCGCCGCCGCCACGCACAGAGCCGCCGCTGACCATGCTGCAGCACCCTGAACGCCGCAGCCGCAGCCCACACACTCGCAAGGTGTTCGACAGTTTGCCTAAACCGAGATGGGTCGAGAGAAGAGGAAGGGGAAGGAGGTTGTGGTCGAGAAGCCGGTCCGCAAGCGGACTCGTGCAGAGAGGGAGGCCGAGAGGGCCGAGATGGTGGCCAAGGCCGCCAAGGAGTAGGCGTCAGGCCGTGCTCGTCCGTTCAGTATCAGAGAGCAGCCCAACAGGGGCAGAGGCAGAGGCAGAGGTATGGGTAGGGTCCGAGGTGCCAGGGCCACCAGGGCCATGTCTGAGGCTGCTGCAGAGACAGATCACTCAGATTCAGATGCAGATTCAGATGCAGCGCAGTCAGAGCAGTCTCAGGGGCATAGTACTCAGGGGTCACCGACTCCATAACATTCTGGCCGCACTCGGCAGACGTCCCCAGCAGCAGAGTCTCCAGTGACCAAGCGTCGCACTGGACCGAGGACGCGAGGAGGTCACCAGCCACAGGAGCCTCACAGGTCCACAGCTGCAGTAGCAGCAGCTCGCAGAGCCGAGGCCCTAGAGGCCGAGCGCGCAGTGTTCAGGATGGATATTGTTGTGCGTCTGGAGCCAGGTGTGCTACTCCAGAACTTGACCAAGGCCAATGCGGCAAAGGTCAAGAGGCTCAGGTGGAGCGTGTCAGAGGAGGACTGGTACCCCGTGACCCGTGACAGCAGGGTTGACCGTAGGTTCTGGATGCTTCTTCATGTCAGTTTCTACGAGACCTATCAGAGGCGGGGACATCAGATCTTTCCGCACAGAGTGCTCGACTGGATTTCATTGAGGACAGCTGCAGGGGGAGCAGTGGTCTGTCCAGGCTATTTGAGATGGAGCAAAATAGATACATTGAGAACTGGGTCAGAGTGTTCTATGCCACAGCCTGGATTGCACCCGAGCGCAGAGCCGTGCACTTCATGTTTGGAGGCCAGGTCTTTGGATTGTCAAGGGCAACGATTGCAGGGATCCTTGGAGTCGACTTGGTCGATGTCTCCTTGCACGAGAGAGTATACGGAGATGCAGATCCACCTCGCAGGGCGATGATTGGCGGTATTGCACCTTCTCACGAGGTGATCTCTCAGTGCTTCCGCTAGCCATTTCCAGCCTCGTATGCCAGAGTCCCCAGCTTGCTGACCCCAGAGGCGTACACAGTTCACATGGCCCTCCGGAGGACCTTGTTACCGAGGAGTGGCTACCCAGAGGGGTTCACAGGTCTGCAGTAGTTACTGCTTCTACACATCCTCACTCACAAGCCATTTGACATAGTGGATTTTATTCTGGCTGAGATAGAGGATGTGATCACTGACGGGATGGGTGTTGTGCACCAGTTTCCTTATGCTCACTGGATCAGTTTCATCTGCTCTATGATTGTGCCAGCTGAGTCACCCATCAGCAGTGTCTACCGTCAGGATGAGGCTCCCAAGTTTCCAGTCTACCGTTCCACTGCACCACAGGACAGGAGGAGGGGCAGACAGGCAGACAGAGCTGCTATGGCACGGCTGTCAGCTGAGGTGCAGGCCCGAGTGGCAGAGTAGGATGAGGCACTACTAGCAGCAGAGGCACAGCTTCCCGGAGGAGATGATGAGATTCACTTGTCTGAGCTTGAGACAGACTCCTCCGAGGATGATGAGTACTTTCCTGCAGCACTAGCCAGTCACGACCATGAGGCAGGAGGGTCCAGAGAGCCACCTCCATCATCACCAGCAGCTGCTACTATCTCAGAGTCCCAGGTGACTCAGCCGTCCGAGCTCACCTCTCTCCTTCAGCAGCTTGTTAGTCAGCAGAGAGAGGATCGGATCGCACAGGAGGAGGCCAGGAGAGCCCATGAGGCTCAGCTTGCAGCTATTCAGAGGGAGGCTGCCCGAGAGCGTGCGGCAGCCGAGGAGTATTTTGTCGGGCTCATTGACCGAGTCTCTCAGAGGACAGACGCTCAGTTCCAGCAGATGCAGCAAGGCATGATGGCGATGTTCGGGATGATCACACAGTTTACACTCACACCGGACTCGCCCCGCAGTAGCCAGGACTTCAGGGTGTTGGAGCACCTCAGCTTGCAGTCACTCCAGCTCCAGCCCCTACTGCAGCTCCAGCTTCTTCGACAACACTGGAGACCACATTCTCGATGTCCGCACTTCTTGGGTCTGCCGGTCATCCGCTCTTCTCGCCACTGCCAGCAACTATGCTCTTTCAGGACTCACCGTCAGCAGTTCAGTCAGTCGCTCTCCCCATCATACCACAGGCACTACCTTCAGGGGGAGGAGGAGGAGAGGAGTCCCTACCAACGCACTCGACGCAGCCAGCAGCCTCAGCAGTCACGACTTCAGATGCTGACACCTCTTTTGCTGACCCATTTATGACTTCTACGGACCCTCTCCCATGCAGTGCCAGCACGAGAGCCTCCACAATAGCTACACCTCCAGTCAGCTCGGACCTGCAGCTCCCGTCCGTCACCGAGGGCTCTCCGTCCGACGATGATGATGACGACGACGACCTGGACCGCTTCCTCACCGTGCCGCGACAGTACGACCCGTAGCTCGCCTTTTTGGTGCTTTGATGCCAAAGGGGGAGAGAGTTAGGGGGAGTTAGAGTCAGGGGGAGGGTAGAGCTAGAGAGAGCTCGTAGTTACAGGACCTTGATGTTTTATATCTCATTTGATGTTAGTTCATGGATATGTACATTTGACTCTTGTGTATGCTGTGTTTTGAGACATATCTATGGATTCCGCTTGAGCCGTTGAGCTCTCTGGTTCTTTTTCGAGTTTGCTTGAGTTTCTCCCGTTTACCTTTCTCGCTCTCTCATTATTTTTTATTGATTGTGTTGTCATCAATCACCCAAAAGGGGGAGATTGTAAGCATCTAGGCCCTCTAGGTATGTTTCGGTGATTAATGACAACCATTATTATGACTAATGAGTTTGTGCAGCTTAATGAAATATTATCGCTCATTGGATCATATGTTAAAGAGGCCCCTAAATTTCATTATTCAAAAAGGCGATCCCGGTATTCAACTCAAGCATATAACAAACTAAGGATCTTTCTAGTCCTAAGTGTCGCAAGGTTGAGAAGGACACTTAGGTTTTATAGTTTTGTAGAGGTCGCACTATTAAGAGGGGTTAAGGCCAAGTAACTTGAGCATGGACATGGTCAATCAAAAATAGATGCACACTATGGTCACTCAGGTTCTTAGAAGTTCAAATAAGTGGTTTTCAACTTATATCTCAAGAATATTTGGATTTCATTCAAGACTCAAATCAAAAAAGGCAAAATCAGAAAAAGTCTATACACCGGTTTAACCGACGACTTCAATTTTCTATACGTCGGTTAAATGCAGTTATTAGAGTCTGGACAAGTACATACACTGGATCAACCGACGATATTTGAAATTAACGTCGGTGCAGTTGTCCAGAACGTTGGTTTTTCCAGGGATTTCTAAGGTTATACTCACTGGTTAAACCGACGATATTTGAAATTAACGTCGGTACAGTTGTCCAGAACGTTGGTTTTTCCAGAGATTTCTAAGGTTATACTCACTGTTTAAACCGACGATGGATTTGAGTTAGCGTCGGTGTAGTTGTCCAGAGAGTTGGTTTTTCAGTTGATCAGTGGACAACTACACTCACCGGTTAAACCAATGATACGTCGGTTAAATTGCCCGAGTTGTAACGGCTAGTTTTCCAAATGGGTAGTTTACATTCATCCGTTAAACCGATGATGTCTTTTGGAGGACCGTCGGATTAACCGGCGTTGCGTACTTTTCTGGCAGCTTTTCTCCAACGGCTCTATACGCGTGAGCTGCCTATATATACCCCTCCAATGGGTCATTTTGAAGTCTCTTGACACCAGGCAATATTCATACACTTATACTATTGTTGAGAGCCACCTTGAGCTTCATATTCCACACATTTGATCATTCAATCATCCAAGAAGCAAGACTAAGGACTTGAGTAGAGAGAAGTTTGTGTGCATCCATTCTTGGTAATCGGTTCTTGCTCAAGTTAAGGCCCAAGCTTGTTACTCTTGGTGATTGGCAGCACCTAGGCGATCTTGGTGATTGAGATGTTTCTTCCGGAGCTTGCCAAGTTGATTGTGGGAGCCCGAAGAAGCTTGTACGTGGCTTGAGCTCCACCACGCCGGGATGGTGAACGGAGACTCTTAATGAGCACCCTCGTCTCGGTGACTTAGGAGGTGAAAAGACTCTTAGTGAGTGTCACAACGTGGATTAGGGGTGTGTGCCAACACATCGACACCACGGGAAAAAATCCGGTCGTCTCTTGCCCACTCTTTACTTTCAAGCACTTACTTTCATGCAATTATTCATGTGCTTGACCATAGAGATCATAACTTAGCTCTACCTTGCTTAGTTTCATATCTTGTTGTATCTTTTATAGCTTGTGTAGTTTGCTTAGTTAGCCGGTTGGTGAATTGAGCCTTACTAGCATTGCATAGGTTAAGGTTGCTTTATTTTGTTTTAGAAATTTGAAAAAGGCCCAATTCACTCCCCCTCTTGGTCCATCGATCCTTACAACCATGTCACGATCCCTTTATGAGAACTTAATCCCTAGTTTTCTTATATGTGAACAAAATGCCACCAAAGAAACTCTAGACATAACGTACCACACCACTCCACCCATGCTCTTGTACATCATCCCTTGAAGGTTTTTCTTGTCTAGGTGAATATGGCCTCGATATACTCGCAGCTTTTTATCCCTTCTTTCTACCTACCAAAATCTCGGGATGAGATTTTCTTAAGAGGGAGAGATTGTCACGACCCAAAACTTTTAAATATGATTAAAACTTAAGTAATATCATTATAAGCATCATTAATGCATGATGAAGCATCATGTGCACATGTTTGCATATGTTTGATTAATTTTTGTGTGTTTGTTTGAATGTATGCTTGTGAAGTAAGTTCAAATTTTGTTATGCAACTATGCCTCCAAAACTTTTATTCAAATACTAGATTTCAAATATTTTTGTAGGATCTTACAACCTTTAAACCGAGCCACAAAAGTCTTGGAAAACTCAAAAATGGTTGTTCTGTTCTTTTTTCTGTGCCCAATTTGCAAAAGCTTTTCGAGTGATTCTTATTGGAAAATGTTCTTGGTGATTTTATCTTCCCCCAGAAAATGTTTCGTGAATTTTTGAGCCCGGAAACACCTCCGTTTTGATTTTCAATATTGAACTGTTTCTCTTCTCCCCTGCCCGGGCCCACGCGTCAGCCTCCACCTCTCTCTTCTCCCCTGCCCGCTCACCCTCTCGTTGGGCAGCAGGGGCGGCGCACCACACCAGCCACCGCTGGCTAGTCTAGCATGGCCGTGGCCGGGGCGCCAAGCTGTCCGCCTGCTCGCCTCCCTCCTCCTTTAAATGCCGAGCCAGCCCCCAAACCCTAGCCCTTTCGCATTTTTCCCCATGGCGGCCACCACCACCATCTTCCCCAACTCCGGCCGCCCTCGAATCACCTCCTCTGGTGAGCCCCTCCTTGATTCCTTGCGCGGGGACCTACCTCCCGGAGACCGATTCCGACCCTCACCTCCCTTCCTCCCCCTTCCTGCAGGCTCTCCAGCGGCGCCCCTCTGTCTGCCGCCGCCTTTCCTCGTCGCGCTGTCCTGTCGCTACTGTTCCTTGCTGTCCGCTACCGGGTGAGCCTCGCCGTCCCCATCCCATCATTGTGCGCCACCGTCTGCCGTCGCCGCATCACGCCATGCGCGCGCCGGCCTGGGTGGGCCGCTGACCAGTGGGGTCCGCGCGTCGGACTCTGTGATGGCCAGATCTGGGTGAACCTAGAGTTTTGAGATGTTTTGTGTTGAGTTGTGATCTTTTAAAATGTGTGTAAATTCGTGTATAGCTCCAAAAAATATAAAACTTATTTTTTTGGGTTCGTAATATTTAGATCTACTCTGGAAAAATGTTGTTTTGCATGTTACCTTGCTGTAGATTTACTTATATTTTAATGTTGCAAAAGTGAGTTTAAAACTTAGTATTTTGTGTGCTGCTCTAAAAATGCGAAACTAAATTTTTTTAGATTCCTTGTGAAATGATATTTCCAGTAATACAACTTGTTTTAATGTTACCCTGCAGTTTGTTATGGTTTTACTCTTATTTCTTATGCTTTGTCTGAAAATATTTTAGCGTAGAACGTTTTGCTGGAAAGTGATAAAATGGTGAAACTAGTTTTCTTACCTTTATATTCATACCTAGTATCTGTGTTAATTTTCTTAGATTTGTTTAGTTAAGTTTGCATGTCCTTTTTTATTTATCTTGTTTAGAGTGGTTGAAAATTTATATATTTATGGTTAATTTCAGAAAAATGTTTTTGCTTCAAATCCAACTCTCGTGAGTTTGTTTTCATGTCCTCTATGTGCTAAATTTATTTCATGTTTTATACTTTCTGTTTATGTGATGTTTCTTAATTCTTATCTTAGCTTTGGTGGCCATTATGCATTGGTGTTGATTGTTTCGATCACATGTGTTACATTGTGTGCCTTTGTATAGTGTTACATCCATGTTCCCTCATAACATGTTATTTTCATGTCACTGCATCATACAAATGCATACATCTCATTCATGCATTATAGCGACCGAAACGCAGGAGAACGAGACCGTTGAGCCAGCCGTGTCCGTTGAGCCCAAGCCCGGTGTTGAGTTTGTGTTGAGCCGAAAGAACATCAAGGCAAGCAGCTAAGCATGATCCCTTGCACCCATTTAAATTTATGCAATTTAGTTATTTCATTTGGGTACTATTGAGTTATATATATATAGTATGTTATCTATTGCATTCTTGTACCTACTTTTATGCATTGCCCTTCCTTGATTTGTTTATCCTTATCCTTGTCACTTGTTAGTTAATGAATTACTTAACTTGAATAGATGCTTAACCATGCTTAGAGTACTTTACCACTTGATAGGAAAGGTTGGTCAAGAGTCATCACACTTATGTGGTTATCCTTGATCACAATTGTTCGGCTTGAGTCATGTTGGTTTGGAAGAGTAGTTTCGTGGTCCGGGCGGAATGGTCGGGCCTAGAGAATGAAGTCACAGGCATAGTCCGCTTGGATTGATTAAGGACTGTCCGTGGATGACGTTGGTTTTGAGCAACTTATCGTGCTACCACATATCCGAAATAATGGAAAGGATGAGCCAAATACCTTCAAGACTTGGTCTTTGATGCATGGTCCTAGATACATGGCCAAGGGTGCTATGTAGAGAAGCCTAGGGGTGTCCCCGGTGGACCTAGATTACTCTCCGCGTAAGCTAGGCGTGATGTTCAAGGGTTGAGCCTTGTTGGGAACGGTTGACATGAGTACCCCCTTATCCAACTTGGCCCGTTGGGTGAGCCGCATGGTCCTTACGTCGTGTGGGTAAAGTAGTACACCCTTGAAAGGTTTAAATCAATTTGAATTGCCGCGCTCTCGGTTATGAACAAGCTCTTTATCCGTTGAACTCTTCGTAGAAGGTTTCGGTTGATGGTGGTATATGGTTCATGGCACTTCTATGGTCAATTACTTGGTTTACTCATAATCAACTAAAACTTGAGTTGTGGGTTGGGCAAGATAATTAATTTTGCTAGAGAGCTTGATGTTGGTTTAGAAAGCTAACGTTTATGTAATAATTACTTAACCTTAAAGCCTCATTGTTTGAGCCCTTGCATACTCCTTGTTTATTTAAATTGCGTAAGACTTGCGAGTACCTTTTGTACTCATCTTGCTTTTTAAACTAAGTTGTAGGTGAGCCGGAAGTTGTGTTCGGTTATGTGGCCACAATGGTGCCCTTGAGCAAGACACCATTGCTTTGTTACGGTTTTATCAATCTATTCTCCGTGTAGTATATCTTTGGTGAGAGCATGTTGAAACACTAAACTTTAATTTCATATCTCTTTTATGTCATTCGTGAACCCAAGGCTTGTAATTTGAACCATTCTATGTTGAATTTGTAATAATTAATTGTTGTACTCTTTTATGGTTAAAATTGCTCTTTATGGTTTATTGGTGATGTATCTATTGTATAACGGTACGTGTGCTTAATCCTGGACATGTGGTAAGCACGTACCGGGACTATCGGATTTGATATCGTTTTAAGTGAATGACGTGCCGGTTGTCGAAGTTTCTAGATGTGGGTTAGCACGTGGCACGCTCTTAGGCGAACATGTGCTAGCTCTCATCTTAAGAATGATGGCCGGTGGTTTGCTTAAAATGGTGTCAAATTGGGCGGGTCTTACGGTAGAATTGTCATGGCTACTCCGGCAGTCCGCTATTGTAGCCTCGGTCGCGATCTACCTAACCATTCTAACATTCCGTGCGACTGATAAGAGGGAGAAAAAGTGGGACACCGACTAAGGCTACTCTGGAACAGAAGCTGCAGACAAGTCTAGCTGTACAGCAAGTCCCTGGTTGACAACTACTTATGCCAGGTTTTGAATAGCTCGAGCGCATTTGTTACCGAAGCTAATGCTGTGTTGACATTCTCAACCGCAAGAACCGTGTGGCATCACATCAACTACGGTCATCGCCATCTTATTTTTATTCTCGCTGTTTTTTTTAGAACACATTATTTCCTGATACAATGTATGTGTCGCCAATCAGAAATCGTGACATAGAAAACTAGAAGCGTAGGAATAGGCTTGAGATTGTCAACGCTAATGAAGCTCAATCAGTTGACTTTTGTACTTTTTTTCCTTTATAAGATAGTATCTCATTTTGCATGTCCAGCTCTCAACATCTTGAAGTTAAGAGTTAAGACAACTACAGTTTGAAATAATTAAAGGCATTAGAGATAAATGGATACAATTGACAAATTCGCGTTCAACTAACGGAAGACTATGAATTAACAAACCACAAGCCGAGTTGCATTGAGTAGCATGAAAGCACGAGGCTACCACGAACTGGTCTTCAGAAACCAGTTCAACGTTTTCCCAGTCTGCCATCTCTTATATATGTACTTCATGTTCCCTCGTCTCTATTAGCTCATCATCTGTTCTTCATCCTCTTCTAACTCTTCTCAGGAAGGCCTGAGTCTTCAATACATAGACCTCGTTGCTATCGGGAATAAAGGAATTAATAGCAGGATAATGGAGGTATGTTCGACCTTATCTTTTCTTCAGCTTCTCTTTCTCGTAAGTTTGTTGATTACCTATATATGGCTTGCTAAAAGGTTGTCTTCAAATTTGATGCGATTGTGTACTATGGAAATTTATGTTTGACAGAGAAAGGATAACAATGTTTCGATTTTGATGTCTTATGCTCTGCTTTCAATGTTAATTGGTGGTAATTGACATAGTATCTGGATATTATCCACAAAGGAAGAAAAAACAAAAACAAAAGAATTCCCTTTGAACTTTGTATTTCTTGCCGCCTACAACCACCTAGTTGACCTGATGATCTCTATTTAAAACCCATGCTCTGCCAAGTGTCAGCAACTCAGTATGTGCTAAAAAACCACCAGGGTCCTGGACCCAAAAACAGAAATAAATTCAATCTTGTGATCAATAAGCTTTTCAACGTTTAGATATTTGACTTTGCACTTGCGTGCTGGTAACAAATTTTTCAAAGTTTTGGTGTACGCACTTTCTATACTTGGTCCTTGCACACAAAAAAAGATAAAGTTATTATTCCAATTTTTAAACGGATTTCCTTTTGCCAAATTAAAGTTATGGACTGATGCCCATGACTATATATATTATTACTAGATGCCATTGGAACCTGCAAGTTCTTCACTATTTGGGCACGATAATTCACGGTTCATAGTCTTTAACACTGTCCTAATGAAAAACAAATTGAGTGTAGCCTAGTCAGTTAGGTTTTATTAGGAAATGATAGCCCTAGCTACTTCCTGTCTTAGATGAGATATATGATCAAATTTTTTGTGTGTACTCTGTTGTCCCTAATGATTCTGAAACTATTCAACAAATGTACTCTTACAGGGTACTGCTGGGAGCATTCCAAAATTTGGCGAGTGGAAGGCCAATGACGGTGGTTCCCCTTATACCATGTATTTTGAAAATGCAAGGAAGCGAAGAAGCAACATTGGCATCACACCTCCCCCGGAGGCATCTCCAGCTCGAATGGTCCCTGCCCCAGCTGGCCCTAGAACTCCGCAACGAGCACCTGATGCCAAGCCAGTGAAACCTCAGGACTGCGCCAATCGATCACGAAACCAAGCCAAAGTGAGTACTATTCAAGTCCCATTTAGCATTGTTTTTACATCATTTCAGGAACAGCCAAGACATTCTAAGTTCAATTATTCCTCACCTTCGCTAGGACAAAGCCACGAGACATGTCTCATCCTAAGCCGATTGCTCAAAGGCACTCATCCTTGGCGTCCTGCCAAAGGATATGAAAAGGGTCGGATAAGACATTAGCTAGTGTTGGTTCGTTCCACGAGCTGAAAATGATAAGCCTAGGTGTGTTATAAATCAGCATATATACCGGCCTGATTAGTGGATACTCCCTCCGTTCCAAAATGTAAGTCATTTTGGCTGTTTTAGATTCATAGGGTTTGCTATGCATCTATGTATAGCGCATATCTATATACATAGCAAAATATATGAATCTAGAAAAGTCAAAACGACCACATTTTGGAACGGAGGGAGTACTTAGTTTCCATGCCGTTTTTTGCTATGATTTTGCACCGATAGTATCTCACGTTTGTATCTGAATTGCAATTCTTTTTGGTAATCCATAATTTCTTCATATAGATACATATGGATGCAGAATAACTTTACATGAAAATTGTAGCTTGCAATGGGATCTACAACTTTGCAGTTAATTATGTATCCTTTTATTTCCAATAGTTTAGGTGCCCTGACCAAATTTTTTGGCAAAGAAGGTCAAGGGGAAAAAAAAAACTGCACCATTGTTAGGTGGGACAGTATGGAGGCTTCGCGTGGAGGTTGCAATTTTGGCACTCACACGAGCAGCAAGTTTTTGAGAATTGTCTAATCATGTGATGTTAGAACATCTTAGCCTATAGTTTGGTATCCTGAATCTGTTGGTGTTACAAACCGGTATGGATATTACCACATAATAATTGGTAGGGATACTTTGCAAGTATCCATACCATTTTCATAGTGCCAGCACGGATGTGGGTGACGAACTGAAAAGATAAAATGTTCTTTAGTACTCCCTTGGTTCTAAATTATAGGTAATTTTGAATTTTCTAGGTATATAACTTTTACTATACATCTAGATATACGCAATGTCCAGATACATAGTATAAATTATTTATTTAGATGAACTAATTGACCTATAATTTGGAACAAAGGGAGTGGTACTTTGTTCAAAATTTAAATTCATGATGCATTAAACACAACTCTATTAGTTTTGTTATGGTTCAGTTTATAGCTGTCAGTATAAATAAAAAGACGGCAAGAACTTATTGCAAGCAGAGTACGAAAATACGTCCATTTAAATCCGCTACAATGTGAACCGGAGCTTAATTTGTGTAATATGCATAGGCTGCACGAGGTGGCTCTGGCTCAGTGCCGACCTGGGGCAACTGGAATGAGAGCAACAGCAGCGCAGGTGCTCAACAGTATACACTTGTCTTTAACCAGCTAAGGGAGGAAAGGAGGAGTGCTCCTCCAACGCCTAGCATTGAGCAAATACAACGCCCTACTCCAACTCGAGCCACTCATCATGATCTTTATGATCATGCACCCAAGGTGGAATTGAATTTCAGTTTCTCTTCAATTTGAGGACCCCTTTACAATATTGA
Organism: Panicum virgatum; assembly: GCF_016808335.1. Lineage (NCBI taxonomy): Eukaryota > Viridiplantae > Streptophyta > Magnoliopsida > Poales > Poaceae > Panicum > Panicum virgatum. The sequence goes on along the minus strand of NC_053143.1, from coordinate 28,004,303 downwards.
ACACTACTGAATTCATTCCCAGCTATCTGTTTTCGAGCCACGGGATACGACGTTATTGAAAACATTTTCCATTTCAGGGCTTCAAATGCTGCGGGTTGTTTTGAATCGAAGAGCTTATGGCTGCGACAACACAAGTTGATGTTTAAATGGCAAAAATACATCTAGGTTCTCCACATGCTTCAAGGTTTGAGCAGTGTATTAACAATGAACAGATGTTGGGACGGCAGACATTGATTTTGAAACTTGCATCAACTTCGTAGACATTTGAAGGTGGCGATAATGAATGTGTACACATGTACATGCCAAACACTTTTTCTTTGCAAAACTAAAATAGCAAGTTTGATCGACCTTCATATCCTTGTTAGAAAGTTCTATTTGATATAAGAATTTTGTGATGATGAATGCATCACGTTTTATATATTTTCATGCTATGCTTTCTCTGTATATCCAATATATTATTGTGTTATTGTTGGCACTCCTTAGCCTATACGAACAACTCTGCAAGCGCACAGAGACCAATGTATATATAGCTTTCACCAGGGAGTATACCCGATATCGAATTCAAGCAACGATAAGCGCAACTAGACCTAGAACTATTGGACGAGACCCACCAAGGGAAAAGAGGAACGAGGAAAGAGGGTCTAACTTAGCCTACTCGTTACCTAGATAACTTGCTACTCACTAACTTCGGCGGGAGGAAGGACTTCACCTTCCGCCTAACACTGTGGTTCTGTGGGATGGAACACAACCCGAGGTAACAACCCTTAGGCACCACGCCTTCCGCTATTTAGTTACTTACTCCTACCATGTGAAGGACCAAACAGGCCACCAAGGGGTGAATAGGAGCCTTAAATCCGATTTCAAAAAAACTGGAGAGAAAAAGTCCCTAAAGCACTCGACAAACCTCAGACAGTGAGTATCAGTACCGCATAGCTCAGGACTGCTATCGACATTACTCGCTCACATGAGCCAGAACACACTCGTGGAAGCAAAGCGGTGAAAAGCACACACGAAACTCGCTCACTTGCACAAACTCACAAAAGCCGATCAGAGAAAAATCACCATAAAGAACTTCAAGAACTCGAGAAACAAGAGTTAGTACACGTATAAACAAAAGCTAGAAGAGCTGGAATTAAATCTAGCTAACTTGAGTACAACTAAACTAATTTTTATTTTGGTTTTCTTTTAGACAGCAGACACAAAAGCTAGTAGGAACAAGAGCTACAAGACAACTAACACGAGCAAAGAATGAAAACAACTAGCTAAACACAGCAAAGACTAGCACTAGCAAAGGTGGGCGTCGACGGAAAACATGTGTGCAGCAATTCCTCGAACAATTGGTGGGCGTCGACGGAACTAGCTGCAACTCAACGGTGTTGCACCATGGATTTCCCCACACACGCATGCGCTTGTTGGGACCTGCAAAACAGCCAAGCAGACACACAAGTGCAACAAAAATACTTGCTGGAAATTTTCCCGAGCATCTTGTGTGCTTGCTGAAATTGCCGCTGCTCTGGCTGTGCTGCCGCTGCCTGCCAAGTCTGCTGGCGGACACTGAACTGAATGGAGAAGAAAAGCGCCAAGTTGCTCACCTGCTCACGGCTACCTGCTGCTGTCGACGCAGCACTGGTCTGCACCCTGCCCCTCACCAGTAATGCTACCGCTGGCCCTTAGGGCACGTACAACGGGCCGTCGCGACCCGTCGATATGCAATGGATTTTTGCGTTTAGCCTCCCGATGGTAAGGTGCTTGTCAGTGATGGCTGCAAGATCTGAAATTCCCATCGCGGTGAGGCTCGGATGGGCCAATAGATAGACCATGGAGATAGCTGCGGAGGTTGCGGTGCCGGGGGCGTGAGGAATCGGCCAGAGGTGAGCTGTGGGCATGGAACTTTGGCTAGCTGCAGGGAGCTCCGTGGCTTCAACCGTGATGAGAAATGACGGGAGATGGAGATGCACGGGGAAGATGAACAGTACAAGCTAACAAGCAATGAATGTTTAGTATTTGTGTGTTTATGATTTGGTGAAATTCATAGTAAAATAAATACAGGTCCAAATAATCTCAAATTTATTTTGCTCTATCTTGTGATGCTTTACATTTAAAAAATATGAATACCCATGCTATTATCCTGTGTTTTTATCTATAAATTTATTTGTGCTAGGGTGTTTAAATGCATATTAAATTATGTATTGATTCAACAAAATATGAATCAAATTTTGTTTACATTTCAAAACTGTAACCTTTACTCTTGAGAAGTTTAAATGTATTTTGTACTTACTGCTTGAAAATTGAGAAATGTCTAGTAAATTACAGAAAAATAATAAAATGGCAAAAACCATGTTTTCATCTTTTGTTTTCTTTGTGTACAATAAGAGAAAATAAGTTTGCTATGTTTTTTGTTATTTTATATGCCTTTTATGATTTAATGTATAGGTGGCTTAAAATTTGTTAGAAAATACATGCAAATTAATGTTTATATACATTTTATGATTTAATATGTTATATATATATATAAGATTTATGTGAATTATTTGAATGTATTGTGCATTCTGTCATCTATGCAACAAAATGGCTACAAAAATCAATTATGCACTAGATCACCATGAATTTGTATGTCAAAGGATAAATTAATCACACTGCAGACAGCCAAATAGACAATACATTGTACAACCTATTTGTTCAGCTGTCTGTTTAAGACAAAAAGACAGCAGTTGTCTGCACTGTTGTATTTGCCCTTAGAACCTTCAGCTGTGCGCCCCCTGCGTGGCCTCCTCTGCAAGCTCCCAAGGCTGCTGACCACCGCATGCAGATCAGGCGCCCAGTGCCACTGCTAGCTGTGCGCCAAGCCTACCTCCAACCGAGCTCCTGCAGCCCTTGGCGCAAAAATAACAAAGGGGAAACCAAAATACACACAAGAGACACACGAGATTCAACAAAATCAAAAGCCCAGAGGATACCAGGAGGGAAGGCTCTCCTTTCCCGCAGATTCACAGCTTCAATAACTATGTCTCCATCTCAAATCCCTAACCCTATGTGAGGAGAAGAAAGAAAGGGGAAAAAGAAAGAAATCTGGGGAGTGAAGAAGGGGGCGACGGGAGAACAAAAGAAAGGGGGCTCGGTCAACAGGCTAACCAGCACCCTATCATTCTTCTTTTTTCGCCAAGTCTCTATCCCAATTATTAGTACCCCTATACTATTAAATGAGATACACAACCACGCAGGGGCAATTTTATCTAACTTTTTCTTGAAGCATTGGATGGACCCGGCGACTTCACGACTTTGCTTTGTCTCGACGCAAGCTTCGCAATCCCACCACCTGTCCTCCGACCTCCTCGGGCACTCCATCCCGATTCCTGCTAGAATTCTTCCTCGGTTTTTGAGGCCCAAACCCGGAAACCGTGCATCGATCTTTTGATCCTCGACATGTGTCATCACCATCCTCGAACGCCCAGGCACCAAGTCTTCTTGAGCCTCCGCTCGACTTGCACGACGGTCGTCTTGACTTGGTTAACACTATCACCGCAGCTAGTTGCCCAGCCTCCCGGTCCCTCGGTCCAAGCCCAGCATTCGTCCTTCGCCGCTCTCGATCCATCGGCACGAACCTGCATGACCTTCACCTTCACCGCCGGCCACCGCCTCAGACTTCCATGCCTACGCACCTATTGGTATTTCTTAACGTTCACAGAATAATCCGCGACGTACGGAGATATCGTTATAGCACTTCACCCTGAGTATTCAAGGGTATCGTATTTCCACGGGGAACAGAGGTACTAACCTTCTAACTGGTTCGTCCAAGGACAAACAAGAGGTAGGTAGGCAAGGATAGAGAGAATTCCTATGGCTTAGAGTTCTAGTAAAGATAGGTTCTACCTCCACTTACTTACTTCGGGCACCGGCTTACTCCTGGTCTGCCAAGAGTATCCGGCTATTAGCTCTACACCCAACCCTCACGTGGGGGACTACAAGGGACGGACAAGACTGTCACCACCTGTCGTCTACCCCTACAGACCGTGGAGAAGGTATGCAAACAACGGTAACCTATAGCCTAGACACCACGTCTACACTACCGATTACTACTCTAGACCCGACTCTATCCACGACTCGAGCCATCAGACTAGAGCACCCGTCACGAGGACAGACGATGATCCCGCAAGCAAATAAAGAATAAAACTAACTTAACCAAGAAACTCACAACCATATGAGATCACGAATACTTACTTAAGAAAGGAAGCATCCGTCGAGGTACAAGGCCGGAGAAGAGCGCCGACATGCCGGCGCCCCTCCGAACTACCCCTCACTCTCTCCCTATTTTCTAAGTACTAGGCCTAAGCCTTGGAGTGGAGCTCTTCCTCCTCTCTTGTTGTGTCTTGAATTGGGGGCTCTCCTCCTCCTTATATAGCCCTCCAAGGGTGGAACATTGGGTGATCTTTCGAGGTGGTACCACCCAGAGCTGGCGTAGGAAACATGTTGACAATATGAAGGAGAAAAATGGGCCTCATTGGGCCCAGCAGGGGGTCGGGTGACCCAAGGGGTCGGCCGACCCCAAATGGGGCCCCCTCGGGCCCTCCTTCCTCTAGACAATTGATAGGTGGGCCTTAGTGTAACTCCTTTGTGTTCCCCTAAAGTTTTGTTGGTTTGGTACGTCATTTGGCCCTTGGATCCTTGTATCTGCCTTTGGTTTGTCAGAAGTGTCTTTTCTCATGGTCTTGGGCTGATTTGCTTCTGGATGTGGGCCCTCTAATTTTCATGCTCGTATAACATGCTCTGAAATGTACTTCTGGCTTCATTTGAGCATGGTTTCCCTCCGTATGCAGACACGGTCTCCTGGAAACAGTCATTCACCAAAACTTGTGGAAATAATTAGTATTAAACTCCTATCTCTAGTTTGTTGTTTGTTTTGGTATTGTTCTTTGCCAGAGTTGACGGTCAGATATGACACTAAAGGACCGTCAACAACACCTCCACACTTAGTCCTTTGATCGTCCTCGAGTAAAGGTTGAAGGACTAATGTGGATGCAACTCGTTTTTATGAAACCTGCATACAAGTTATTCCAAGTTTCTTCCAAATTCTGTGAACTTTTGTGTGGCTACCATGCTTTCTTGGCTAATTGAAGAATGGAACAATACAAAATTCAGGTTCCTATCTCTTCCGGCTTGGAAACATGGGTTTTTATTTTTATTTTTGAAAAGAAAGAATAGACTTGCTTCTCAAATTATTCTCTCGAATCACCCTTTTTGTTTTGGATCCTCACCAAGGCAAAGTTGCTGTGTTCTTTTCTCCTATCATCTAATCAGGCTTATGTGGAGCTCAGGGTAGGAGTAAAGAGGCATGTTTGCTTTGCTTATGTTGCTAAGTCAAAAACAAGATCCAAGCAGAAATGAGTCATACAATCTGATCAATATGTGCAAGTGTGTGGGAATTTTTTTGTGCAGGGTGGATGAACTCCTTTGCATGATCCATCTCTCTTCTTTATTTTCCATGGATGTGGACTAACTTTCTCTTTTTTTCTAATTTTCTTTCTTTTTGACATGCCTTGTGGGCATGTGGCATACCTTCTTTGGGTATGCATGGTTCCTTTACTGTTCTTTTTTTCCATGCCTTTTGAGCATGTGGCATACCTTCTTTGGGTATGCATCTTTTATTTCTTTTTGCATAGCCCACATCCTTGATGGTCACTTTTAGAGAGAAAGAGTCATGGTATGACATGAAGTTTTATTATGTGGGTGGATGATAATGTTTGCTATGTGAGTGGACGTGTGCGTGATCTTGATCATGAGAGTGTGACAAGTCTCTAACAAGGGTCAAAGAATTTGACAAAACTCAAAGAAAAGTCAAACTGCATATGAAGGTTTGAGCATGAAAATCTAACTTTGGCATTGGTAGGAATTTTCATTAATTTGATGAGACAAGCTATTGATGATTTTTTTTGAAAAGAAATCTCAAGTACTTTGCAAGAAAGAGCGTGGTTCCATTCATCCAATCATATCACATTAGTCAATTACTTAGATAGTATGGGGTCCCTATGAAGATATATGTTCACAAGAACTAGAAAGAATGCGAGGAATAAAGAGTATGCAAGTTTATTCATGGAAGTGCATGGAGTGCACAAGTGGATTGGCAAGATTCATTGAGTTTAATTTTAGTGATCAGCATGCAATTTGTTTAAACTCAAGAAAGAGGGAGTTTGAGGGTAGTGTTGCACAAATCTTCGTTTGTAGAGGAAGAAGAGGAAGGTGATTCAGAGGTGGTTTGGTTGAACTAGAGGTTCAATCATCAATCCCTGAATCTGATCCATCCTGTTCTTCAGTGCGTTGTGCCATCTGAATTTGTGCAACATGTTAGGGGAGATCTCGAACGAGTGGTTGTTGAGCTTGATAGTTCCCCCCCCCCCCACACTTATTCTTGTACATGTTTTATTCATCAAAAAGTGGAAACAAACAAGGACTCTACCGGTTTCGAACACCAAGGAGTCTACACTTTATTTAATAAAAAAAAGCAAGAAGTGCTTGAAGCACCAAATTTTATTTTTATATTTTTTTATTATTATTGTTATTTTTTTCTATTTATATTTTTTTGTATTCTTGGGATGGCAAAGTGGACATGATGAGTAACTTAGCAGAATGGAGACATGAGTGAGGATACATGAGGCATGTGGGATACTGACCTTAAAAACTCACCTAGCATGGAACAAAAATGCAAGAGTTAAGCTTCATATTCATGAATCAAAGCTTTGCATTTGTTCAGCTTGGTTCCTCCTGCATCTGTCTTTCCATGGGATGAAGGAGCATTGTGTGGATGATGGAGTTACTATACGTTGCTCCTTGGTTGTTCATTTGCCTTCCTGCAAAATGTTAGTGGACAACAAATACTCTAGGAATGTATAAAGAATTTTGAATGATTTTTTAGATTTGTTGTTCACATCCATGCTTCAAGAAAAATCAGGTTCAAAAGATTAAGCTAGCATGGATCCCAAAATGCTTGCCATCAATTTATTTCATCAAATTTCTCCTTTTTTTAGAGAGAGAGAGATATTCCTTTATCAGAAAATTTTTTTGTCCCTTTTATTCACCAATTTTACCTTTTCATCTAGACTCAAGCAAGGCTAGGATAAAAAATTGCTTGAACACAACAAAGGGTCATTTGACATGGTGTACAATGAAATGTGATTTATGCCTCCCATTGCATGTTATGCAAATTTAATTATTCGAAGCGCAGAGAGGGCCTTGCCTTATCTATTACATGAACTTGAGGACTTTACCCGTCAAATTTGAAAAGTTTCCCTGCAGGGGTTAGTCCACAAAAGATATGCATCCAAAGTTTATGGTAGTATTACTCCAAAGTTCATTAACCAAAATTCAACACCATGTCGAATTTGATTAAAGAAGGCTGTTTAACCTAAGCACCATGCTTAATTTAAAAAGCCTATGGATGTACTGTCCAAATACATCCGAACCAGAGCATATGAACGTAAACAAAGGAAGCAAGAATTTTGCATGATCAAGCTCTATGGAGATAAATATCAGTAAGGGATTGGTGAATCTTACCTTTGCTTACCCGAGTATACTTACCGTCAGCATATACGATGGATGTCTGGGAATTGCTGGGGCAATGGCGTGTTGAGTAGAGCAGCAAAGGCCTGGAAAAGAAGTGAAGAATTTCTTGATTGTATTCATGTGTGAGCTACCTTGAGTGTGTGGAGCCAGGACCGAATGGAGTTTTGTGTGAAGGTTGCCGACTCTCTCCCACTCTTTCCTTCCTCCTTTCTCTCTTTTTTTTCTCTCTCTTTATTTTTTTCTTTTCTCTTTTCTTCTTTTTTTATTTTTTATATCTCTCTCTTTTTTTCTTTTTTTTCACCTCTATCTTTTTTCAAGCAAGCCAAGGCTGACACCTTCTTGAAATAAGGATACTCCTTTGGATGGCTGGAACTTGTAGCGTCACACTATGCGATTTTCCCCACACTTGGACTTTTGTGTGAAAGTCAAGTGTGTAATGTCGGGGTCTCCTTTTGAGTGTGTTCCCACTTCAAAGAGCATCAAAGTGTTCAGATGATGCAAACCTTATGTTCTCAGGCATCGTATGTCCCCTGTTCTTCTTAATCGTCACCTGAAATGGTAAGGACCAAGAATACCCGAAGGTGCATACTATGCTTAAAAACATGTTCTTGCTTTTATTGTTTAGGAGAAAGATTCTTTTTTTAAGATTATCCGAGCTATCTCCCGGTAGTGCTTTGTTTATGGTCGCAAGCTCGACCATGGGGGTTCATCCTGTAGCTATCAATGGTGATGTAGTTCCCAGCTTCACCACCATTTATTGATTTATCATCGTTCAAGCTGCAAGGTTAATGCACAAATACAACTACGAGCCCTGCAAAGATATTAAGATAAGCAAAACCAACTACAACCATCGTAAAGGGCATCTATGATGGGAAACCCCGTCGATGACCGTAAGACTCATAGCGACTTAGTGCAACAGACGAATGATCTCGGAGATGTCGAGGACAATCATGACTTTTTTTTTGAAGAAACTTCATGCGCATGGAGTGAAAGAGGATGTGTAACTCTATGGGCCAAATGAACAATTCCGAGTTCGGGTCATGAGGGAAATGAATTTCTTTCAACTCATCCCCTCCTTAGGTGGAAAGGCTCACACTTCATCAAAGATGAATGTAGTGGCAAAGCAATCCATCCTAAGCCTCCAATAGAAGTTCATTTGATAGGAAGGGTGAACATAACTTCTATTGGGCATCAATCAAAATTCAAGGATTAAGAAATGAACTTTTATTCACTTGATTTGATTGGCATCGATCGATAATCTAGGATATGAATGTGAATTTATTTCACTTGATTCGATCGGTAAGGCGTGAGGGTGAATCTTGTAGCCAGATAAGGAACTAAGTCCAGAGAGGATGGCCCTAAAGACTCACCCCAAAAGGATGAAAGGTGTGTACGAGGATATTCCAAGGGTAGAGGGGGTAGAGGTAGAGATAAGAAAAGCAAAAAGATACGATGATGGAATGGGTAGCAGGGGTGAAAGTAGAGCTAAAGAAAAAGAAAACAGATTTTTTTTTGAAAATATACGAGGACGAACTAGATTCAAAGACAATACGGCAACCGTTCCCCGGCAATGGCGCCAGAAATGCTTGTTGGTATTTCTTAACATTCACAGAATAATCTGTAAACGTACAGAGATATCGTTGTAGCACTTCACCCATGAGTATTCAAGGGTATCGTATTTCCACGGGGAATGGAGGTACTAGCCTTCTAACTTGTTCGTCCAAGGACAAACAAGAGGTAGGTAGGCAAGGATAGAGAGGATTCATATGGCTTAGAGTTCTAGTAAAGATAGGTTCTACCTCCACTTGCTTACTTCGGGCACCGGCTTACTCCTGGTCTGCCAAGAGTATCCAGCTATTAGCTCTACACCCAACCCTCACGTGGGGGACTACAAGGGACAGACAGGGCTGTCACCACCTGCCGCCAACCCCGACAGACCATTGAGAAGGTATGCAAACAACGGTAACCTATAGCCTAGACACCACGTCTACGCTACCGATTACTACTCTAGACCCGACTCCGTCCACGACACGAGCCATCAGACTAGAGCACCCGTCACGAGGACAGACGATGATCCCGCAAGAAAATAAAGAATAAAACTAACTTAACCAAGAAACTCACAACCATAGGAGATCACGAATACTTACTTAAGAAAGGTAGCATCCATCGAGGTACAAGGCCGGAGAAGAGCGCCGACATGTCGGCGCCCCTCCGAACTACCCCTCACTCTCTCCCTATTTTCTAAGTACTAGGCCTAAGCCTTGGAGTGGAGCTCTTCCTCCTCTCTTGTTGTGTCTTGAATTGGGGGCTCTCCTCCTCCTTATATAGCCCACCAAGGGTTAATATGCAGGAGAAAGATTGGCCTCATTGTGCCTATTAGGGGGTAGGGCGACCCAAGGGGTCGGCCAACCCCAAATGGGGTCCCCTCGGGCCCTCCTTCCTCTGGACAACTGATAGGTGGGCCTTGGTGTTGCTCCTCTGTGTTCCCATGAAGTTTTGTTGGTTTGGTACGTCATTTGGCCCTTGGATCCTTGTATCTGTCTCTGGTTTGTCAGAAGTGTCTTTTCTCATGGTCTTGGGCTGATTTGCTTCTGGATGTGGGCCCTCTAATTCTTATGCTTGTATAACATGCTCTGAAATGTACTTTTGGTTTCATTTGAGCATGGTTTCCCTCCGTATGCAGACACGGTCTCCTGAAAATGGTCATTCACCAAAACTTATGGAAATAATTAGTATTAAACTCCTATCTCTAGTTTGGTGTTTGTTTTGGTATTGTTCTTTGCCAGAGTTGACAGTCAGATATGACACTTAAGGACCGTCAACAGCACCACAAGCCAAGAGACATGTTGCACAACACGACTCATGCCACGGTTAGTCCTCAAACTCAACCCGAAATGCCAGTCCGTTGACAATCACTAATCATCAGGATCGAACCACAAGGGCACATATCAACCTTGTGTTCGAACCATGTAGTTAGGCAGAAAGAAACCTTAGATAAGTAGAACTTGCTACTTACATGGACTAGGATCTCATAGCTCAAAGGAGGGAAATAACCAAGAAACTAAGGTAAAAAGTAAAACTAGCAAGATATTGAAGATAAACAAGTAAAATACTTAAGAAAGCTTTATTCCTCCGAGGTGGCTACAAAGTTGGAGTAAGGCCGAGGGAACTAGGCTCCTCTCCTAGCTTGGCTCTCACCCAAGCTCTCACCTCACACTCTCTCTATTCTACACTAAGGTAGTGAACTAAACTTGAGACTATTCTTCTCGCCAAATGGTGTGTCTTGGAATAGAGGTGTGGGCTGCCTTCTATAGCACTTCAAAGTCAGTACTTATTGAGTGGTTGCATGCCTTGCAGGCAGGTAAGTCGGTTAATGTAACTCCCACATGAAGCTAGGCATGTGGGAGATTCAAAGAGAGGCTGGTTGGTCTGTCCTAGGCTGGCCTGCGTAGGATGTTCGCATGTGTTGCTGTCTTTCTCCTCGACGCTCTTGATCTCTTCCTCAAGTCGGTACTAGTTGCATTTCATTGTGGTTCAGCAGTTCGGGGACCGGCTAGCCTGGTCAAGTCTGGTCGGCCTAGCTCTGGCTCTGGCTCTTCTCAACCCTCCGTTGCACCAACATGTTGATCAACTGGTGCATGTGATTCAAGAAGGGGGTTTCGAGACTGAAGTCCAGGGTAGACACTACAGGTTGGTCCTTTGATCCATGGTCTCGCTGTTTTGAACCACCGGCTCGTAATTCTCGTGATTTGCACATTTGGCTCAGATGGTGTGCAAGGAAGACACAAGTATTATACTGGTTCATGTAGCATGTCCCTATGTCCAGTTCGTCATTGCTCGTGTATCCTGCACTAGTTTGTACTAGGGGGTTACAAATGGGTGAGAGAGAGAGCTGAGGTCTGTTGGCATTTCTTAGCGCAATCACTAGGAATGGTTAATCCCCGGCAACGGCGCCAAAAATGGTTGTAGACATTTCTTAGTGCAATCACTAGGAATGGTTAATTCCCAGCAACGGCACCAGAAATGCCTGTTGGCGGTCCTTAGTGCAATCACTAGAAATGAGGGCGCCGAACCCATCCTAGCCGGATAGACAGGGCTATCACCATATGCCGTCTACCCCAGTCACACCGTGGAGTACGGTCATATTCGAAGGATCCCGCATACCCGAGCACCATGCTCATGTATGAAGTCACTACTCTAGTGCCCCCAGGTCTCCCACCCTTCGGATGGACGAGTAAAACACTAGAGCAAGCCCGAAAGCACAACGAACTTCTATTCGTACCCGGATCATCTGGCCTAACCAATATCGTAGCATAACTTATGAATAATCTAATCATGGATTGATAAACTATCAAGATAGTAAAGAAACCATGGCAGAACTCTATATTATGAATAGAAGTCTGACAAGTCGGATACAAAGCCATACCAGGAGCCGAGGATTGCTCAACGACCCCGAGGACGACTTACTCGCTAAAGAGAACTAGCCTAGCTCTGCTACCTAGCTAAGAGAGCAAGAGAGAGGAGAGGCTTCTTGGAGAGAATGGAATGAAGTGTGTGTGTGTGTGTGTGTGTGTGTGTGTGTGTTGAGAGGGGTGAGAGGGGGCCCTATTTATAGCTCTAGAGGTCGGTTTCCCACCAATGCATATATGGAAGGTGATCAGGTGCCTTGGCAGCTACTCCTCCTCGAAGTGCACCTGGACGGGAACCAAGCCAGGTTCGGCCGACCCAGGGGGTCAGCCGACCCCACCTGGCAGCCTCTCGGCCTGATCTTCTGCTGGATGGTATATTCTTTGATCCTTATCCTTATCCTCTGGTGCATCTTGCGTGGAGGCCCCGTTTCCTCTGACATGTGGGCCCTCTTTGTAAGGGCATGACACCGGATGCGATATTCTGTGTAGTTGTATGGCGTCTGCTGCACGTTTTCGTCTTATTCTGCTCCTGCTCATCTGAAATGTACAAAACTCGAAAACAACTGTGTAGCGAGCTTAGTGAAACAAATATGTGAGTAAGACATGTAGTTTTCCTTTATTATTGAGTATAGTTGATGGGTAAAAATGGCACTTAAGCATCGTCAACAACTCCCCCAAGCTAGCCCTTTGCTCGTCCCGAGCAAAGTTTTAGACTTAGGTTGTTGATCAGGAGTTGCTACAATGTCGCATTCCTGACTTATGCCCAAGGCACGACCGAGTGTTCTTACCTAGGGATGAAAGTGGTAATCTGAACTGTTAGAACAAATTTAATATTTTAAAATAGATATGTATAAAATTGGATGGTGATCATTTCTTATATTATCAAGCACATTATTACAAATAAGAATAAAATTTTGCATAAATTATTTTATGCATTATTTGCTCCCTACAACAAAAAAAGTGAAAAAATACCGAATTTGTTTCCGAATCCATACCGAATTTTATATCTATCATTTGAGAAAATATAGGATGAATTTGAGGTTTACCTTTTATGAATCTTTACAAGCTCAATGCTCAAAACAAGAATACAAATTTGTATACAAGATTCTATATCCTATTTATTCGCAATCAAAGAAAAACGACCAAAAAACTGATTACCGAATAATTACCGTTTCCGACCGTTTTCAACCCTATTCTTACCTACATTCTGAATAAGTTGGCCTTGTTTGCACCTTTTACCTTACTCCTGTGGGGCTTATAGCATCATCCTCATCTTTGGCGGTTGAGGGTCAGAACGGCTTGTAGAGTACCAATTACCACTCCTTTGTTCAACCGTCAATCCGGAGATTTGTATAAAGTTTTTGAAAAGAAATATTGTAGTTCCTCGGGTGATCTCTCGGATCGCTCAAATGTGTTTCATTCCTCACCAAGGCCTTTTTATGTGCCTTTGTTTTTCCATCCTACTTCTAATGGCTCTTTTTGGTGGATCTGTAGGTATGGAGGATATAACGGCAAGCTTGCTTCTCATATTTCGCTAAGTCAAAGACCGGATCCAAATGAGAAACAAGTCATAAGCCTTGATCAAGATGTGCAAGTGTGTGGATATATTTTTTTTGGTGGATGGTGGATGAAACTCCTTTATATGATTTCTCTCTCCCTTGTAATATTTTTGGTATGGGCTATATTTTCTTTTTCTCCTTTTTTTTGACACACCTTGTGGGTGTGTGGCACACCTTCTTTTGGTATGCATCTTTTCTCTTTTTCTTTTTTTTTGACATGCCTTGTGGGCATGTGGCATACCTTCTTTGGGTATGCATCTTTTATTTATTTTTGTATAGCCCATACATCATGATGATAACTTTGGAAAGAGATAAACATGGTACAACATGGAGTTTTATTTGTGGATGAATGGGGGATGTACTTGCTATCTTCTAGGTGTAGAAGTATAGCATGTGAGTGGACGTGTACGTGATCTTGATCATGGGCGTATGAAGTGATTCTCACAAAGGGTCACAACAATTTGACAAAGCTCAATGAGAAGACAAGTTGCATATGTAGAAAAGGCTTTTCAAACTTGTAACTCATATGGCTCTGGATAGGAATTGCATATCACCGAGGAGAAGATCATAGCAACTCTTTTCAGCCATATCATAACCCACAACAATCTAGATTCGAATTCTGCTTTTCACTACCCACAAGTTTCAAGCTTAAGGTTTGAACATCTAGCCACCAAACTCAAAACTTAGGGAGAGCACAAGGTTGTAACTAGGCATATGAAAGGAACTAACAGAGCAACTATTCATCATCTCAACAAGAAAAAACTACACATGCTTACTACACATACTGAAAAGCAAGTAAATATTTTTGGGTTTTTAAAGGTTTTGTCAATTTTTATTTGATTTTAGTTATGCAAATTTTTTTGAATTTTTAGAATTTTGCAATTTTTTTTGGTTTCATGCAAGGTTTTGGAAAGCGGTGAAGGTACAGTTTGATACAAGGTACCTCTCATGGGGGTCCTCCCCCAAGCTAGCTTCAGGCTCACTGCTGCTGGTTGGGGTTAAACCCAGCCCAACGGTAGTAGGCCCTCCACTCCTCCTGGGATTGCTACTGTTGCTACTCTAGATTGCGGATCCTCTCGCCTGTGTATCGCTGCCAATTTTGAGTTGACTCAATGTGCTGGACCAGCGACTCATCGATGTTGGTGATTCGCACGTTCAGCTCGCCCATCTACCGAGTCAGAGTGGCAAAACTTCAGGACGAAGCTGTACATCATGGGGGTCCGCTGGAGCTGGAACTGGTGGATCGGTGCCCTGAGGCCTGCCGTGCCCACTCGGTGGAGCTGGCACTCTGCCATGACGAACCTCCAGCCTCGTATTGCTGTGGTTGCGGCTGAGGTTGCTGCTGCATGAATTCCTCCCTTCTGGCCCTGCTTCTTGTAACCCAGCCAGGAAGACCAGAGACACTATGCTGGCAGCTCTCCTCTTGTGGAACAAGAGGGATGGTTAGCGAACGGCAGTTATACAAATGATACCCCACATTTGGCAACGGGATTTCATTTGCATAACCAAGCGAAAAGAAAATCAAGGAGTCATCCGGGCCTTTCTTGAGAGTGTGGCCTTGAACCAAGTACGCCTCATCGATCATAACACGGGGCTCCTCAATGAAAAGAACAGGGTTCCCGTCTAAGATTCCCATGTTTGATGCGATGCGGGTAACCAAAGAAGTGCATTCAATAGGACCCGTCATCCGATAATTTGTGAGCCATTGCTTAACCATTGCTTGTGCGGGGGAGATTCGAATTTTGTTGACCATGGCGTATAATATCATCAACTCATTATTGCGCACTGGTCGTGGATCATCTCTTGGAAAGAGAGTGATAGCCACCCACTTGTGCATCAAATGAAGAGTCGGGTTTTGAATGTCATTGCACTGAGGTGCAAACTTGCCATGAACAACT
The DNA here is from genome assembly GCF_016808335.1 of Panicum virgatum. Lineage (NCBI taxonomy): Eukaryota > Viridiplantae > Streptophyta > Magnoliopsida > Poales > Poaceae > Panicum > Panicum virgatum. Next base: position 27,988,883 of record NC_053143.1, on the reverse strand, counting down.
TGACCCAAAATCAAACCCCAAAACTCATGTCGATCAAAACCGCGGCAAGCTTTTGCAAGGGAAACTGGCAAGCGCGCGCTAAAACCAAGGAGGTGACTGAAATTTATCCAATTAAAATAGCGTTCAACTCCAAAAAGTCGGAAAGAAACACCATCGTCCACCTCCCGAAGAGTGCAAAGAAACTAGATGGTGAGGAGACGAGAACCATTCTCCTCAACGGGCACAAAACCATCCCATCCAACCGCATGCCAAACACGAGCGAAGTCAACGTCCATACCTGTTTTCTCGAGAAGGTCCAGATCGAAGGCTCTGGTATGACCAAAGCTTCGATTCTTGATCATGGCGTAGGCTTGACACTCGCGGTCGTCTTGCAAGTCGAGGTACGGTGCATCATCTTCATCTATTTCCATGTCCTCGGCTTGCGGTTCATCAGCTTGCTCCTCTATTTGTTACTCTTGTTCGTCTTGCTCATAGTCCATCGTGGTCGGTGTTGGTGCAGGTTCGGGGGAATGATGAGAGCTCGACTCGCCCTGTGAACGGGACGAGCCCAACCTCGTCATCCGCTTGAGAGCTCCGGAAATTTTCCGTCCTGTACCTCTCATGCTTGCAACAAGAACGAACGAGAACAACTCGATTCGGGTCACGTTAGTGAAATAAAAATCAAACACTTACCCGAAAGTTGTTCCTCCAAATATGTGATCAATCTTGCAGCAAAGAAATGAGAGAGAGAGTGTTCTTGCAATCAAACTTGAGCCAAAATCCAAAGAAAACCCGAGCAAGAATGTGTGAGAGGGAGTGAGAGTGGAGAGAGTGAGCATGAGAGCTCATCACCCCTCTCTCGGCCTCTATTTGAAGGAAACTGGGCGAGTGCACCCGAGGAGGAGCCAGGCACAACGGTCAGGAAGCCGTTGGAGAAGGTGGGGCCCAGGAGTCGTTGGCCCTGGGTCGGCCGACCTGTGGGGTCGGCCGGCCCCAAGGTGGGCCCCCTGGTGCCCCCCTTTGGCTAGGTGATTCATCAACGGTCATAAACTTCGAAAATATGGTGCACGGCCAAAAGTTTGCTCGAAAATATGTACAAATTATTTTTCCCAAAGGATTTTAAAACTCAGAAAATATTTTTGGTCTTTTTGTAAAAAGGGAAAAGTGCTAGAAAAATTCCAGCGTGCAGAAAACAATTTTGAAAATTTCAAACATGCAGTGGAGAAAAACAAATAAGGTGCAAAGAAAATGTTGAAAAGCGGAGAAAGCAAATATGAGATAAATACCAATTTACCTTTTGGCCGTGCATGACTTTTCTCCATTGTTCTTACAATTCGTCGGCTCGTCCTGGAGAACTGGACGAGGCCGAACTCTCGACCTTCCGCCACACCTTCTTTTCCTTCTTCTTTCTTTTAGGTGTAGAGGGTCGTTGTTCTGGCTGGGGTTCTGGTGCACCCCAGAGTGCTTGCCCTTCACTGTCTTGTCAGATCATGAAGCGCTGCTCTTCCCTCTTCTTAAACCTGAAAAACATGTCCTCCTGTCCGACACAGATATGGATCTCTCCCTTTTCGACATCGATCCTTGCCTTGGCAGACCTTTGAAAAGGTCGCCCAAGTACAAGGTCGACTCCGAGGTCGCCCTCCATATCCATTACCACAAAGTCGGCAAGGATGAAGGAGTCTCGTACTCGTACGAAAACGTGTTTGGCTATCCCTTCGGGATACCGAATGGTTGAATCCGCAAGCTGTACGAGCATAGTTGTTGGGGAAAGAGCAGGATATTCAAGTGCTTCATATATTATCTTGGGCATTATATTCACGCTTGCCCCCAGATCACATAGGCATCGCTCGAAGTGTTTGATGTAGATCGAGCAGCTGATCATGGGGACCCCTGGATCATCTTGCACTGCTGCCACCATGCCATCCCAAACGTCGTTCCTTGGGGGATAGTACCTACCTGCATGGTTATTGTGTGGTGGCCTCCGGGACGAGTTACCCCGTCCGGTAGACACCATGCTGACATTTTCAATGGGAGACTTGGGTTGCCCCGGGATCTTCCCGCTCTCAACAGTAGGTAAAGCAGCAGCAATTTGTGCAAGCTGGGTTTCGAACATTTTGTTGAAACTTAACTGGTTATTAAGAGTTGAAGACAAAGTTTCAAGCTTGACATTTAAACTTTCTAGGGATTTGTCATTGGCCAAGAGCTTTTTATTTATATTTTCGTTGATTTTAACTTGGCCAAGAACAAGTTCTCTCAAGGGAGGTTGGTTTGAATTGAAATTCGAATTATAAGAAGGATTGTAGTTATTACCTCCCTGAAAAGGTGGACGTGGCTGGTTCCACCCCTGGCCTCCTTGTTGTGGATGGTACCCGTTGTTGTTGTTGTTGAGCTAGGCGCAGTCTTCATGGGTTTCGGAGCAGTCGTTCCCCGAGTGTCCATCATTACCATAGACTTCGCACGTGAAGTGCGAACCCATGGCGTAAACGGGAGCATGGATCGGTTGTTTGCTCCCTTCCTCCATCTTCTTGATTAGGAGGTCCAGCTTCGTGGCAATCATATCCGTCTCTTTGACGGTATGCATGCCTTTAGTGCGGGGTTGGAGTCGTTCATCGCTCCACCCCTTATTGGAGACCATCTTCTCAACCAATGCTTTGGATTTAGCTATGGTGAGGTCGAGGAAGGCTCCTCCAGCAGCGGCATCAATATTGGCTCGAGATGTCATTGTGAGCCCATTGTAGAAGCTTTGTAGGACGAGCCACTCGTCCATGCCATGATGAGGACAGGCCAGGATGTATTCCTGCAGCCTCTCCCAAGCTTCTGGGATGGATTCCATCCCCGTCTGCTGGAAACTTGAAATTTTCCCACACAGGGCATTTGTTTTGACCAGCGGGAAGAATTTTGCAAGGAACGCCTTGGAGCATTTGGCCCAGGTGTCGATGTCCTTTTCTTTATAAAATCAATGTTTTGCCTTTCCTAGGAGGGAAAAGGGAAACATACGAAGCTTGACAACGTCGACGGCGACACACCGTATGACAACGGTGTCGCAGAGCTCCAGAAAATTCTGCAAATGTGCATTTGCGTCCTCATTCGGCTTGCCACAGAATGGGCTAACCTGCACCATGTTGATGAAGCTTGATTTGAGCTCGAAGTTCACGTCCCCGACATTGATGTTGGGGCCAGTGGCCACATTGTCGGTGCAGGGGACGGAGAACTCGCGGAGAGTCTTTTCAGCCATAGCCTCAAGAACGAGTGGTGCTTCCAAAATGGGTTCCTGTGCCGGGAGGATAGCGAGAGGAGGAATGACGCGAGGTCGTGCCCTTCTCACGAGCCTCTCTGGATTGTCTATGTAGTTTTCCGGCAGGGAGAAACCGGTCATACACTACCCCTGTCTTCTTTCAAATCAAAAATAAAAGAAGACATAAAGTGACATTATCCTGAAAGAGTAAAGACTATATCCTGAGTACAAGGTCTAAATTAATATCAGCACAATATCTTTGTTCACATGTCGTCCCCGGCAACGGCGCCAGAAATGCTTGTTGGTATTTCTTAGCGCAATCACTAGGAATGGTTAATCCCCGGCAACGGCACCAGAAATGCTTATTGACATTTCTTAGCGCAATCACTAGGAATGGTTAATTCCCAGCAACGGCACCAGAAATGCCTGTTGGCGGTCCTTAGTGCAATCACTAGAAATGAGGGCGCCGAAGCCATCCTAGCAACTGCACCCAAGGGGTGCCACTCTCGTGGTATAATCAATACGATTATATATGAATCCGCAAGCGCATGGATATACCGTTGTAGCATTTCACCCGGAGAGTAAGGATATCGTCATTTATTTGTGTCCCAAAGGACGGCAGCGGCAAAGGTATTGTACTCATCATTAACCATGACATTGTGCCTCAAGTAATAGGCAATGCTCTAACAGGGGTAAGTACAAATAAAGAATAAGCAAGGGTAATATGACACAGCACACATCCACACTCCAAGAGGAAGGAATAAATGAGAGAAACTATAAAACAAAGAACAACTCTATCCTATGTCAAGTCAGCTGGAGCTTAGGCTAGGTTAGGTGTCCTAGTGCTTCTATCCAAAGCTGGGGTCATGTTAGATCATGGTTAGGACTGCAGGTGCCAGGAAAATGGGATAGCGGGGAGAAGGTCCCGCACTGGAGAATGTCCAGTTCTGTTACCTCTTTGCATGAACTCCTACACCGAACCCGAACGTCGGAGAGTACGCTAAACGCAACACCGCTGTTACGCCGGACGGACAGGGCTGTCACCACCTGCCATCTACCCCAGTCACACCATGGAGCACGGTCATATCCGAAGGATCCCACATACCCGAGCACCACGCTCGTGTATGAAGTCACTACTCTAGTGCCCCCAGGTCTCCCACCCTTCAGATGGACGAGTAAAACACTAGAGCAAGCCCGAAAGCACAACGAACATCTATCCGTACCCGGATCATCTAGCCTAACCAAGACCGTAGCATAACTTATGAACGATCTAAGCATGGATTGATAAACTATCAAGATAGTAAAGCAACCATGGCAGAACTCTATATTATGAATAGAAGTCTGACAAGTCGGATACAAAGCCATACCAGGAGCCGAGGATTGCTCAATGACCCCGAGGACGACTTGCTCGCTAAAGAGAACTAGCCTAGCTCCACTACCTAGCTAAGAGAGCAAGAGAGAGGAGAGCCTTCTTGGAGAGAATGGAATGAAGAGTGTGTGTGTGTTGAGAGGGGTGAGAGGGGGCCCTATTTATAGCTCTAGAGGTCGTTTTCCCGCCAACGCATATATGGAAGGTGATCTGGTGCCTTGGTAGCCACTCCTCCTCGAAGTGCACCTGGACGGGAACTAGGCCAAGTTCGGCCGACCCAGGGGGTCGGCCGACCCCACCTGGCAGCCTCTTGGCCTGATCTTCTGCTGGATGGTATATTCTTTGATCCTTATCCTTATCCTCTGGTGCATCTTGCATGGAGGCCCTGTTTCCTCTGACATGTGGGCCCTCTTTGTAAGGGTGTGATGCCGGATGCGATATTCTGTGTAGTTGTATGGCGTCTGCTGCGTATTTTCGTCTTATTCCGCTCCTGCTCATCTGAAATGTACAAAACTCGAAAACAACTATGGTGCGAGGTTAGTGATACAAATATGTGAGTAAGGCATGTAGTTTTCCTTTATTATTGAGTATAGTTGATGGGTAAAAATGGCACTTAAGCACCGTCAACAAGGTACCAGATCTCTGGTGTGGAATGTGTGTGTGAGTTCCTGAGTTCAGATTATATCTAGTCTCATTCTTTCTTTTTCCCTCCTCTTTCCTCACACTGGGGTGGGGGTGGGGGTGGGGGTGGTGGGCCCCTTTCCCTTTTATATAACACAAGTGAAAGGTTCAGTGTACAATGTAGAGAGAGACTAAGCATGCGTGTCTCGAGGTAGAGGAGATCTCCTGCGATCCTATTGCGCCTCCTTTGGATAGAGGGGGGGGCGCTCACCTTGCTTATGTCACGTCCTCCGTCGTGTGTGGACTCCGCCGCACCTGTCATCGCCGCCCATCTCCTCCGCAGCTGGGTCATTCCTGTCGTGTGGTCCACGAGGTGAGATACGCGGTGACCTTTCACGTAGGTGGGGCACACCCCTAACCTACGGTCTGTCGCACCGTAGGCATGTAGGGTCATGCGCTCCATTGCTCCCGTGTCAATACGTACGCATCCTATCACCCGGTCATCCGCTCCCTCATCGTTTAGTGGACGGTGCCGGTGTGACACCCTAGGTGTTTAACATGCTTAGAGAGGTTTACAATGAAATATTATAACCAAGAAAAGATGACAAAAATAAATATTAAAGCTTCACATTTTGACTTGGTAAATGAAAAGGGAAAAGATTTAAACATGCAAATATGAAGTTCTTGCCACTTTCAAATCAATTCAAATAGGAATTTGAAGAAACTAATGTTTGCCTTATGAACCATAATGCAAAAGTAATTAAAAAAATCACATAAAATGACAACCTCTTTAAATGGCTTTTGGGAGAATTTAAATAACTTTCAAACCATTGCTCAAATGAACTTGAGCCTGAAACAAAAGTTTTAGATCTTGAAAAGATGAACAAGTTTTGTATTCAAAAGTTTTTCATTTTACCTAGGGAACAGGGAGAAAAATTTAGTTTACAGCGGAACCCTGCACTTCGCTTTATTTACAAAAATGCCCAAACTCCATCTCTCTCCTTCCACTCCTCTCTCCTTCATGACGCGCCGTACGCCGTCGGTAGCCCTCGAGCATCGTGCCTAGGGTGGACGCCCAAACCAGTGTGCCTGCGCACCCCTGGTTTCGCCAAATCACTCTCTCCTGGTGCTCTCTAAGGCCGCCACACGCCCTCGCCAGCTGCTCTGCTGCCACTACGCCAAACGCCGTCGACGACGGCCGTCGCCGTGTTCCAGCTCGCTCGGCCAAGTGGTCCTCCTCTTGGCAATGCGGACACATCCCTAGACCTGCTCCTCCTCGTTGCACGCCTATAAAAGGAGCAATGCCCTCCCGGCGCCCAGAATCCCGTCCGCCCCTCTCCATTGCCACCGGCGAAGCTCGCCATGGCACCGCCCCTCTGCTCCCACATTGCCGAAATCAAGAGCACCACGACCTTCCTCATGTCCTACTGAAGCTAACCCGCCCAACATTGCCGAAATCACCGGAGCGCCACCGACGACGAGTGTCGCCGCCACCGCCTCTGTTCCTCCATGGCGAGCCCGCTTCCTGCCATCTCCCCACGCCCCAAGACCACCGAAAGGTGCGGCTCGGACACCTCTCCCTTTTCCCCAACCTAGACTTCGCCTCCAGTGAAGGGGCTCGCCGGATTCCGGCCATCCATGCGTCCTCTGTCCCCAAGTCCGGCCAAGGGCCTCTTTGCAATAGATTAAACTTTTCTAGGGGCTAGAACGCAATAGATACATGAACTTATGAATGTGAATATGTGAACTTTGAAATTTGATAACAGAAAAACTGTAAAAATGGAAACTCAACTGTTCTGGAATCTGTGAAACAAACTCTACAACTTTTTCAACATGGCCGTGGATAGATTCTCAATGTTTTTAGCTCTAGGTTTAAATCTAGTTTAAATAGCTCATAGTTGTTCTAGAAGTTCTACAAATGAACTGATGTTGAACTTTGGCTAGTAGCTCTACTTCACTGAGTAGAGCCTCACATAAATTCCTCATGGCCAGAAACCCATTGTAACTAGATGTTTCACTAGCTCTTTGTATAATCTAGACTTAAAATACCAATTTTTGTTCTTGATGTTCTGCTCAGCAATCTTGGATAAAACTTTTACAATGCACTTAATATATTAAAAGAAAAGTATGGTAAAAGTTTAGCACCCATCACAACGGTCTAGCTAAGGTTTTGATTTAATCCATGGATAATAGTGCTATCTCATGATAAATAGTTCTAGTACATGGAAAAATATGAAACTTGTACCAGTTGCTATACTTGAGTAGATGAACATGCTGACAAAGTTTGAGGACCAAATCCTTTATAGAACAAAAGATACACAAATGCTCTTATCATCCCAGATCTAGAATGGGTAATTTGTTCATGCTGTTCTCCTTGGTCTCTTGATATGAAACTTACTCAGATTTATATTACTACTACATAGAGGCTACACAAAAAGTTTGAGAGTTGTTACTCAACTAGAACTAGGTAGATTAATTTTACAATGTTTAAGCACCTTAAATCAAAGTAAATAGTTCCTGCAATGAATAAATGCTAATTTTTTACCAGTAGATACTTTTGAGTAGTAGTTGTTGTAGAAAATGTTTGAGACTCAAATACTCTCTGGAAGTCTCTGTAAATTTTAAGTCTTGTTAAATGCAGATTTAGTGTGGAAATTGTTGCTTCTGGAACTTGCACCTGAAAAATATAAAAACAAATTACAGTATTGTCGGGGACCACGATTAGGGGCACCCTAATCGGGGTACTCGAATCACCCTAAAAACGCAAACACATATTAGGCAACTGGGCCCATAAAGGCCTACGGCCTCCTTCCAATCTGGAAGAAAGGAAAGGACTCAAAGAAGCCCAGCATGCGGCCCATCCGCACCCCCCTCGGACCCGCGGGGTGATCTCTGTCTCGCTCGAGGGCTCCCATCGAGACCCTCGACCGCGCCCCGCATCTCCGCCTCGCTCGAGGGTAGCGAGCGTACCCTCGGGGAGGCGAATCATCTCCACCTCGCTCGAGGGTAGCGAACCTACCCTCGAGCGGGGCGAATCGTCTCCGTCTCGCTCGAGGCTACCCCTCGACGAAGAGGACAAACGGCCCTTCCGCTCACCCGCCCGTCGTACGGAGGCATTAAATACCAACCACTCCTCCACAGCGCCCCGGTCAGACGGCGTCAGCCCGCCATTCCCCACAGTAGCTGTGACCAGAGTCCCGTCCGCCAACTCCGGTCACTGCTCTGCCATGCCGGACGCTGTGGCAACACTGTGGGAACCTGCGACGCGGTACGAGACGTGCTCGGCACAGCTCCCATTACTATTCTGCCAACTCTTGCTGTTCGGACTCCACCTCACCACACCAAACTCCTCGGCCCCGTCCCCTGCTCGGGAAGGGATCCGGTGTCGCCACGTGTCTCCCAAGGAGGGACGCTCAGCACTCGCAGCCGGAGACCCGGACCTCCCCCCCTCGAGGGGTCCAGGACCTCCACGTGACCCCCGAACCCCCTTAGCGCACGAACAAGCACTCCATCCAGGGGGGCCTGGGACCCCCACGTGCCCCCCACCGCTGGCGCACATATATATGCAAGATCCTGGCCTGCCGGGCCCGTGGAACGCCGCCACGCCACACCTGGAAGATGGTACGCCCTACAGCAACGACCACGCCGCCTGCTGGGGCTGTCAAGACACCGGCGCGATCTCCGCAAGGCTGAGGACGACTGCCACGCCCGACGCCACGCCCCACAGTGTACTTCCCACAGTGCTCGACCACTGCACCCCCGCGATTCGAGGAAAGGACGAAGACTTCCGCGATCCCCTGTGCATGTACACCGTCCCTCCTTGTGTCTATAAAAGGAGGGGGCGGGTTTCCTTTAAGGGGGGTCGTCGCGTTCAGATCCATTCGATAGTACGCAACACTCAACACCACTGAGCCTCCGATATTGGCGCACGCCTCAATCAACTACTTCTCTAGCAGAGACTTGGGAGCTTCCCTCTCTCTCTCTCTCGCATCGCCTGTACCCCCTACTACGGGCACCTCCGGTGCAAGATAATACAGTGCCCTCGCACACCCCCTTGCTGGACGTACGGCCCCGCGGCTGGAACCAGGATAAACCCGTGTGTTACTGTGTTGCCTCTTGCATCAACATCTGGGACGAGAAAACACGCAGCAATATTACTAGTTGGGTCCGGAATGCCGGGTCAGGACACCGACAAGTATGCTTGTTATCCTATCTGGAACACTCAGTAAAAATTTGAGCATCATTACCGTCATACTTTGTTCTATGAAAATAGATCTTTATCCCAGCAGAAGTTGTTTAACTTATTTTTCATGTTTAATCAGCTGCATGAAAATGGCTAAAAATTGTACGGTAAGATAGTTCTTCAGTTTTGTTCCTTGCATAAAAATTTCAACACTAGAAACTAAATAAAACTATAGTTAGGGCTTTTCCATGTTTATGCTAGTGTTGGTTAAGAAACAAACAAATTTTGCATTTTGGTAAAATGTGAACAAACCACACTTGCTTTATTAACTAAGTTAAGTAAAACAACTACTCTATAAACAATTGCCCAAGAAAATGTAATTAAGAAACTTCATAACAAAATGTGTGTTTTGTTGGACTACAACTTTATAGTGAAGGTAATATCGAAATTTCATCACATAAGTAACTTGAACCATTGCATTCTTATAGAATCGACCACTCTGGCCCATGGAACATACGAGCTAGTGCTAGAGCATGAGGAAGGAAATCCTGAAGCCCAAGTGAAGTTGGTTGAAATTTCTGAAGACCCAAAACAAAGTTCGAAAGAGCCTAAGGCTAGCTTTGCTCAGGAAGGCAAGCCTCGGAGCATAAATTCCAATATTTTACTTTATGCAATTTATGTTCCTATACATCTATATATGTTTGTGTAATAAGTTTGTAGGTATTGATTAGAACCTTAGTTGCACGATCCTAGGTACCCATGTATTGAATACTAGAGGTTAAGTCCAAGTAGTCGCTTTGCTAATAGGACAGGTTGAAGTCGAGTGATTTCCTGTCCCTTGCGAGAAATATTAGGGGTTGAATGTCTACTACATACTGCAACCATAAGGTCTACGAGTGGGGTCAGGGTACTATATTTCTGGATGAGACCCCGTCTGTCTAGTAAAAAGATGCTAAGACCGCAGTGTGTGGTAGTGGTGGTTAAGCGTTTGAACGTACTAGCCACATGCCGAGAAATATGGTAATCAGTATGCAGAGTACACGATCAGCCCGGCGAGTGGACTTTACTCTCACCCTCTTTAAACTTTAGGTCAGATACGCACAACATGCGGGAGCAGAGTAGCTGTACTCTGTAGTCGAGGGGGTGACCCTGATCCACAACCTGGAAAGAAAGGGAAAAATGTTGTGTGGGTGACTTCGTTCCCCATGCGTGTGTGTTCGATCTGCCTTGCAAGGTTAACAAACTCAATTTGAATCGTTCGTTTCTCGCGGTTATTGAGATTGATGAATACTTTTACCACATAGAGTAAGAAGAGGAACAATGATGACGGTGAACTTGGATGGATGCTTATTTGTCTCCAACATGCTTGATTAGAGAAAGGTGCTCACTTAGAATGGTTAATTGAACTAGAGTCTTAAAAGCTAAAATCTGAAATTATGGACATACTCTTTGTTGCTTTTTGGCAAAACAAATCCCTCCAGCCAAAAAACCTTGCATGTCTAGATAAGTGGGCTAAGTATACCCATCGTCGGGTAAGTCTTGCTAAGTACTAGTATACTCGGCTTTGCTTGTGGCTTTGTTTTCAGAAGCATCTTTTGATGGCATGTTTGCTAGTCAGACTTAGCCTTGTACCCTGCCTCCGGGTTGGTCCGTGGAATGGGATCCGTCCTCGGCCAACAATGACTCTGCTAAGTGATGTCACATACGGGCTTTATTGTGACATCAACGACATCGTTAGCTCTCATTTTTTATTTCCGCTGCAATAAAGAACTATGATGAACTTCTTTCATGTTGAACTTCAAAAGTACTGTTTCGAACTCGGTTTGTGTGGAAAGAGGAATTGTACCATAGCTCAGCCAAAGGTAGCCACACCTTCCATTTTGTTGGGGATTCATGCACTGCACATCGAAGGTACATTTCCAAACATTAGTTGATCCCTTCCATTTGCCCATCGGTTTGTTGGTGGTAGGCTGTACTAAATGACAACTTAACCCCATACAGCCTAAACAATCGCCTCCATAAGCCACTCAAAAATATTTTGTGTATCCGAAACTATGGTACGAGGAAAACCATGCAGTTTCAACACTGTGTCCAGGAACAGTCTAGCCACAACTTGAGCAGTATAGGGATGTTTGATAGGTATAAAATGTGCATACTTGGTCAACCAGTCTACCACAACCATGATAACACTATATCCTCTAGACTTTGGGAGGCCTTCTATAAAGTCCACGGACAATTCTTGCCACGCTCCAGTAGGAATAGGGAGGGGTTGCAACTTACCAGCAGGATGGTGGTTGACATGTTTTGCTTTCTGGCATATCTCACACTGCTGCACAAAGGATTCCACCTGCTGTTTGAGCCCTTTCCAAGTGAAATATTGTTTGACTCGTTGGTATGTGGCATGCACCCCAGAATGTACGCCAATAGGTGATGAGTGAAAGGCTGCAACGATCTTAGTTTGCAAAGCAGAGTTCTACCCCAACCACAACTTGCCCTAATATTTGATGAGACCTCCCTCCAGACTGTATCCAGCTGCATTAGGAGATTGAATGGCCAACTGAACCAGAAGTGTTTGAGCATGAGAATCAGTTGTGTAAGAATTAAGAACTTCTTGGAGCCATTTTGGCTGGACCTCAAAAACTGCTTGTAGAGCCATGAGATGTGCCACTCTAGACAAAGCAGCAGCAGCAACATTTTCTTTCCCTTTCTTGTACACTATCTTGAACTTAATGACCATGAGTCTGGACATTGCCTTTCTCTGCATGTCTGAATGCAAATTCTTTCCATTCAAATAAGCCATGGATTTATGATCTGTTCTTATGACAAACTCCTATTCTTGTAAGTATTGTCTCTACTTCTCCACTGCCATAAGCAGAGCCAAAATCTCCTTCTCATAAATAGATAGGTGTTTGTGCTTTGTCACCAAGTGCTTTGCTTAAAAATGCCACAGGTTGTTCCTTTTGCATCAAAATAGCCCCAATGCCACCATCACAAGCATTTGTTTCAATAGTGAACGGTTCCTGAAAATTTGGTAATGCTCTAGTACTTGGGTCGACATCATGGCTGACTTCAAAGACAAAGAATGCCTTTTCAGCTTGATTATTCCACTCAAACTGCTTTTTCTGTAATAGCTGGGTCAGAGGCTTGGCAATTACCCCATAATGCCTCACAAATTTTTTTTAATATCCTGTGAAACGTAAGAACCCTCTCACCTCAATTATAGTACTAGGCCTTGGCCACTACAGCATGGCCTTTGTCTTATTTGGGTATGTCGCTACCCCATTCTGAGATATGATATGGCCAACATATTCTAAACTGTGTTGAGCAAAAGAGCATTTGCTGACCTTAAGGAAAAAATGATGTTCCCTAAGCACCTCAAAGACCTGCTGCACATGTTTCTCATAGTGCTCCAAGGTAGGACTATAAATCAAAATGTCATCCAAAAACACCAAGATAAACTTCCTCAAAAATGGTTTCAAGACTTCATTCATAATTCACCAGAATGTAGAGGGTTCATTGGTGAGACCAGATGGCATCACTTTGAATTGGTAGTGCCCCTAATTTGTCTTGAAGGCTATCTTGTATTCATCCTCCACCAACATCCTCAATTTATGATATCCAGATTTCATATCCAGTTTTATGAAATATTTAGACTATGCCAGTGTTAACGGTCACTAACGACCCATTTTGACCGTCAACTCCTGCATAAAATTCAACCATAATGTGGAACAAATGCTAGGATAGCTTTAATTACTAATGAATTCCACAGATGGTGTTTGAGAATGTGTGCATGTGATTTTAAGCTAAATTTGCAGCAAAACGGTGTGGCATGATCCAAGACACGACGTTCCTGTTGGGTATTTTAGCGTCACGAATAAATCCGCAAGTGCACGGATACCGTTGTAGCTTTCACCTCAGAGTATTCCAAGGGTTATCGAATCCTCAGGGAACGTGTGTGCACTATCTTCTATTTCAGTCGGTCCAAGGACACACCAAGATAGGTAGAAGGATAGAGAGGATTCCTAAGATAGCACTACAGCTGAGTTGAAGGTTGATCTCTCGGGTACAACACTCGCTTCGGGCACCAGCTTACAACTAGTCTACTAGTCGACTCCGGCCAACAGCTCTACACTATATCCGAACATGGAGGATTACGAAGGACTAATAGGGTTGTTACCACCTACAGCCTACCTCTAACAAACCGTGGGATATAAGGCAAACGAAAGATAACCCTTAGCCTAGACACCACACCTACGCTACGGATTACTACTATAGTCTAATTACGTATGGATCCCCGTACCAAACTATATCACTCTATACGAATACAGAGCGACGAACCCGCGAATAAGAGAACTGATCTCACTCAACTACAAGCACTACTAGCATATAATATACCAAGTAAAATACTAGAGATAGGAACCACAAATACTTACTAAAACCCAAAGAATGTAGCAGCATCCAAAGAGGTACAAGCTAGGGCAGAGTGCCAATTGGAGAAGAGCGCCAAAGACTGACGCCCCTCCTGAGTACCTCTACCCTCTCCCTATTCTAAAGACAAGCTAAACTCTACTTGAGAGGAGTTGATCTTCACTTGGTGGATGGATTGAAATGGAGCCCGTCTCCTCATATTTATAAGAGGGAGCCACCCTCTCCTTGGCCTAGGAATGCAGCTACTCTTGGAACTGACCTTGGGAGCCAGTGAGGAGCTACCACGCATCAAAGTTGAGGTGGTGGGGCCCATGGGCTTGGTCAGCTGGCCTGCCCGGGGCTCCAACCGCCCCTAAATTTAGTATTTGGGCTGTCCTGGTGTGCCTTGTCCTAATCCCATGGGTCATGGCCTGTCCTAAGCTGGTTTGCTTGGTTGCACGAGCCTCTTTTGATCCATTTCAGCTTGATTCTCATGCTCTAATTGGTTGTGCCTTTTGCGCCTTGATCTGTGGAGTGTGTTTCCTTGCTCTTGCGGTGTGTTTTCTCCCTTAATTCACCTGCATACAAATATTTTCCAACACTTGTGGAAATGGTCAGTAATAAACTCCTACCACTAAGTTGATGCTCACATTTTATGTGTTTATGCAGGAATTGATGGCCTGAATTTGGTGCTTAAGAGCTGACAACAACACCCCCACACTTAGCCTTTGCTCGTCCTCGAGTAAAGCCGAAAAGACTAAGGTGGAACATGACTTCCAAAGATATGAAGTGAGCATAAGAGATATTCCAACCCATACTTTGTACTTGTGAACTTTGAAGTGTCTATCATGCCATCTTGGGTAGTTGAGGAATGAAATGGTCTTGAATGAAATCACTTCTACTCCTCATGTCAAGTAGCTTGAGATTTTTCAATAAGTTTTCAAAACAAACCTTGCTTAGCTCCTCATTTGATTCTCTCGGATCGCTCAATGTGTATGTGTCCTTACCAAGGCATTTGACTTGCCGTTTCTTCACCCTACTTCTAGTGATGGCTATATGTGGAGCTCAAGGTAGGATATGAAGGATAAGGCATACTTGTATCATATGTATTGCAAAGTCAAAGACCGGATCCAAAGAGAAAATTAGGTCATACAATCATATCAAGATGTGCACATGTGTGGATTGTGCTGGATGAGATGTAAACTCCTTTTGTATGATCTCTCTCTATAAATTCTTCTGGGAGCATGGCTATCTCTTTATTTTATTCTCTTCTTTTTTTCAAGGGCCTTCATGGGCCCCTTGTTTTTTTTTTCAATACGTGAACCTTCATGTGTCCATTTTTTTGATAGCCCATGCCTCATTTTTTAACAATAACCGGAGAGAGAGAGTGTGTGTGTGTGAGAGAGAGAGATCAATACATATTGTGGAGCATTTACTTTTGTGGAATGAGTGGATGGTACAATGCTAACTTCTCAAAGAAGCATAGCAAGGGGTATATGGTGTGCACATGAATCTTGATCATGAAAGCATAATAAAAATTTCTCTCTAGGGTCACAAAAATTTGACAAAGCTCAATGCAAAGACAAGCAGCATATGTGTATATGGTTTTCAAGATAAATCATCATATGGCTTTGGTAGGACTTTGGCATATCAAAGAGGAGCTTTGCAAAGGTTTTCCAAATTTTCAAATAAAATTCCCAAGCACTTCAACAGTAAAGAGCGAAGATCATATCATTCACACCATATCTCAAACATCAACTACTTAGATAAGCATGGTTTTCTAAGGATTTTTGTCCACAAGCATCAAGGTGGTAAGCATGGAATAAAGCATATGCAAGCCAACCATAGGAAACATGTAGAGCAGGTGAAACACACTGATTCATATTGTGTTTAATTTTAGTGAGTCAGATTTAAAATTCATTCAAACTCATGAATCAAATAGAGTTGAGAGGTAGAGGATGCACAAACCATCGCTTTTGAAGAACATGGGGATCAAGGCAGTGGTGATTCAGCCAAACCATCAGGTGGCCGACTGACTCTGGTGTCCTTGCCTTGTCCCTTGTCATATTTGTGCAGACGATGTTTGTGCAATACATATGTGGGAAATCTCGAATATGTATGGCAATGAGGGTTTTGAGAGATCTCCCCCACACTTGTACTTGTACCTGGTGTTGTATTCAACGAGACAGTGGAAACAAAATAGTGGCTCCGCTAGTTTTAATAACCAGGGAGCCCTAAGATTTTATTCAAACTAAATATTAATCTCACCATGACACTTACCCAAGCAAAGCTGAATTAAGGTTGTGTCAACATGAGTATGATGTGCAACATTAATTCAATGCCTTGACTTACCTCCACGTTTGAACTCAGCTCAACGACTCACCCTTTTGGAATTGAAGATTTTTCTGCATGGGTTAGTCCACATATACAACCAAATATCTACACGAGTATTAACTCCAAGAACGTCAATCAAACTTGACACCATGTCAGTTTGACTGAAGAAGACTTTTAACCTAAGCACCATGCTTAAATAAAAAAACGTCTATGAATTTGTTTCACGACACACATTCAATCTAGAGCATACAATGAATAGACAAAGGAAGCATGACGCATGATTGAACTTTATTCAAAAGGGAGATAATCATGAGTACAAACCTGGTGATCCTCGGGAAACCTCCCGACAGGGCTTTGTTTAATGTCAAAAGCAAGACACAGAGAGTACTTACCACGATATTTTGTTGATGAGAACTCAATATTGTCACCATGGCAATTCCTCTCATTTTTTTTAATTTTATTTTTTTAAGGAGCAAGATGCAAGAACTAACAGCATTTCCAAACCAAGATAAGAACTAGCAAAGAGAACTTAATTGGGGTCCTCACATTCCTCCCCCACACTGGGAGTCTGCATTGCTGGGCAACAAAACTCTAGTGTGTGTAGTTCAAGTTCCCTATCGTAGTCGTTCCCATGCCAAGACGTATCAAGATGTTGAAGTTGGTGTTGCTCCCATGCTTGTAGGCATCGCCTGTCCATCGTTCATTTTGATCTCCACCTGAAATGGTTAGTGGCCAAAATACCCAAAGGGAAACTTTATCCTAAAACATGCTCTTGCTTTTTATTCGAAAAAAGGGAAATAAATAAATGATAATCCGAGCTATCTCCAATTAGTGCTTTGTTTTCTATGGTCATAAGCTCAACCAAGGGAACATCCTCTTGCAGCTATCATTGATGATGTATTCCCCTTTCATCACCAATTATTGATGTGTCATGAAGTTCTAGCTGCAAGGTTAGCGCCACGGAGCATCCACGAAATTTGCAATGTTTATGGTAAACATATGCATCTACAACTAGCCTTCTAAAGCTTTTGCAAGAGGGAACCTTAAGGCAGTTGTAGTCCTCATGTGTGCTCTGGGCACAATGCGTGCCTGACTCTGGAGAGGTATTGAAAGAACATGGTTTTTGAAGTATTACTAGGATGAAGCTCCCATGCTCATATATGGAATCCCCTTTTATGGACTCCAAAGTCGGCGCCTCGTAACATTCCGTGGCCTGTGGATTCTCTATCTCAAGAGATTTATCGTGGGAAATCATAGTTGAATCCTGATCATGCTCGAGAACAACTTTCTTAGGGCCAGAGGAAAGAGGCTCAAACTCGCTCAAGAGGGGTGATGATCGTTTATCATCACAAAAGATAAGGATTGCTTCCGAGTCCTTCTCTTCGGAGGTGGCAGATCTCGCAATCTCAAAGAGAATGGGTTTGGATGATATGAATGGAGATTTATGCACCATGTCCTTGAGCAGGTTTGGCTCGGGAAAATGCTTCAACATAGGATTTTCTAAGCAAGACGTACTAGTGGAAGAAGCAGTTTTCCTAAGCATTTCATCTATAAACCCTTGAGATGTGAGAAGTTTTTCAAACGGGGAGCCTAGGAGAAGATCAAAATCGAGGATATCGAAGATATGGAAATCTGAGTTGACCTCGATTTTGTCTATTATGAGAGGCACAACACTTGCGACCCCCGACATTACTCCTGGGATTGGACTGACATCCAACATCCAAATAGAGGAATCCAATTGAAATCCAACTAAAATAAGCATCCATCCAACTCAATTCTAATAATTAGTCTCCAACATCCAATCCAATCCAACCCAACTCTACTTAATCCAAATCCATCCATATAATCCAATATTCAAGCAAGCATGTGGGTTTGTCAAACTTCAGTCTTCATAGTTCATACGGTGTGACGGGCTTGTGATGGGCTGAGGCCGGCCCAACTGCTCAAAGGCCCAAAAAATGAATCGTTATCTTCTTCCTTGGTTTATCCAGAGTTCACGGACGAACAGGCACAGCTCCATCCTCCATGGCGCAGCACATCGCAGGTGACTCTGGGGCCGGGGGTGGGGGAGGGTTCGTCGCCAGCCAGGTATGGCGGCCGGGAGAGCTCCTCACGGCGGCAAGGGAGTGAGGCTCGGCGGCCGGGTGAGTTCCCCACGGCGGCAAGGAGAGCGACACGCGGTGGCCGTGATAGCTCCGCGCGGTGGCCGGGATAGCTCCGCGTGGCGGCCGGGAGCGAAGTGCGGTGGCCGGGATAGCTCCGCGCGGAGGCCGGGAGCGATGCGCGGCCGCCGGGATAGCTCCGCGCGGCAGCCGGTATAGCTCCATGCAGTGTCCGGGAGAGCTCCGCGCGGCACCTGGGAGCGACGCGCGATGGCCGCAAGAGCTCCGCACGGCGACTGGAGAGGGATGCACGGCGGCTCGAAGAGCTCTGCGCGGCGGCGGAGGAGTGACGCGCGGGCAGCGCGATGGCGGGGGAGAGAGACATATGCGTACATGGTAGTCTGCTCAGTTCAATAGGATTTGGATTATTCTCTCTTTTCTCTATCCAATAGAATTCAATCCTAATTGATCTAAAGCAAATGGATATCCATATCCAAGTGGATCCAAATCCAGTTGAATCCAAGAGCAAAAGTCCAATTGGATTTGGATCTAATCCAATCCATTGCCAGGAGTACCCGACATTCAAGGATGTGTCCCAAGGGACAACTCTTTAAAAGCATGATGGATGGTCTTAGCGTAACGTTGCCCAGAAGAGTACGCTAAGTGCCATGGCAAAACATCAACCTCCATGATGGGGTTAATGTGGGCTTCTATAGTAGTTCTCCTTATAGAACAAGGAGTGATCATGGAGGGTGAACTAATCCAAATTGCTTCAGAAAAGCATTTTTTCTCCATCTAACCATTCCTCTCCCATGGCCTCCTCAAGAAATGCTTCGTTAAGGATATCGGGAGGAGAAAGAGGTACCGTAGGCCAAAGCGAAGGTTCTGTTAAGAGATCTCTGGATTGATCGGTGTGGATAGAGGAAGGTTCCTTTCCTGATTGGGCATCTATGAGATTCGAGGTGTTTCTATGGTTTCCCGTCGGGGAGGTGAATTTCTTCTCCCTCCGATGTTCCTAGTTCGGGCAAGATTTCTAGAGCTGAATCTAAGGATGTGGAAGATGAAAGATTGGATTCAACTGCTAGAAAAACCTCTTGGTTGGACTTGCATATTTCCTGGAGGAGTTTGCGCATGATCGTGAAGGCGTTGGAATCTATGATATCATATAACAGCTAGAGTCATGAGGAGAAATGATCCTCCAGAGACAACGTCGAGATAAAAGGTGGAGTATTTGTCGAGGCTCTCATAAAAGTTGCTAAGCAACAAGGATTCGGGTATCGATAGTACAGGTCCAGATTTTATCAAACTCTAAAATCTGTACTAGGCCGCTCTAATGCGTTCCCTCTCATTCTGTTCGAAAGAGCGGATATCCCTATGTAGAGCAATGATACGGGACATCGGGAAGAACTCAAGACAAAACTTGTCTCTAAGCTCATCCCAGTTGTCGTGTACACTACCTACGGTATACGTGTACCATTGCCTCTATGGCAGATGGTGCAGGTAAGATTCCTTAAAGAGTGATTGTTGTTTCTCTCTCCTCAAACTGAATTTTTCTTTTGTCCCAGTGGCAGTACATAGGACTATGAGTTTGTAGCCAATCATAACCAAGTATAGCATCATAGGCCCCCAATTCCAACACCCTCATATCCATAGACAGTGTGTGTCCTTGACACCACCATTGCATAGCAGGAACATTTTGTCAGTTTTCAACTGTTGTCCATTTGCCAACTTCACTATTTTAGGTGCAGTGGGGACTGTTTGCAGCCCAGCTACTGTGACAAAACTAGCATTCACAAGAGTGGGAGCTGCCACTATCCAGCAACATGATCATGGATTTGTTTTTTATCAATGATTTAATTTTGATGCAGTCACTACCTTCAGTACCAGCCAGAGCATGTAGAGATAATTGACAAAATGTGTCAGACAATGTGTCCTCCATTTCCAACTGGTTGAGAATGTCTTCAGTGAGGTTAGTGTCTAAGTCATTAACAACCAAAGTATTCAGATGAGCCTTCTGTCTCTTGGGACACACTTCCACATGTGCTGGATCATATTTCTCTCCCCGCACAAATAGCATAGACCATTGGCCTTTCTATAATCTCGGAGTTGCTTCTCTCTCCACAAATTACTGTTGAACTGCTGGGGCTTGTGTTCTGGCCGAGAGGCAGAAGGGCCAGGCTTAGATTGCATCCCTATTCTAGGCATTTTGCTTTTGATCCAAATCTTCCATTGTATCTTGGCTAGCAAATAAGCTCTGTCCTCATCACTAGATACATGTGCTTGAACAGAATATTTGATGTCTTCCTTCAATCCATCGATAAACTAAGGTGTAAAGAATACCTCCCCATATTCTGAATTGTACATGCAGATCTCAAATCGCAAGGTTTGAAATGTTGCATAGTATTCTTCCATAGTACCTGCTGCAACTCAAGGAGATCAGTAATCGCTTTTCTGTAGTTATCTTTACCAAACTTCTGTTCCACAGCTAAGACAAACTACAACCAAGGAGTTAGATTTGTTCTTCTTTATATAGACTTGCAACCACTGTGTAGCTGGCTTGTCGAAGTTCAGAGATGCAACACGAACCCACGTGTACTCAGGAACATCAAACAGCTTGAAGTAATCTAAGCATTTGTCCTTCCAAACCACCGGGTTATCACCATCGAAACAAGGGCAAGACATTTTGGGGATAACATGACGCGGCACCAATCCACGAGGATCAGGACGATGATGCTCACCTCGAGGTTTTGTGGAATGTTGAGATGCAGCCTCCTCTGATGGAATAGAATCACTATCGGAGGATTAGGACTCATGACGACGCCTTTGGTTGATGCACAATTCATCGGCAGCTTGCCCTGCTTCTGCCATTTGCTGAGCCATCAGCTTCTGCTCAGCAGTCTGAAGATCTATGGCCTGAGTGTTGATCTCCAACTGTGCTCGCATCCTACTGGGCGATTCCTATGTCAGTAACCCACGTGAACAATAGGTCGATGCTGTCTGAAATCTGATCCAACTTGGTACCCTCCTTCTCTGCCTCCTCTACCATGGCGTCCATGATGAACGTCGTCTGCACAAAAGGTTTCGGCGGAGCCGTGGTTGACCGCGCCGAAATTAACATGAGATGGAGAGGAATTCGGGGACTCCGGGATGATGCGCGGAGTTGCCCCCCTCGATCCCGATTCTAGACCTAAGCGGCGCGACGAGAACTAGACGACGGCGCCGGAATGGCTAACCGGCGGTCTGCGGTGGCCGCCATCGATTGGGAGTCGGAGGCGCCCAGTCGACGCGATGAGAACTAGCCGACTGGGCGCCTCCAACTCCCAATCGATGGCGGTGGGGTGTGGATGCCAAAGTCGGAAGGACTCTCGGTGGAGCAAGTCTAGATCGCCACAGCGGCGGATCAGACTGGACGGGATCGAGAATCGGACTGCGAAGAACAAGGATATAAACAAGCTGAGACACTGACGAATGGCAAATCCAAGAAGAATAGGGAAGAACCAGTAATGGCGATTGACCAAGAGGACGAATCGCCGGGGATAAGCCTGAATCTGATACTAGGTGTAACGCCCATGGTCGACGAGAATCGCCAGCGTGAGAATTAGCACGAGTACGGATCAGAAGAACGAACGGAGCAGAGGACAACTTTCCCCTTTCCTTTCGATTCAGTTTGGATCAGAGAAAATTACACGCCTCCCATTACAGAACGCTGGCCCCTTTAAGCCAAGCCACACACGCCTCTCACGCCACGGGCACAGGCCCACCTGTCATCATAGGTTACACACGCACTCTACTTTACGCCTTCCCCACAGGCACGAGACGCCTTCATGCCGTAGCCGTGACATGGCGCCGCTTGCCCATGCAGCCAGCCAGGCCCTGTGCGAGGTCGCTTGCCCGCACGACCGGCCTGGCCCTATGCAGCGGCGCGCGCCCGGCCTAGCCCCTAGGAGCGGCGCTAGTCGCTACTGGCGGGCAAGGGCCCCTTCAACTCTGGCACTTCTTGCTTCTCTTCCTCCCCTAGCTTCTCTTCTCTTCAATTCGCCAGACCTCGAGGTCAAGTCAATGTGAAGGAGGCCCGGAGCCTCGATTTGGATAGTTGGGACCTCGATTCGCTCACAACAGACCTCAATTCACCCGCAGCAAACCTCAATTCACCGGGCCGAGTCAACACGGCAAGGTAAGAGTGGCAAAGGTCGTGGTGGAGCTCACCCGTGCCACTGGAACATGCCCGCGAGGACGGCTCTCGCTCGTGGTTGCTCCTGCATGTCCGCCCACCTAGCTCCTACTCACCACCGGAGGCTCACCAGTGGCCGCGGAGCACACCCAAGCGGCTCCCTGTTGTTGCATGGCCAGCAGATCTCCCAGGCGAGGTGACTCTCACCGCTTGGGAAGATGAGGCGAGGGCATTGAGATGTGTGGGTAAACGAAACATTATCAAATGAATCCAAGCTCTACTAGTACATGCAACGAAATATGAGCCAATGTATTAGTGGAGACAGGCTTGCATAAGTCCCTGAAACTTTTGGGGCTAAAGATACAAACAAAAGAATGAGAAATCCCTTTTAAGGAGTTTTTTTGAGACTTTTAGTCTACATCAATTTACTTTTTCACCCTACTACCCCTGCATCGATCTGTTTTGGGGGGCTAATAGTAAGCTGGATGCATGCATGCAGAGATACTTTAGCCCTTTCTACACTTCATTTACACTATGTTCGCTGGGCTGGAGCTAGTGCTGGAGTGAAGTGAGAAAAACACTGTTGGCTGGCTGGTGACTAAAAACAGTGCTGGAACGGTATGAGAGGAAAACACTATTGAGCTAGAGGCTGGTGGAGCTGCCGAACACAGTGTTAATGACCTCTAGTCCCTTTAATACCTCAAACCAAATAGGAAGAGACTTTTTGTTTTAGCCCAAGGACTTTTGAAAACCAAATAGGGTCTTAACCAGGCCAGCATAAAGCTATAATCCAAACATACCCTATCTGAAGAATGAATAGCAGTTAACATAACTCGACGACTTCCGAAAAACCATTTCGCCAGCCTATGCAGGATGCCTCTTCTCATGAAATGTATAGCACTCAAAATCGTTCTACCTGCGAAGTCTAATGGATTCACTAATAGTGGTGAAAAGGGCTCCCTCAGTCACTTATCTGGCGTTCAAAAACACACTATAGGCATCGTACAAAATTACATCCCTATAAGATAATTCATGAAATAGGACACAATACCAGATAGTCTTGAGTTGGTTTTCCCCATTTCCCTCTTCATCCAGCCTCATCCAAAAAGTTACATGGAACAAAACTTGGCACAGGATTACAGGAACATTACCAGCGACTACACAGTATCGACACACTGCTTCCCAAACTGCGCAGACAGACCTATGTTGTACAATTCTTTTTGTACCAAAAACCTATAGAGGACCCGCGGGGGGGGGGGGGGGGGGGGGGGGGGGGGGGTTGAACAGGTTACAAAAGCAAAATTCACATATGTTCTATTGACTACTGATGGCTAGTTACATGATAACCCCACATACGGTCAGTAACTCAATCATACAATACGGAACCACCCCGCTGTCCGCTGTGACACTGGGATTTAAGCAGGCTTTTGATTTTGTTCCAGCTGGTTCTTTAGCTGAAATATCATTGACAAGTACAGGGTGTCAGTTTGAACTCAGAATAATCAGTAAATAAAACAACCAACCATGGTGTTTAAAAGCAAGAACCTCATGTTACTTTACAAACAGTTGAGAATCATTAAGATCACAAATCAGATAGTGTTTCCAAACCACAACTTTTTTTTTTTTTGAGAAGAGGGGCTCGCTACTGCCCCTGGCCTCATTGGTCCAGGTTCGAGCCCGGGAGGGCGAGCTCCCCACCGGGAGTTTCCACCAAACGAGCTAAGGCTCGGTCTGCTATATGACCGATATTTACTATTCGATAAGGACCCGGCCCTGTTGACAAGTCCATTAGATCCATACAATTACTCAAATACCCATATAACCCAAATCTATTTTTTTTTACTGAATCAGGCCTATACCATTGTATGTTCTAAGTGGCCTTGGGCATGTTGGCATGTCCCACCAAAAAATATCTGCCAAATCAGATACTCAAACCCAGTTTCTTATACCGACACCCGCATCCGGGTCCATGTAGCACTGGTCAAGCCCTTTACAGATTACAATGTAGACAGGTCTGAAACACAGGTTCATGTCCTGTTCTGTAGGAGCTGTGTGCCCTCATATTTCTTTTTTGAACAGATTCATAGCACTCATTCATTACCGTTGCCTCTTACCAAATTTTTATAGATTTGTCGAACACAACAAACAAGTCAATACTACATTTCTTTATTGTAGAACGAGTAATAAAACAAATACAATGCACTAGGATTGGAACTTACCGTGTTTACAAACTTCAGCTGCTTCAGAACTTCACTGGTCTTCAACTCCTACACCCGAATATAAACTTTAGAAACTAAATAACATTGATAAAAAATGTTGACAAGTAACAATAGACCAACAAGAGGTTTCTTATACCAATGGAGGGAATTGCTCAAAAAAGTCTAAAATTCCAGATATCTACTTAAGAAGGAAAAAAAAGTAATCAGATGACAGAAAGATGCATAAATTGTAGGTAAAATCATATGCTCAGATAATTACAAAAGCATATCCAATGGATCCGTGAAATGTATCCATGGTTAAATGCTTATGAAGTGGTAAATCAGTTCTCTGGCTGTAGTTTCTTTTGCTCTACATGCCTAACATATTTCAGCCATATTTGGAGTAACACAGCAGCTAGTCTGGTAGATCATCCTTTGTTAAAGAAATAGAGTACCCTATTAACATGGTTAACTTAACAGTACAATACACAAGCGTAGAATTAACATGCATCGGTTAAAAAATAGTATGCAATATCATAAATCTGGCAATGTATACAAGCCTCATATCAGTAATTCAAATATTTATGCATTTTTAACATTTAATTTGTGGAGCTCTTTGTGTAACTGATTTCACTGATAAGCCTTCGAATAATATAAATGCAGAATTGACAAAGAAATTTATCTTGGTTCAAAAGTGATGACTAAAAATTTGAGCAGCTAAAGATTCATTTTTTTCTCCAATACGCAGGAGAGCTGTCACTACATTAAGAACACAAAGAGTACGACACGCCCAAAATACACACACACACACACACACTGAAGATTACTATGAAAAAAAAGCTTATTTCTTTACCCAAATAGTCATTGTACCTTGGATAGTTGGATATAAGAAACAAATTATGTCATAAAAGTATTATGGCATGCTAGTCACGGTATGCACAAGACCATTAGGTCCATGGTTCAAACTATGTCAATAAGCAAATACTGTTACAAAATAAGTACAATACTACCTGCGGAACAGCACAATCAGCATGTGCAGGATCCCAAAGAAGACAAGAAAAACACTCCCAATCATCTGTCTGTACAACATATAAGGGTGCCCTGCAGGACATATACCACGAGACAATAGTTACAATGTACCTTCATAAATGCCGAACATATGAACAAGAGAAAGTAAAATTTATATTTTATACTGCATAAAACTTCCATATTTTCAGTGAACAAGAACAAAGAGTTCAAAGCAAGTTGGGGTAGCCTAGAGTTGAAGCCCAACATGAACCACCAACAGAAAGGAAAATGAAAGAGAAAAGGAACATAAATATACATAAGGCACCAATAATAGTGATGGATATAGAGAAAAAAAATTAAAGAAACTCCACCTGTCAGGGGAAAGAAAGGAAAACATACAAGAACAGGGATGCTCCATACAGAAAGACAGGAGCATCTTAATTTTTCAGTTACATACTTGCATCAGTAGCTTCACAACCAATACAATCTAGGGAAAACAGTCGAACTGTACTAGAGATGCTAAATTAATTACATTTTAAAGAAGTTAAATCGTCACTGGTTCTTTTAGTTTCACACGGGTTCCGCAAATAACAGTTCTAGTGGCATTTTTGCAATTTTCTAGAGGGAGGTTTGTAGTAATGGTTCAAAGCACTAGCAAGTAGAAAAATTTTCACTGCTGTCAAAATATAAATGTGTCATAAAGATGTTAAGCAGGCCATTAATAGAATAAGCTTGACCAACTAAGCAATGTTTTGACCAGTTTGATGCTAGCCACATTGCAGTATGATGGGAAAGGAAAGTTTTAAACTTCCAACATTCTTTGAGAATCTTGCATAATGATGAAGTAACTTACCAAGTTATTACTCAGGGGAAATTTGCAGTTGAAATTGTAATTTTGATCACAAAATAGCTTAGATTAAGTTGTCAATTTCTTTTTTTTTAATACTAACAAGACATATATATCTGGAAACTTGCATAACAGGAAATTTCATTACCTTCTCCATTTGCCACAGACAACTTGTTTGTCAGAGTCTCCTGGGTTTAAGGTCTCACGGCATTGTATCCAATTACCAATGGAAGATTGGCTTTGATTACTTGTTTTGCGCAACTATGAAAATAAAAAACAAGCTTAAGAAACTTTGTACCAGGAACACTACTATTTCAAGGGTAGAAGCTTACATTAAATTTAGTTAGTTCAGCAGGGTCAAATTCAGAGGGCTCGTCAAAATAACCATCACGGCTGCACAAATAATTTAAAAAATATATAAATATGTTTATTGAAAATTTAAAAAATGGTCCAGGGACAACTGCTGTATGACAATGAAATAATATAACACAAGATATCAAAACACAGTTTATACATGTCATGGACGGCCTGGGCACATGAGATGAGCATTTCCCAGATCACTGCTTTAAATTCACACGGTTACTTTATATGGAGTTACGTGTTAAATGATTTGACTGATTAGTAATTACAAAATATTCAATGTTGACTACTAGTCAGAAATTGCACATACCAATAAATCAAATACTGGCTACTAGTCCGAAATGTAAATATGAAAAGGTTGTACAAAACATGAAAAAAGAAGCACAGCAGATAACATTCCAATGATAAAACATTCATCGTATGTTCTAAAATGGAAAGTAAGATTGATCCTTTTGAGAGAATCGTCAGGTAGCTATCAGATGGAATAGATAACTATGATGATTTGGGAATACAGATAATTTAAAACAATATACTGCAGTTTTTAAATCTGATGATTTGAGAATACGGATAATCTAAAATAATATACTTATACTGTAATTTATATGATTCAGCTATATAAGCATCCAATCCAAAAGAAGGAAGAGCATATCATACAAAATCATACATAAAAATGTCAAGATGATGTTCCTTGAACGAGACATTAGATCATAGTGATCAAACACTAAAAAAAGTGTAACAAATGCTTCTGCAAGAAATTAGCAACCTTCACAGACTGAAATTTGAAATTAAAAAAAATACGTGATCCTTTTTATTAATGCAAATGTTAAAACTAATGCCTTGCATAAGTAAGCACACCTGGAGGTTGGACCAGACCATTCTGGCACTTCTGCTTGAAAATCTCTACCAATTCGAACCCCAGTAACATATGGTTCAGCATCCTTAAGCATGTACTCTATATGACTCATGCCATGAGGCCTTTGGTTAGTATTCCTGGAAAGCTTGACCTTGCCCTCCAAGAGTTTGCCATAAAGACTCTTAGGTTTCTTACACAAGCATGGCGCACAATACCATTCGTCAGTTGGTGGTTCCTTAATACAAGGGATGCAACAAGGTAAATGAAACGCTGCTTCACAAGAATCACATATTAGCATCTTTAATGAACGATCCAAGCAGCCACAAGTATTGCATGCCAACAATGGGTTGGCATCATTGTCAGTGAATTCATCTTTAATTCTTGCTCTTGATTCAGTTATGAGTCCATCTTTTTTCAGTATGGCGATGCAAAGATCCCTTGGTGACATATGCTCAGTAATTGGTTCAGTAGGGCTGATATTTGATGATGAACATTCAGGAGCATCCTTTTTGTCTAGAATCATGGAAGATGGTGACATATTTGAAACATTACTACCAGAATTTGGCTCCAATGAAACCCCTTTAGGCCCTTCACAATCTAGGATGTGACCTATCATGTTGGCTTGTGAATTGGAAGGCATTACTTCTGAGGAGACTGCGGGTAGCACTAATGATGACTGCTCATCAGAAGCTGTGCAACTTTGAGTCATCATTTCTTTAGCCTCTTCATTTGTCGCAAGAGAATTTGAATCCTTATCCATCTTCCGCCTTTTATAAACATTGCCATCCTTCTTCTGTGGAGATAGGGAGCACATTGTGTTGGCAGTTGGTAAATCAAAACAGCTCGTGGGTGAAAGGACTGTTTCTGTTAAGGTTGATTTGGATTCTCCAATTACATGTGAAGATAGTTCTCTGTAGCTATTTGAAGAGCATTCATTCCATTTTGGAGTCATCTGTACAGCTCATGTGACAGCATGCAACAAACTGTTCAGAACCCAAATAAATCAACACTAGAATAAGAAAGTAAACTCATACTGAACAACTCTTCCTCTTACGAGTTATAAGATCGTACCTATCTGTTGCAGTATATCGCTTAATAAGCTTTAAACATAATGAAGTAATCTGATCATCCAACTCCTATGAATAGCTTCCTGTATAGTGGATAACGAATTAGAAATAATTAAGATAAAAAATTGTTTAAGCTCTTAATCCGGAAAAAAAATCAGAATACCAATATCAGTATAGCAGATGCTAAAGGTTTCAGTTATGCAACCTAATTCTTCCCACTTTTCACAATTATACCTATTTTTCCGAAACAATGCAAAGAAACACAAATGAAACGACTATAATACACAGGTTGACAGGCTTTCATCACTTATAAGAGCTTCGCTGACATTTCAAAAATATTCTATTATATAACAAAACAAGCTACAAATTATCCAATGATAACCAAGATGCCAGGGTACAGAATAAACAGATTTGTCCTACGCATTCGAGGAAAAATTTGAATAAACATATTCATCCCCATACCAAAAACGGATCTTAGTGTATGCAGCAGGGTAAGACAAATGTTGGACAACACCCTCAAGACCGGGCAATGGATCAGCAGTGCAGGCAAGCAATACTGGAGAAAGATGGGAGTTCTAACATTTCAACTCAAAATAATCAGGGGTTCAGTTCCAATGTTATACAGTCGTCCGACTAATTGCGATTAGTCGCGATTAGTCGACCATATCGCTCCGCTGGCTTCGATAAGTGGAGCGACTAGCTTTTGTCGATCAGATGTCTGATCGTCCGACTAATCGTTGCCTAATCGAGATTAGTCGTCCGACTTGCTGCTTGGTCGATCAGGTTGCCGGCCAAAAGATGTCCAGCCCGCCGCCTGTACTGGGCTCAATTAGGCCCATTAGGGTTAACTATATAGAAGCCACTTCTGGGCACCACGCAGGCACAAACCTCCGCTCGACTGCTCGAGTCGAGCCGCCACCGCCGCCTGCGTCACGCCGCCGCCGTCGGCTGCATCGTGCCGCCGCCGCCGCTCGCATCACGCCGCCGCCCGACCGCCTGTGTCACACTGCCCGGGTCACGCCGTCGCCTGACCACCTGCGTCATGTCGCCTGGCCGCCGCCCGCCGGCGTGGCGGCGTCTGAAGATGAGCTCCTCCTCCGATGGTAAGTTTTCTTGCTCTTGCTCTGCTCTTGGCTCGTTGCTCGTGCTATGCTCTTGGCTCATTGCTCTTGCTCTGCTTGGCTCATTGCTCTGCAGATTTCGATGCACAGCGGCAAAGGCAGGTGTAATGCTTGGTTCTTTTTAAATTTTGAATTACTTGCTCACTTGCTGTAATGCTGTTACACATTTAATTTCAGCTACTGACTTCAGTTTTTCTCTTTGTAATTACAGTTTCAGCAGCAGAATAGCAAGGATATGGAGTGTGGGACAAGAATATGGAGTTCTGGACAGTTCAAACATCAAATCTCACAAGTAAGTGTCACCAAACTGACTATCATTGTGGTGTTCCTGCTTGTTATATAGTATATAAGTACATATACATGTACATATATGTCCTGGAATATATAGGACGACTATAGCGACGACTAGGACCGACTAGGGTCGACTAATCGACCTGATCGACGACTAGTCGCGACTAGTCGCCTTATCGGTGCCATGGCGACTAGGTTCGACTAGACGACTGTATAACATTGTTCAGTTCATCACCGAAAAATAATGAAATGAACTATATACAACCAGGTTACATGACAAAGGATGGAATGAAGCAGTGTAAAACCTCTGTTTACCCTCAACCTCAACTCATGAATATTCCTCTATCCTTCAGTCTTGATCCAAAATGCGGGCATCACCAGAGAAGTAGGAATTGATCTGTCACAAAGAGTCAATATTGCTGAGCCACAAATTGAACCTAGATGAAGGATTAATAAAATATATATGACAAAAAAAATATCAGATTTAGTAAGTTTAGTAAAGCACATGCCAGGACCAGATCTATAACCAGAGAAGGTACGAGGTAGGAATACAGGATCATGTATGCATAAGAGGATGCCGGGAAAGAACAGAGGGTAAACATGGTCTGGGAGGGTAGACTACAGATAGCATGGGCCATTAAGGAGGGATGAGGGAGAGATAAGGGTACCCCCTCCCCCACTACCACCTAGGCACTTATGGTGAGGTGAGGCGGCACCGTACACATAAATTAAATTAGTATTTCAAAAGCAAATACATAAATATCAGCCAGAAAAGGAGAAATAGCAATATAAATGGGTTATTACCACAGCTAGGCAATCAGTCACCAAGCCAAGTAAAGCTCAATCCCAGACTTATGAGCCTATCAAGTACCCCCTCCTTTCCCATGCCCTAGAGGGAAAAAAGCCACCTCACCTAATGCTGTTTCTCATTCATGGTAGCCCATAACCATACTATGTCACCATCTCATAGAGCCATCGGCCCCAGAAGCTCAAATCCACACTGCTACCTGCATCCCCATGCCTCATTCCTGTTGCAAGTCCTTCAACCTATACCAGCGCTAACACCTACCTTTTTTGACTGCTACCCTTTCCTCTGCCACCCGTTGCCTCCCACCTCATCTGTACTGCCACCCCCATCCTCTGCTAGAAGAGTTGTTCTTCCCTGATCCACCATGTATTCTCCTCCTATTACCTGCCTAAGATGGTGACAACACCTTGAAAAACATGGCTGGGGTGTCTAGCACAAAATGAAAATTTGGGTATGGACCGAAGCATATAGGAACACGGTGTGCCTAAGCTAACTGTGTTTCCTTTTGTGGCCTATATTTGGGAAGAAAATCTACAAATGTAAATTGGAAACAAATTCAGCATAGGGTTCAAGGATATCGAACTTTCTGCGTAAATGATCTCAATAAATATTAAGATAATTTCCAACTAATTCAGATATCACTACATTGTTAACCATGACTGCATCTTTCCCTTCTTATCCTATCCTAGACCCTTGAATTACAACTACTACATGGTGCCTTAAATTGACCAAAAGTATACTTAATAAAAACATAGTTTAATTGCTGAAGTTATCATGATAAAAATAAGGAGCTTAATTTGCTTAAGTTATCATGATGAAATAAGGAATGGGCAAGGCACATAATTGCTAAATTGCAGTGCTGTAACAGAAGATACTAACAGTTTGGGGCACCATGTTATGTCTGAGGTTCATGGATAAGAGGGGATCAATGTTGTTCAAGTCAAACACAAACTACACCAACAACTTTAGGGAACTCGAAATCAAGAACTATCTAATATGTAAAACCATAAACAAAAGTGTTCATGATTTGCCTAAACAACCAACATATTCACACGATTTGTTCTCTCCTAAAAGCAAGTAATTAAATGCTCTGCATAATTTTCATGGAAGCAACTGCGCATTCATAACTTTCCATGGAAAACATTTAATAGTTGCCGGCTCATCAGGCAACTGGTGTCAAAAAAATGGCATCCATAGGAAGAGCTTTGGCACTATAACGGCAGTCCCAACCCTCCACCTCAGCTGGTGTCTATAGCATTAATTAGTGTGCCACGTAAGCAAAAATCTGATGTGGCAAGAAAATTAATGAGGAGAAAACCAAAAACAGCAAGACACCGAGTCGCATGCACGAAACGGTTTCGGCTCGTTAACCAATGCACAAAGACGTGAGCAAGCCCGCGTTGGGAAACCTCCCGTTTCTTTACGGCATATCTTCATGGGGCCCACCACCAGATTCCTCCAAGCTCGCGCAACCCACACTCGCCATTGCCGTGCCCCTTGCCGAACGGAGCTCGCGTTCAACCCCGCATGGTGGCATGCCCTTTGAGCCTGCCGCCGCTGCCCTGCCACCCCCCATTCGCCGTTGACCTTATCGCTCCCTTTGTTGCCAGAGTGTACAAGGGAGCGAGAAGCCGATGTAGGCTCGCGACGGCGACGCAGCCGCAAGTCCGCAGCGCCACACCTGCGTGCTGCAGCCGCGACCTGCGCATCCGCAGCTGGCCGCCATGGCTTGCCTGGCCCGAACGCCTGCGCAAAGATCGTCGATGCCTGGCTGCCGCAGCAGCCTGCACTGACCTCGCTGCTCGCGCAGAGCTCATTGCTTCCGCCCAGCTGCACGCATGCGCCTCCAATTTGTGTTGCTCTTGGAGAGATCCAATTCGTGATTTTTGGAGTTTAGCGTGCTGTAGCCGCTAGATTTTGTGAATGAATTCACCTGCTGGATTAATTTTGGTGACTTGCTCTGCTATTGCTCGATGTAGCAGATCAACGGAGAAGGAAGAAGACGTGCTGTTGTCGCTGCTGCTCGGATTTGGAAAGAGAGAAGGGAGAGATCGATGGAGACAAGATTGAGGATGGCTGTGCATCTTGTTTTCCGATTGGAAAGGAGAACAGAGAAGAAATGAGAAGATGCTAGCTTGCTTCACGCGCACCAAGAAATTGGGGGCCCACCACAGGAAACTATGGGTTGGGGGCTGAGGTTTCTAGAGGAGATGTCTTGCTGATATGGCACATAGACACTACCTATGGACACCATGGGTTGGGACTGCCCTAAGGTGGATGGCAGCCACTTTTATGTCCTACACTGCCAGCCACCTAGGCAGCTGTTGGGTCAGCAAGGTGAATGCCAGGATGAGGTCAAGTAGACCTTAGCTGCCGCTGAATACATGCCATTTGCTGTCATTTTCACCCCTTGCTCCATTTAGACCACTTCACAACCTCCATTTGCCTCCTCCACCTTCCCCTTCCTTCCACCAGTTCTTCCTCCTCCTTGGCTCCTTCTTGGCTCACGGCTCTCCTTCACCATCCACATGCCATGTCAAACAGCCGCTGCCAAAGTGAGCTAGGAACTAGGCAACCCAACCACCCGACTAGTGCATGACGACAAGCTGCCTTTGCTAGGAACTAGGGGGGCTCACCACCCAACTAGCACATAATGACTCCCGCCTAACACCTAATCCCCTTTTTTCATTTAAAAAATTGCTTACATGACACATCAAGCACAGAAATACTGCAACTGCACCCTCCCCTCCTTCCAACCATAGTCACCAGGAACGTGGAACGGAGTGGCATTGCACGTTCCGGGAACGCTGTTCCGAGGACGGGAATGGGGAACATTTTCGTCCCCGCAGTGTAAAAACCAACCCAAATGCCATTCTCTGTTCTTCGTTCCTCGATCCGTTGTCCTCGGAACTTCGGTGGCTATGCTACCACCTCCTCGCCCCCTCCTTCCTCGCCTCCCTCTCCGGCCTCCACAACTAGTAGCCAACACGCCGCCTAGAGGCACCAAGGCACTAGGCGTCAGGGTCGGATCCAATAACTAGGATCTCGACAATCTTTTGCGAAAAATCTACGTTATTAGGTATAATACAGGTAGGGCGGACCCAGCATAGGACATGGGTGTGCACATGTACACCCGATAATCCTTGCAAACGAAATCGAAGTTAGTATGTAATATGTTGCAACTGGATTCAGATCCGAACAGAAATAGTTTTGTTAGGGTTTGGGGGTGCTCCGTCTCGCACAACAGAAGGAAATAGAAGGGGCGGGCATACCTGGAGGATGCGCTCGTCGCCGGCAAAGAGCTGTGCGAACACAGGACAAATGGAGCCGCCGCTCGCCCAGTCGTCGCCGCCAGGGAAGGAAGAGGATGGGAGGAGACAGTCCGAGAGAAGTGAAAGTTTTTTTTTTTGGGGGAAAGAGAAGTGAATGAAAGGTTTAAAGAAACAGAGGGGAGATGAACCTGAGCCCTGGCCCCTGCGGCCGAGCGGGGAGGGCTGCGCAAATGCTCGGGGTCGCGCGCGCGGGGGCGTGCTGACCCGTCGCACAGCGCCCGCGCGGCGGCCCATGGCGCCCGCGCTCAATTTGCTTTTTTTTTCTCCTGGAAATTACAATGAATTTTTTATTCAAATATAACATTTTTGTTCCAGTGGAATATTTTTTTTATTTTCTTCCAAACAAATTTTTTGATTCCAGTGGAACTTTTTTTAATGGAACATTTTTGTTCCGGCGGAATATTTTTGTTCCGCGGAACATTTTTGTTGAAACAATTTGTTCCAATGAAGCAATATAATTTCTTCTAGTCATGGAGGGACAACCCAACTCCGGGTACTCCCTCGGTCCTAGCTTCCCCGCTCTCCTCCTGGCCCAGCTCCCCCTGCGCTCCAACAGCCCACCCCCGCACTTGTGCGATGGGCTGGCTCGGGGTCATGCAGGAGACCCCGAGCACCCCCGGAGGACTGAGCCGAGCTCGAGCGAGCATGCCACCTAAAGCTAGAGGGCCCCGAGCCGAGAACCGAGAGATGTGAGCTCCAGATAGGGATGTAAATGGTACGGATATTTTCCGACTGTATTCGAATTCGATCAGGTCTGAAAAGGATTTTTATCCGCTTGTATCCGATTCCGACTATTCAGTATCCGTAATCGATCTGTATTCGAATGCTCAAAAGTTACATTTTTATGATGTTAATATCCATTACAATTTTATCCGACAAATATTAACACTATCGGTATCCAGCTCTGTATTCCAACACAAATATGAAAACAAATACGATATCAGTGATATCCGTCCGTATCCGATCCGTTTTCGTCCCTAGCTCCAGATGTTGTTAATTTTTATAGACTAGCTGAGATAGTGGAGATGTATGTGCTAATATTTAGTTTTTTTCTTTCATCAAGCAATGATATTATTTTTTAATTTAAAGCTAAAGGACAAAAAAAATGAAAATTTTTTGCACCAAAATTAGGCTCATCTTACCCCTCACGGGTGGCCCATCGGTCAGTTCTAGAAGTTTGACAGGAGGGCGGCAGACCGAAAAAATTGGCACTGCCAAAAAGATTCTGCCAGTTCTGACTATTTTTTTCAAGGTAAAGATTTTGTTGCGGCCGGCCGTAAATTTGCTCGACTGCACGGCGTCCAAAATTTGCTGTCCATCTTCGATCGAACACGCAATATTTATCAGGGGCCATGTCCGTGAGCTATCCCAACGAAATCACATTTACACTACTGCACAGCAGTCTAAGTTAACCCTCCACCGTGCAGGGATGACACATGCAATTGACCTCAAAACTTTAAAAAATTGTAGTTCTTAAACAATACATCAAATTCAAATTCTGATTGCGCAACTGTATCTCTTTTGAGGAGATCTTCAAAACAAGACCCCACTTGAATATATTTCGACGATACTTTTCAAAACACATAAGTTGCTTTTTATGTACTGTGAAAAAATACCAAAATCAATTAGTCAAAATACTCAATCGATCTGCTAAAATTGCCTATTATTGATCATGCGATCAATATTCACCTACCTAACAAAATTGTTTACCATTATCCACTATTGACACTAAGCAGTATATCTTCACAATATGAACACCAATATCCACTTAACTGAACTCGGGCATGCAAAAGCAACATTATGTAAACCCATGAGCATTTTTTCAAACATCATAAGCAAATTAGAATATGCGAAAAAGTATTTTCTCTCAAAAAAATTATATCGTTAAAACATAGTGGTGTGAGATCTTGTTTTGAAGCTTTTATTGAAACGAATACAATTGTGCAATCGGATTTTGATTTCGATACTCGGTGTTGAAACTATAGCATTTTTTATCTTCAAAATTATGTGCATGCATGCGCTGTTGATTCTGTCATTGTCCCTCACATATATGCAACACTCACTGTCCGAACGGCCGTACGGCCAGTCTGATTTACGGCCGGCCGAAAATTAGCCGTGTCCTTTTTTTTTCAACAAGTCTATTTGTCTACCCGCCTGTTTACCCACAACATCCATCTCCCATCTCTCCCGCAATCACCGCCTCCACACCGCCAGCGCTCGATTTGCGAGTGAATATCGAGCCGCCGGAGAGGCAGAGACCCCTTACTCCTCCCCAGGGTTCACCTTTTCGTTTTTTTATCGAATCCCGCCAACTGCCGGAAACGAAATTTCGGCCGAAATTTCGCCGAAATTCGCTAATTCCGAACGGAAAGAGAATTCAAATTCAAAAAACGAAATTTCGGTGAATTCCGACCGAACTTTCGGTGATTTCTGACCGGAAATGATGTCAGTTGTGATTTTCCTACTGTTCCCGAGGTCAAATGAAAAACTTTTGAATACCAACTTTGTTCATTTTTTCGAGATCTACAACTTTTGTTTCAGGAACTTTTTCATTTGAGCAATGGTTTGAAAGTTATTTAATTATTTCAAAAACTACCAATTAAAAGTCTTGTCATTTCATGTGACAACTTCCATTTTCTCTATTAGGTCTCAACTAGACTTTTATTATTCTTGTTATTGTGGATATGCCTATAAAATTTCAGAGATATTGGTTGATCTAATTGAAAGTTGTTTTAAATCCGGGACAAACATGATTTGAATTGGTTATCAATTCATGTGACAGTGTTTGAAATTTTTTTTTGGATTCAATTTGTATAGAGAATTGTTAAAGCATTCTAAAAGGTGTGCTTTCCTACTTCGTTAACTCTCATGCCAACTCAAATTCTACCTCATTAGACTACAAATAACCTTGTTTTTCAACTAAAATGTAAGTTTAGCCTAGTAAATGATTTTAGATTTGAGTGTGTTCTAGTCATATTTGCTTAGAAGAACACCTAGTTTTTTATCATATTTTTTCCGAATTTTTTATAAATATTTTTAAATTTTTAAATTTCAAAACGAAAAATAGCAAAAAGTACCGAAATTTCACTTCCCGGCTACTCGCGAAAACAAAATTTTCACCGAAATTTCGGCGAAAAGGTAAACCCAAAAGGTAAACCCTGCTCCTCCCCCTGTCCTACGGGTGGACAGGCGGATCGAGTCGGCAGAGCGAATGCGCGGACCTTCTGATGCGACGATCTGCGACTCGCGGATCGATTCGGCTGTCGGCGGAGACCTCCCCCTGGCTCGAGCTCCGGCCGCCTCCAGCCTCCCCTGCCCGCGCCACCAACGGTGGGGACGTGGCTCCCCGCTCTGGCATCCCCGTCGTGCCTCCCCGCCGACGTCCTCGCTATCTACCGTGCTCGCCGACGCCTCCTCCAACTCCAACTAGCCGGCGCCCTCGAAGCGGACGGCGACACCCCCTATCCGGCGCCTCCACGACGATGCGCTCCCCTCGTGTCCTCCCCCTCCCGCTGCCGCTGTCAGCCCAGGATTCAGCGTTGCCCTCGAACGCACACGCCATGGAAGTCGCCCCGTCGCCAGCCTCCCGCTACCGTGTTGAATCTCTGATTCGCACATCAGGTGAGTGTGAGTCTCTCTTACTCACAATGTGCTCGGTGAATTAGCTGTTAGGTGGGTGTATACCTCTATTGTGTCGCCATGTGCTTGCCACGGACTCGCTTGCAACTTGGGATGGTCTTCTCACTTTAGGGGATATTCATCAGCATCAGAGGCAGTTCTGTTGATTTTCCACGGTTTTCTTGTGAATCGCCAATGTTTGTAGTAATTAATTGAATTGCTGGTTCAAGGTGCATTCACTGATTGTTCCGTGTATTGCCAATCAGATTGAGTGTTTCAAGTAGTAGTTGGCTGGGCGGAACAACCTGAACCAATCCTCTGCAACACTGATAGGGATCAGATTGGAAGCCAGTGATCTCGGCATTGTGACAGCGTAACAACGGTATAAATAATTTTTTGTGAGGTCATTTGAGCCTACTACTCCAATATGCCATTGATACCATGACTCTTTATCTCTAATGTGACCATCAAGGATGCGGGTTATGCAAAAAAATAGAGAAATAGAACATGCATACTTAAAGAAGGTATGCCACACGCTCAAAAGATACGTCAAAAAAAAGAAAAAAAGAAAAGAAAGATGAATACGCAAAGAAGATTTGCCACATGCTCTCAAGGCATGCAAAAAAAAGGGAGAGTCCACATCCAAGGAAAATAAAGAAGAGAGAAGGATCATGCAAAGGAGGTCATCCACCCTTCACAAAAAAAATATTACACATACTTGCACATCTTGATCGGATTATATGACTCGTTTCTGTTTGGATCTTATTTTTTACTTAACTTTTTCTTTGTTTCGGAGCGGGGCGCGTAGCAACATAAGAAAATTAAGGATGCCTCTTTACTCCTACACTGAGCTTCACATAAGCCTAATTAGAAGATAGGAGAAAAGAAGGCAACAACTTTGCCTTGGTGAGGATCTGAAACAAAAAGAATGATTTGAGAGGTTAATTTGAGGAGCAAGACTGTTCTTTTGTTTCAAAATATAAAAAAAACCAAGTTTCTAACCAGGAAGAGCTAGGAACCTGAAGTCTTTATTGTTCCATTCTACATTTATCCAAGAAAGTATGGTAGCCACTCCAAAGTTCGCAGGACTGGAGAAAGCTTGAAATAACTTGTATGCAGGTTACATTCAAGGAGTGGCATCCACCTTAGTTCTTTCTCCTTCACTCGAGGACGAGCAAACGCTAAGTGTGGGGTGTTGTTGATGGTTGTTAAGTGCAAAATAAATATCGTTAACACTTGCATAAATACTTAAAGAATGAACACCAACAGTAGTGGTAGGAGTTAATACTAACGAATTCCACAAGTGTTGGTGAATTGTTGATTGCAGGTACACAAGTCTGAAGTAAGAGGAAACACGCAGAAGACGTCACAAGAATGCAGAGAAGATAGTATCTGGCGTCAAACTTATAAAGAGGGCCCAAATGACATGCTAAACCAACTTATCTTTAGACGTGCACCCAAAATCCTACATGGAGCCCACGAGGAATGCACCAACCGAAGATGAGCTCCAAAGGCCTCAGAATGGCGTGTGGTCGAACCCCTGGTTTGGCCGACCCCCTACTGGGCCCGATCAGGCCCAACTTTCTCCAGGAAACTTCCACCGCTTCCCTACACCTGTTTCACATGGGATAGTACCACCTCGTGAATGCAACCACAGATCCGCCCCTGGAAAGGCTATATAGGGAGGAGGAGGAGAGCCCCCCACACAACACACAACAAGAGAAGCAAAGAGCTCCACTCCAAGGCGAAGCCCTACCTCCATAATGCTTAGAAATAGGGAGAGAGTGAGGGGTAATTCGGAGGGGCGCCGACTTGTCGGCGCTCTTCTCTGGCCTTGTACCTCGACGGATGATTCCTTTCTTAAGTAAGTATTCAAGATCTTCTATGGTAGTTAGTGTTTCAGTGAAGTAAGTTTCATTCTTTATTTGCTTGCAGGATCATCGTCCATCCTCGTGACAGGTGTTCTAGCCTAAGGACTCGAGTCTTAAGATGGAATCTAGCTGGGGCTAGAATAGGAATCAATAGCGCAGACGTGGTGTCTAGGATTGATGTTGCCTTTGTTTGCATCTCTTCCCCCACGGTCTATTGGGGTAGGCGACAGGTGGTGATAGCCCTGTCCATCCTTTGTAGTCCCCCATGTTTGGGTTGGATGTAGAGTTAATAGTCGGATACTCTTAGCAGACCAGGAGTAAGCCAGTGCTGTAGTGGTAGAACCTATCTTTACTAGAACTCTAAGCCATAGGAATCCTCTCTATCCTCGCCTACCTACCTCTTGTTTGTCCTTGGACACACCTATTAGAAAGTTAGTACCTCCGTACTCTGTGGAAATACGATACCCTGAATACTCACGGGTGAAGTGCTACAATAGTATCTCCATACGCTTGCGGATCATTTTGTGAACGTTATGAAATACCAACACCGGGCATGTCAACAAGCGTGTTGACACGGAAATCCCACCGTAGGGGGACTCTCATGCTCCATGTACGCTAGGGCCAGGGAGATCTGCTTTGCTCCGATGTACCGAACCCAACTGGCGT
This sequence comes from Panicum virgatum, assembly GCF_016808335.1. Classification (NCBI taxonomy): domain Eukaryota; kingdom Viridiplantae; phylum Streptophyta; class Magnoliopsida; order Poales; family Poaceae; genus Panicum; species Panicum virgatum. The sequence continues at coordinate 27,948,442 of NC_053143.1, read as the reverse complement.
GCGTGTGGTGCGCTAGGCGTGCCAGTTAATTTGACCTGCAATTGACAAGGAAGGTAGACGTTAAATTCCAGGGGGTTATCGGCTAGCCAGCCGATAACGATAGGCACGCATGGATCGGCCATCGTACAGCTGATTCGCGAAGGGACAGGCAACGCTCAAAGTGACGCAACCTGAATGCAACACCTAGATCCAATCCCGATTGGCTGTGATCGGATCCGACATGATGAAAGCCGATAACGAACAGATCTAGGCTGGACAACTATGATGTAAACTTAAAATGAACTAGATTGAAAGCAACCTAGCAATATCTAACCATACATCGATAACTTATGATAAAAGCAACAACAAGCTAGACTAATGGATCAAATTAATCTAACATATCATCAACTTTTACCGATAACTTGTGAGCTAACCAGACGAATCCAGCTAGACCTCGCCGGACGGATCTAACATGTTCGATAACTTTGAGTGCCACTGACAAAGGAAGAAGCGATGCGCTGTCAACCTAAACCCATGTACGCAACTCTACTCGAATTTTTTCAACAAGCGATGGAACATACCTGTTGAGCAGAAATCATAAAGTGAAAAAGCTACTACAACTAGGACTAAGCCGCCGTGCGGAAAAGTAGATGCATTGAATGTAAAATTTACTAGTGAATGACAAGCGCTATCGCGCGCCAGCGTGTAAAAGTTTGTATCTATGTATATATTTTGGTCTGCCAAATGGTTGTTGTACGCACAATGATTAATTGTTGCAGGCCAAGTATGTTTTTTCGTATGTGCAATATGAATCTGCGCGCTCATATCCACTTTGTATCAATTTGGCTATAAAGAATTATATAAAATATGAAATTTATTTAAAAAATATTAGTGCTTTGAATGATAATAAATTTTAGCCTGCTCAGCACAGTCGCAGCTGGCTGCAGATAGTATGGTAATAAACAAAAAAATCATCGCAAAAGGTAGTACATATTAGGTACACTACTACAGAACAGGCTTTTGTTCCAGACCATTTGTCCCGGCAGCTTTTGGACCCGGGACAATAAGTGGCTTTTGTCCCGGGTCCAACGGCTAGCCGGGCCAGCGGGGGATAGGGGTCTTTTGTCCCGGTTGGAGCCACCAACCGGGATAAAAATTCTTTTGTCCCGGTTGGTGTCTCTAACCGGGACAAAACTCCTTGGACCCCTTATCCCTTTCCCTCTCCCCCGCCGGAGCCATTCAGTTCACTTGTTCTTGTTGTTCTTGGCTCGGGAGAGAGGAGTTATTGCTCATTTCTTCAACATTTGTGAAGATCTTTGATTTCCCGTCCATCCATCGGCGCTAAAGGTTTGGGGCTTGTTTTTCTCTTCTTCCTTGGCTTGTATAGCTCATTTCATACTTTAGAAATAGAGAAAATGTGTAGCTAGCTCATTTCTTGGACATTTAGATTGCATATGTAGGTGTGATTTTCTTTTAGATTTAGATGAGTATGTGGATAGTAGAAATTTTTAGAATGAGTGTAGACACTTCATATGATGTACTTGTATATATAATTATATTGTGGATAGTTGATTTTTGTATTCATGAATGAATTAATGAAATGAGTATATTAATTTTTTTTGTATTATGAATGGATTATTTTGACACTCTAGTGATGTATTTATTCAGGCTCATATTGAAACCATCTAGAAGCTAAAAAAATCTTTATTTCAAAACAAGTATACGTCGTTAATCTCCATCCAACGGTGATGGCACTACCTTTCGGGGATACACGATGCGCTATAAGGACGTCGCGAATCAGCTGGTCGCATCACTAGCACTTCTGATTGATAAGAAGACAGCATTTGACGCAGTCAGTATGGCCGTTGTTGTACTGAGAGCATATCAACGAGCACGCTGCCTGTGCCAAGTGTTGTGCCTATTAATCGTAAATGTTGGTGCTGCGACTGGCCGATTGGTGACATCCTTGTACCGCACCGTGTCCTCCCGAAAGGCAGTGTCATCACCGCAGGGTTGAGATTACTGACATATACATTTTCAAAAATAAAGGTTTTTTTTTCTTCTAGAGGGTTTCTGGATATTGAAAAGAGTGTACTCCTGGAACTGAATGGTGTCAAAGTAATTAGAAGTTATAGAGATTTCTTTCAATTAATTAGAGATTTCTTTCAATTAATGATATATTTCGTCATTTTTATATGATTTCATTGTTATTTGCAAGAGTTATTAATCTTATCATTGTAATTGTAATAGTAAATAATATTTGCATTGTAATGGTAAGAATTTATAATTTTGTAGAAAATAAAGGTATTTTTCAGTAAAATATGGCTTCAGCAGCTGGAGGGAGTGGCGCCGGTAGGGGTGATCGTTGTCCTTCAGGAGAGAAGGGCATAACTCGAGTAGGTCGTCGGTCCAAAAAACCTAGTGCTTTTCATAGGGTAGCGCTCCGTTATTTGGAAAAAAAATATAGAGAATGCATGGCAAGGGGCAAGAAATCTCCGTTTGATCTTGAGAATTTATTGCGGCGTTACGGTTCGTCACCACCAAACTCGGAGGTTTCAGCTCCGCCATCTTCTTCTGCGCCAGCAAGAAATCCGTTAGAGCATTCTGCGTTCCAACCCAAGGACGGTTGAAAACCTATGTGTTGTCCGAATTTGTAAGTTTCATGTATAGTACTCCTTTGTTAAGTTCTGTAATGGATTAAGTACTCCTTTTAATTAATCAAGATGTATGATGGATATTGCAGATCTTTTAATTATTCATGTTATGTTACATTTAGTTTAATTTAGGTTTGATATATTTTATTTATTCGATACGTGTAAAGAATTCAAATTGATTTATTTAAAATGCAGATGGACCGATAATGGATGTACAATGTTGACCGACGTTCGAAAGAATTCATTGATGGCCTGCATTATTTTTTGTCTGTGGCTGAGGCAAACAAGCAGAATGGTTTTATGTGCTGCCCGTGTGTTCATTGCAACAATAATAAAGATTACTCATCTTCAAGAATCCTACACAGCCACATTTTTGTAAATGGTTTCATGGTGAAGTATGTTTGTTGGACGAAGCACAGAGAACAGGGGGTTACCATGGAAGACAATGAAGAAGAAGATTATGACGACCACTTTCCCGGGAATTTGCCATGTGCTTATGACCGAACTTCTTCCAGTTGTGCTGCGGGGGATTCTGCCTGATAACGTCCGATTAACCATCATGAAGCTATGTGCCTTCCTCAACGCAGTTTCTCAGAAGATAATTGACCCGGAGAATTTGATAAAGCTGCAAAACGATGTGGTGCAATGTCTTGTTGGTTTTGAGCTGATATTTTCACCACCTTTCTTCAACATCATGACACATCTTCTAGTGCACCTTGTGAAAGAGATTGATATCCTCAGATCAGTATTTCTACACAACATATTCCCATTCGAAAGGTTCATGGGGGGTACTCAAGAAATGTGTTCGTAATCGAGCTCGTCCAGAAGGAAGCATCGCCAGTGCCTACGAAACTGAGGAGGTCATTGACTTTTGTGTTGACTTTATTGATGACCTTAAACCGATTGGAGTCCCTGAATCGCGATATGAGGGGAGACTAACTAGAAAGGATACATTAGGAAAGAAATCTTATGTCTGCATAGATGATTTCTCATTCAAGAAAGCGCATTATACGGTTCTTCAACAATCATCCTTGGTTGGCCCATATATCGAGGAACACAAGAAAATTTTGCTCTCCAATTTCCCGAAAAAGTCCGAGGCATGGATTACACGTGAGCACATGAACACTTTCTGCAGCTGTTTGCGGAAGCATCTAATGCATAACATGGATATAAGTGAACAACTGCTATTATTGGCTAGGGGACCATCTTGGAATATCTTAACGTACCAAGGGTACGAGATAAATGGAAACACATTTTATACGATAGCCCAAGATAAAAAGAGTACCAACCAAAACAGCGGTGTTCGTATGGATGCCACGGACAATAATGGAAAAAGGACACATATTACGGCTACATTGAAGAGATATGGGAGCTGGATTACAGTCCCAATTTCAAGGTGCCTCTATTTCGTTGCGAATGGGTTAAGCTATCTAGAGGAGTGGTAACAAAAGATGAGTATGGGATGACAATAGTTGATCTCAACAATCTTGGGTATAGAGACGAGCCATTTGTCCTAGCCCAGGATGTCGCTCAGGTTTTCTACATTAAGGACATGTCCAGCAAGCCAAAGAAGGGGATAAACAAGCAAAAGGATGAGCCTAAGCGACACATAGTTCTATCAGGAAAGAGAAACATAGTTGGAGTGGAGGACAAGACAGACTTGTCAGAAGAATATAATAATTTTGTTGTCATTCCACCTTTCGAAGTAAATGCTGATCCATGCATCCTGCTAGCCAATGATGATGCTCCATACTTGCGCCGTGATCATAATCAAGGGACATTTGTGAAGAGAAAGTCTGTTACCGCTAATCCTTCATGTACTTGAATCATTTTATATTATTGTATAAAAACATAATCGCAATTCGAATACTTTTATTATATATGTCTGTACAATTATACTTTATGTGTTATATATATATCATTTTTTATATTTTTCACTTAATTACTAGACTCAATTATAATTTTCATTCAATAATGGATTACTAAACTAATTTTATTTACTCATGAAATTACATTCACATTAACACACTATACTCTCTCACTAACACACACAATCTCACTAACACACACTATCTCTCAAACTCACACACTACTCATTAATATCATGAAATTGTTTAATTTTATGTAAAATTCACTTTTTAAACGTTAATATCGTGATAGAATCCACTTTCTGTCGAAAAGCAACAGTTTGAAAAAATTTGTTCACCTAATATATTTTTGCATGGTCAAATAACAAATATGATTTCAAAAAAGTTAGATATTTCATTGACCCAATCACTTGAATGAAAATTAATTATTTTTGTTGCGTGTATCAAGTTTATATAGAGATAAGAAATTTTGTTCCATAATTTTTGGAATCAAAATTTATTAACTGAATTAACAAATGAAAGCCTATTTTAAAAGAGAAGTAAAAAGAAACAAAAATAAACATAAGATTTGGCGGGAATGAGGGAAAACGGGCCCCTTTTGTCCCGGGTGGTAGATCCACCCGGGACTAAAGGTGGGTCACGGGCTGAGAATTTTCCCGGCCCGCCCAAAAACACCTTTTGTCCCGGGTGGAGTCACGACCCGGGACAAAAGGCCCTTTTGTCCCGGGTGGTGGCTGCACCCCGGGACAAAAGACCCCCCCAATATATCTCCCTTCTTCCTCCGCCTTCCCCCAACAATGTCAGTTCTTGATCTGCGCCCTTTGCCGCCGCCTTCCCCTGCTCCCACCGCCTCCTGCTCGCCGCCGTCATCGTCCTCGAGCGCCGCCTACCTCCGCCGCAAGAGGACGCGCTGCCCGAGCTCTGCTGCCCCACCGCGCGGTGTCGTCCCCGAGCGCCGTCGTCCCCGTTCGAGCTCCTCCCCGCGGGCACCGTCGTCCACCATCGCCAGCCCCCGCCCGCGAGCCCCGTGCCCTCCCCGAGCGCGCCATCGTCCTCCTCCTCCCCGTCCCGACGCCGCGCGCTGCCACGTCGTCCTCCTCCTCCCCGACCTCCGCCTCCGACCGGGCTGCCTGGCCCGCGCCTCGGCCGTCCCCTGTGCGCCTCCGGGTCGCCCCGCCGTCGCCTGTGCGCACTCTCGCTGTACGTGCGCCGCGCGCCTCCCTGGCCGTGCTGGCAGCCCGGCCGTGCGCTGCTGGCCGCCGCCCCCCTAACCCTAATGTCTATTTTTAGTGAAATTTGAAAATATTGATTACATGAGTTCAAATTTGTTTACAAATTATGTTGTAACATATTGATTATTTGTTAATTTATTTAATTGCGATGACAATTAGAGTGAAATCATAATTATTGATGGCAACTAGAGTGAAATTATAATTGTTTAAAATATAGATTATTTGTTAACTTGTTAATTACTTTTGAAATTATATTATTTAGAGTGACATCATAATTTGTTGTGTAAATTTGTAAACATATTGGTGTATGAATGTGAATATGAGTTCATGTTATTTAGAATGAAATCAAAATTTGTATATTTAATTTTTAAATGTATGAATGTGTATGTATGTTTGTATGTGTGAGTAAAGTGTATTTAAATTTATGTAGGCACGGACGTCCGATCGATCATTACCAAGCACTAAACCATCCACCCCCCTTCTCGACCTCGTTCATCGACCTTCAACCCTCACCGACATCTAAATGTAACATATATTTGATATAACATTACTTAGTGAAATTATTGATAGAATTTCATGTATTTCCTGGACTGTGAAATTTTGTGTACATATATTTGAATTACTTATTGAAATATCTATAATATTTCATGTATACTTTTTGAATATTGTGACTTATACATTTCATATATATTACTTAGTGACTACAAAATATTTCATGTATATTTCTTGAATTACTTTGAGAATATTTCTCGACCTCGTCCATCTATAGGCAATTAGTGATTTTTCTTATATGTTTTAGTCAAGATGGACCTGCGAATTCCGATCAAATGCTCGCAAATATGTGGATTATTTAGAGAATTTTTTTAAGGTTTTATTTGTATTCATATTTTAGTTACGATGGACCCGCGACACACAGACACGGAAGACGAACAGTTCCTGTTGAATATGATTGCCGAAGGTCCAGGAGATGTGCCTGAACAAACTGATGATGAGAGCAATACCGACATATATTTGAATATTTCCGGTGATGGAATTGAGCCACCATCTATTCAGGATGACGCTGCTGGTGTACAAAGTGATAATATACATATCACAACTATACTTATTTGTAGTGAAAATCATATTTTCATCTAAATCTATATGAATACTATGAATGTTTTTTTATAGCAGTCTGGATCATCGTCGCAGTAGAAAAAGACGAAGCGAGGCCCGACAAAAAAATTGGAAGGGCGGTTCATTATAACGGAAGTTGGTCCAGATGGCGAACTGATCGCTCCAGAAGCTGCTGCCAAAAAATTCATAAGACAATCCGGATGTATTGTCAGGAACCACATCCCGATCAGCTTCAGGCTCTGGAAAGCTTCCAATCCAAGCGAGGAATGGGATGCGGTACCCGAAAGAAAAAAATAATGATGCGGGAGCTTAAGAAAAACTTCACGGTTCCAGCTGAATCCGAAGAGATATGCAAGCGCTGGACCCTGAGTAAGATGGCCGAACAGCTGCAATCATTCAAGAAAATTTTGACGAAGAAATATATCAAGACCGGAACCACACCCGTATTTACCGGCGAGCTCGAAAAGCTCAGGGGTCACTGGGATGCATTTGTGGAATACAAGTCTTGAGAGCTTGGGCTTCAGAAGGTGCAGAAGGCCAAAGACAATGCCTTGAAGAAAGTGTACCATCACACTCTAGGCCAAGGAGGCTACAAGCTTGCAATACCCAAATAGGAGAAGATGGAGCAGGATCTGCTTGACAGAGGCATCCAACCTATGACCATGAACTGGCCTGAAAGGTCAAGGACCTGGTTTTATAGTCACGGGGGAAGCTTGGACCCATTGACTGGGGACTGCATCTATGGACCAAACATCCAGCTAGCAGCCCAAAGACTACAGGAGGCCATACAAGCAGCGGCCGAGGGAACATTCCAGCCGGATAGAGAGAGGGACGAGTTGACTTACGCCCTTGGGAATCCAGAGCATTCGGGCCGCACAAGAGGCAAAGGCGTGGTTCCGTGGAAGTATGGGTTCAGGGATTACATTGAATCATATAGAAGCCGGCAAAGAAGAAAGAATGATGAGCGGGAGCACTTGCGAAGGCTAGAGGAACGGCTCATGTCACACGATCAAAGACTGGAGGAAGAGGTTCAACGCCAAGTGGCCATAGCAATGAGCCAGCAACAGCAAGCGCAAACGGTGCCTCCAGAGCCTAATGTTGCAGCCGATCATATGTCTCAGCGGAAAAGCAGTTGCGCTTCCATAGACGTCGCCGTCGAGCCAACGGGGATCCAGGCCGCAATTGAAGCGACGGCCCCGCAGCGATTTCCAGTGGATGACATCACCCAATGGACACCTTGTGACCTGCAGACTGCCATTAAGAACTTAATGTTCACTGTTGCGTACGGTACCGCCATGCCAACCCAACCAGGTGACGTGTACCACGGGCAGCAAAATTCAGCAGGATATACAAGAGTTGGCGTGGAGCAGGTGTGCCAGGGTTGTGAGACGCTCGAGCTTGATATTCCTGGAGGCGATGGGGAGAGGACACTAGCAGAAGCCATTCATGGCTATATCCTATGGGGTAAGCGCTACATTATCCTAAAGTCGGATGATCGAACACCAAGACCGGCATCTCAACATGCCTCTCCAAGGCCATCATATCCGCAAAACCCCCCAAGGGCAGCACTGTCTCAGCAACGTTCACCGGCAGATTCTTCATCACCATCATCTCATGCGCTGATGAACACTCAAGCGTCACCGTCGCCTCCATGGTCACCCCCTCCGCCGCCGGCAAAGAAGCAGAAACAGCCGCCGGCAAAGAAGGTAGCTGCACCGGCTAAGGAGCCTCCAAATAAGACGGAAAATAAGAAGAAAACCAAGGAGGCTCCTGTTAAACCCTGGGACATGAGCCTTGAAGAATGCGATCGGATAACTCAAGAAAGAGTTAAAGAGCACTTCAAGCCGAAGCCGAAGCCGGAGCCCGAGAAAGTGATAAATCCGGGTAATTTGAATTTTTTTAAGAGAATGTGCGAAGCAAATAAGAGAAAATTCATTCCGAGAGATCCCCTTCAGACTACGAACGCACAATTATTAAAACTACTGAGAAAAAGAAGAGACAATCAAAATCGTCGTCGTATGACGTTCCATAGCTCGGAGCCCAAAAGAAACAATCAATAGAGCCTCTCGTAGTGGGACAGACGACGCAACAATAAGACTTTGTTACATTTTTGAAAGAATCAAACCTGACGGCGGCTCAGATTGCAGGGGGAGAAGATATTCCAAAGGCCGATGGGGTCGTCAAATGGACGTATGAGCTGGGCAAATCTCTTGTACCCCCGAAGTAGTGTCCGTACTTCCAACGCAAATGTATAAGCTGCACCAGCACTACATGCATGCGATGGGCGATTGCATCTTCATGCAGGGCGCAAATATTAAAGATGACGATTTCTTAGGGGGGATGCCAATATATGGATAAACTGGGAAGAAATTTACCAACTATTCCATTAGGAGGACCTCGACATCTCTATGGTCGGTTTGTGGGTTCCGTTAGTATTTTACTCTCCTTACGTATTGTTTTGCATGATCTCAACATACTGATCCCTTGATTTATTCGGTATCATGTAGAATGGAGATACAAACTTGCTGGAGAAAGGGATACTCTCACCTCGGCTTCATCGACCCAATTACTTGTAATTGGAGGATTCTATGCGACACTTAGGATGAGCTATTCCTAAACTTGTTCAAGTACATAAGCGTTCATCACAACAAGCAAATGATATTGTTTCCTTACAACTTTGCGTGAGTGATTCCTTCCGTCTAACTCTTTCTATTCTGTAATCGAATTGTTTAAACCTTAACAACCAAGAACTGCCTCCGTATAATCTTGCAGTGCACACTGGGTCCTAATTGTCATAATTCCCGAGAAGAGCCTACTCGTAGTTATGGAGTCATTGAGGAGAAATCCAGAACAATACGAAAATATTCTTAACATGATGAAAAAGTAATTCTACCACTACTCCGTTGATGACCGATGATTTGAATCACTTTGTTACTTGACAATTCGCTAAAAATCATTCAGGCAAATTTGACAAGGAATTGAAGATCAAGACAGATTTTGCGGTACGCACTTGAATGATTCGTTGCACGATTCATTGGTTTTATTATATATTCATGTAAATACCTGATAATTTCTTCTCTCTTAAAGTGTATGAGGCAGAAACAAGACACTAATTTATGTGCATACTATGTATGCGAGAACATCCATGGTCTGGTAGGTCTTCCAAAGGCCTGGACAAATTGGGAGGAGGAAGTAAGTAAAAAATTTGTTAATATTTGAACTCGTATTTTAATTAGTCGAAATTAATTATCCCCTTTTTCCATAGGTCGAGGAGATGCGCGATAAACTCATACCGGAGGAAAAGATTATGGCGATTCAAGAACAATTGTCCGGATTTATTGTTGAGCAAGTCCTCGATCCAAAAGGCGAATTCTACTATGATGGACTATCTAATATTGACAATCGTAGCAAATATGATAATATACGCGTATATATGTAATTAAGAACGAATATACCTATGTAAATATATATATATGTGTGTGTATGTATTAAATTTCTATTTATGAGTATGTATGTATTATATATATAAGCACTCCAATAATATATATGTGTATATATATATTTATATAATATTGGTCCTAGACATTTTCATATGTAAAGGAATTCACATGTATAGATATGTGTATACGTATATATAAGTGAATTAATTTATATATGAGAACTATCTAGGACAAATATTATATACGTAACTATATATATATGTATATATTAGTGGAGATCATACACACTGAATTCCAATACATAAGTTTAATTGAAATGCAAAAGTATAATTGAAATAGAAAAAGAATTGAGAAAAGGAAAATAGGAAAAAAAGACCTTTTGTCCCGGTTGGTAACACCAACCGGGACAAAAGGGTGCGCCAGCCACGTGGCGCTGGCAGCACCTTACCAACCAGGACAAAAGGTAGCCTTTTGTCCCGGTTGCCAGACCCGGGACAAAAGGACCGCCTGACGTTCCCGGTTGGGAAACCGGGACAACAAGGGTTTCCCTACCGGGACAAATTAGCGTTTCTGTAGTAGTGGTATACCCATGGTCAGCTTTCCTAATCGTACACAGAAAGAAAAACATTCTACAAATGATGAGCACAGTTGATAAGGTCCTCCAATGTTCATATTGTATTTCCATTTTGCTGAACTCCATGCATAATAGCTGTCGATAGAGCAATATCTTGCAATATCTAAAACTTGGAATTCCCACCGTACATAACATGTCCCTGAAATTTTAAGGCACATCTTGTTAGTTCTAGATGTGAAAAGTGGCGTGCTATTTAATTATCATTTTCCAGTAAACGAAATGTAAATAACATTTAAAGGTGTGGCAGCATTTGTTACAGTTATGCGAAAAGGTAGGCAAATTTCTTAGGGAAACTGACGTGTACGTTTCATCAATAATGACAAATGTATTATTGAACCATTATCAGAGCCACCACACTATTCCCATTTCTCTAGAACATAGTTAAAAATTTTATGCACTATCAAGGTGAACACTATTTCAGAAAGATGAGTTAATCTGTTTAATGGACCTGTAGCAACCTATCAGAGCTCAGTTGGCTAACAGCGGCCTCACCTACAAAGGAGAAACCAGCAAATCAGCAGGATCCTCGATTTCTCCAGAAATGTTGATACTACAATATAAAACTTATATGCATCAATGGCTGGATAGAAAATAACTAGGTGTATGCCCGTGCGTTGCTACGGGTGAAATAAATTGTTTGCATAAATATAAATATGCATGGAGCCAAATTTTTAGCTTTTCGGCAGCTTGCTAGAGTGTGTAACATACATTTGATTCTTCATTTAAAAATTTTAAAAAGCTTGCTAGAGAGCACATGGTCTGGATGCTTTCGCTGCTGTCGTTCATGTGATTTAGCTACAGGAGATCTTGGCCGCATAGCTCTAGCAAGCTTTTTAAATGAGTTAAATAACCAATTTTTCTTTCAATTCTTCTACATAAGTTTGACTTTGCTCAAATACTTTTATAAGCTTGTCTCTCCTCAAATGCTTGGCTTGTTGATCAGTCCAACACACCTTAAAGTACTAAAGGTATGAGGAACCATTATTCTTAGACAAAAACAAAGTTAAACAAGGAAAAAAGTTGCTAGAATGTAAAATAAGAGAGAAAGGGGTAATAACAATGACACTTCGGACTTCTCGGTCACTACTAAAGAAAAAGAAAAAGGATACGAATTGAATAAGTAAATAATATGGTATTAGATTTATTGATAGATCAACTGAAAAAAGCATACCTTAGAAAAGGGCTATATACACGTACAATGCAAGCATATAAAGAAAGCACGTTCACTCAATCATACAATGTTTCAAACAAGAATATATCCAGATTCCTTCTACCTAGTAGGCCACTTGGACCAAACATGCATGCTTCTCTGCTGCTTATATCAGTAGATCAACTGAAAACACACAAGAGTTGCATGTATCCTGGATGCAAATAATGTCCTATGTGTAAAGAAAATAAAAACATAACAAAGCTAGGTGGGATTACAAAAAATTGATTTATTTACACAAATTCATCTTTCTTTTATTACCAAATAGTATTATCTTATTTTGCCCATCCAACTGCAACAGCACCAGAGCTGCCAAGGATGCCACCATGGCCCCTCATGCCTTCCCGATGACACAATATGATAACTTTTTTTGATCAACTGCCTCCATGATAACTTTTTTTCATCTTATTAAGTAATGCAATATGCCCAATTTTTGTTGATGCATATATAACTCTATCTATACCGGTTGTAGTTGAGGTATGTTTGGCATACGAAATTTTGGTTAAATAAACCTTATCATGGTAGAGATTAGCTGAACTTAATAACCCAAACAATTTTGTATGATCTGTACAAAGCTGGCATAGAGAATTTATTCACCACGCTCTAAATACCTGAGTTCCTAAATTTAGGCCCTATAACAGTAGAGGAAATCTGGAAGTGCGGGCCTGGTGCAGCGGTAGAGCCTACCGTCTGTAACCGGAAGGTCCCGGGTTCGAGCCCCAGCCTCTGTACATTTGTGTGGGTAAGGCTTGGGGCTTAAAAACAACTCTTCCCCAGACCGTGCACAGTGCGGGAAGCCTCACTACGGGAGACGCCCTCTTTGCCGTGTGCCAGGGGCACACGGTAAAGCCCCAAAAGCCCACGGCAAACCCTTTGCCGTGTGCCGCACACGGCAAAGCGCACACGGCAACCAGGCATCGGCAAAGCCGGCCTTTGTCGTGTGCTATATATCGGGCACATGGCAAAGGGTTTGCCTTGTGCCATTCTCGACCCACGGCAAAATAAAGTAGCCAGCCAGGAACGATGACGTGGCCAAATATTTGCCGTGTGCCCTGCAGACGTGGCACACAACAAAGTTCAAATCTTTGCCGTGTGCCATGGTTTTTGCACATGGCAAATATTGGCACCTTTGCCATGTGCCATGGTTTTTGCACACGGCAAAGGTGCCAGAACCAATTTTTTTTGTTTGATTATTACGTATATGGTACCCCAGAAAATCATATATATATCATAATGATTATTCCATGTATCCGAATAAGCATCACATGCATTTGATACACACATACAAATAAAGTCTTGTTTCGTTCATCGACAACCACAAGTACTGGTCGAGTTCATACAAGTTCATACAAATCAAGTTCAAACAAATCCATAAAAGTGGTACAAAGCAAGTCCATACAACATAACTCACGGGGCCGACGGCGGCGGCGGCGGTGGCGGGTGCTGCGGCCACATCGGCGGGGGCGGCCATGTAGGCGTCTGCGACCAACATGGCTGCTGCTGAATCCAAGCCACCCATTGAGGCGGTGGCCACACAAACTGCTGAGGCTGCTGAGTCTGCTGCACCGGAGGCAAGAAGTCAGGATTCACTGGCCCATCATTGGATGCTGCCGACTGATTCTGCACATAAGCGAATATATATTGAGTTACATAAGAATGAAACTACAAGCATTAGCCTAAGTTCTAAGTCATTGTAGATGTATCATAAGATATTATTTTTAAGTAAATCTAGGTTAATGCTAAGTCACTAAGACATTCCGAAACTCGATAGGAGTCAAAACCACTTATGGTAGGAGGAGTTTCTGCACGACGAACAAGTGGGGCCGGAGGGAATTGTGGAGGCGAAACACCCATCGCCGAGCCCAGGCTTTGCATAAATGTTAGAGCTTGATCCAATTTTTGCTGGATGTCGTCCCGCTCGGCCCTCCACCTCTCCTCTGCCGCCTCCTACCGTACTTGGAAGGCTGCTTCCATCTGGGCCTAAAGGATTTGATCCCAGGGTTAGAATTCAAAGCGAACATATGTAAAAACGGAGAAACGACAGATGAAACAAAAATAACCTTGACAGCCTCAATCTGAGTCTGTGTAGTGTCTAGCCATGGGCGTATGGCAGGGCTTGAGCTGGTACTCCTGGCTCGAATCTGCGAGAGAGTGGGAGTAGTCGCCGTGTCGACTAAGCTATCGCCAAACCAGTACCGTCCATGCTTCTTGCCTCCTCCCGCCCTCATGACGACTTCTCCATCAATGGGCTCATTGATCGCCTCAAACTCTGGCCCATGAACTTCTTGTGCCATCGAGGTGTACCCACTGAGGTGGCTGTGGACGCTTGCATTGCTGTACACTTCGGGCGGATCCTGCGGGTTGAAGGTGACATTGGACATCGCCTTTCCTTTGTGGGCCAAACAGTATGCCTGGACTTGGGAGCAAGGCACACCACCATGTGACGCCGACTGCGAAAAAAGGAAGATGATTAGAAATTATGCAGAATTGAGCGTTAGAATAAAGAAATTAATTCACATACATATCTAGCCGCGTACGCCTTGAGGTTACGGTTGCCCTGATGGTGCGATGCACCTGGCATCAGCAAACGCCGCTGTCGGGCAGCCTCGTGCATCTCCACCCACTCTTGCGAGCACCACCGGTCCACTATCATTTCCCAACACGGATAATCATTGGCAATCCACCACGGAGGCACCTGCACATCATCAATATCTAATACATTTAAGAAGAACAAATGGAGCATAGTTGATAACTCCTTAAGATTGAATCTTTACCCGCAAGTATTATTCCCGGGTAAGTCTGATGTCTCTCGCAGGTCCTTTGTAGATCCTCACTTTTTCGATCCTGGCCTTGTAGTCGACGACGGCCTGGATGCACGCCTCATAAAGCATATCCGCCACCAGCTTGTAACAAGCTCTGCTAGCCACCTGCATCGCCCTGGGCATCATTCCCTCCTCGCATCTGTAGAAATTCTGCACAAAAACGTGAACAAAGTCATTATTTCAAAACCCGGTGCAATGAATATGATGTATTCATAAATGTAGTTCCATGAGGACTTACCCATAATTCGTTCAACACCCGGTGCGCCTTGTTGTCAAATGCCCTGCCTTCCTCATCTGGTCCATCCGGTGCGGCGATGTAGTGCTCCCACGAAGAGGCTGGCTGACGTACCCCAGCAATATCCATGGCGCCTGGGTAGTGTCGCTTGCAGAGGAGGCCTAGGATGCCATTGGCCATGCGGTTGTGAGCAACACCTGGAACAACTATGTCAAAGTTCCTGCTCAAGTTATTGAGAGATAGTATTAGTGTCAATTGTGATTTTGAATATATCAAAAGGAAACATATTGAAATCTTGTAAACTTACTTACCTTTTCCCGTCAGGTCGGAGGACCGGTCGGTGCTCTAGAGGTATCGGACGATCCGGGAGCCTCGAGGGGCCTCGCTGCCAGACGGCAGGTACGCCCAAGTCCTCCTCCTCCTCGTCCGCCCCATCCTCCTCCTCCTGCTCCTGCTCCTGCTCCTGCTCCTGCTCCTGCTTGTGCTCCTGCTCCTGCTCGTGCTCGTGCTCCTCAGCACCGGGATCCTCCTCCTCCGCCACCTCCGCCTCGTCCTCCACAAGAGGAGCACCTCTCCTGCGCCTGCTCCTCCTCCCAGCCCTCCCTCCTGAAGCCGTGCCGGAGCCCTCAGCGGCGTCGCGCATCGACGAACCCGCTCCACTCCTCCGACTTCTCCTGCCTGTCCGTCGAGTCCTCTGGGAGGACTCACCTGCCTGGGTAGATGTGCCGCCCAATAGGTCTGTGAGTGACCTCATCAGACCTCTGCCGCGCCCCGCCATCGCCGAACAATCTCCTGAAATTAAAATGAGTAAATCAATCAGTAGATGTCATTAAAAATAGTACAATTAGTATATAAAGTAAGTACAATGACTAAAATAAACAAAAATAGTACAAAAAATTAAGTAGTATGGTTCTTACATGTATTAAAAATAGTCATCATGATCCGGATTAGCCGGATCATATGTCTCATCATCGCTATCACGTGTGTTGATATAATCACCATCGATCTCCATAAGAGGAACACTGTCATCATCACTGTCATTGTCTAAGCATAATCGCTCTAGTAATTCTAAGTCCTTGACAATGTGAACCTCAACCCCTGCATCGTCGTTATCAATTCTTTCATTGTCCTATTCCATTCCCATCGCTTCGGTTAAGTCTATCTGAAAAGTCCCATCTAGCCCATCTTCTTGAAAGAACTCACCGGCTTATGTGTTTGGGTCTATGTTGTAAATCTTCATTGTTCGAGACAGGTAATTTACCGTGTGGGATACCTTGTACACAACATCCCAACCCTTGAGACGATTGTCGGTTTGGCATGGATATGAGAGAGATAATAAACTTGCGTGGCTTGTTGAGCCACAATATAGACATCATCTCCTGGATACAAGGACGCTTGTTGAACTTCAACTAGCCCATGATTCGGAGTCCATCTCACAGCATGAGGATCAAACCAATGGCATTTGAATATGACAGGTTTCAGAGGTTTCGACCCATGAAACGTGAGTTCGTATATTTCTTCGATTCTTCCATAGTACTCGAGCCCATCGTCTCCTGGCGTAAACACTCCGAAATTTGTGGTCCTTCTATTCGGCCGACTCTGCTCGTGACTTGTTGTGTGGAAACAATATCCATTCACATCATAAGCTCCAAATGACTTGACTCTATAGGCACAACCATTGGCAACCTGACGCAACTCGGCATTCACTGAGGCATCAGTTTGGGTCTGCAAGTTCAAGCAGGCCAAATTATGTACACGTCCGAGCAACTTGTAAAATCATACTACGAAAGAGCCATGACGTAGACATTACCTTTTGTTTGAACCAAGAAATAAAATCAGGTTTTCCATTTCCCGCACCCTGTCTAAGAAGGGTCTCAGCTTCCTGGAGGGTAGGTATCCTTGATCGATGCCAGAATTGCACATGAAATTCCCTGGTCGAAAGAGAAACGAACGGGTTGGATGCCGAAAAAGAAGTACTCGAGAACTAAATGAATGCAGAGAACTTACTGTATGTATGGCTGCACTTCGGATATGTTGGTCAACACATATAGCATGATACTACGCCACTCTTCAAAATTTAAGGTCTTGATGCTCGCAACACTTGCACTTCTGAGTTGCCCTTTGAAAAGGCTGAGGTTCGAGTCAGCTTCCCCAGCATTGTAACGTGAGGGTGGATTATGCGCGCTTGGAAGATTCTTAGTATAATATTTCGATGTGAAGTTTGACACCTCCTCTAGAATGTATGCCTCTGCGATGGAAGCTTCAATTTTACATTTATTTTTATATTTAGTTTGAAGGACTTTTTGACATCTCTCAATTGAGTAGCACCAACGATCTTGCACTGGCCCCCCCATTCGTGCCTCGTACGGTAGGTGCAAAATCATATGATGCATCGGGTTGAAGAAGCCTGGTGGAAATATCTTCTCCAACTTACAGAGCAACACATGCGCCATTCTTTCCATTTCTTCAATAACGGTCAGAGATAACTCCTTAGCACAAAGCTGGCGGAAGAAAAAGCTCAACTCTGCCAGCACTTGCCAGACTTGATGAAGGAGGTATCCTCGAACCATCACCAGAAGAAGCCTCTCTAACCATATGTGATAGTCATGACTCTTGAGCCCGTTGATTCGCATAGTAGACAAGTTGACTCCCCTCCTCAGATTCGCTGCATACCCATCAGGGAACATTAAGGTTTGAAACCACTCTAGCACTTCCCTCCTCTGGGGCCTCGTCAGGGCAAAATCGGCCTTAGGTTTTTTCCATGCCTTGCCTGACACAGGAGGCCTCATGTCTAGCTTCGGTCTATCACATAATGTTGCTTGATCCACTCTGGCCTTAACGTTGTCCTTTGTCTTCTCTACAATGTTCATGATAGTTCCGAACAGTGCCTCGGCGACATTCTTTTCAGAGTGCATCATATCAATGTTATGTGGAAGGAGGAGATCTTGCATGTAGGGAAGCCTCCACAAGCCCGACTTCTGCGCCCATGCATGTTGCTGACCATATCCCTCAAAACCACCATCTGCATTAGCCACAAGACTATCTAACTGAGCACGAACACCAGCACCTGTCATAATATGAGGGGGAAGGTCCAGAACTTCGACACCTTTCGTGAAGTTCTTCTTATCGCGTCTGAATGGATGGTCAAGAGGGAGGAATTGTCGATGTTTGTCGAACGAAGAATATTTCCCACCCTTCCGCAACCATATGAACATCAGAGCTGCCTTGCATACTGGGCAAGGGAACTTTCCGTGAACACACCAGCCGCAGAATATTCCATACGCCGGCAAGTCATGCAGGGAATAATGGTACCAAACATACATCCTAAAGTTTCTCTTTGTAGCTCGATCGTATGTCCAAACCCCTTCCTCCCAAGCACTGAGCAAATCATCAATCAGGGGCTCCAGGTAGACACTCATATTATTTCCCGGATGTCCAGGAATTATCAGTGACAAGAATATGTTCTGTCTTTGGAAAATCACACCGGGAGGGAGATTGAGGGGTATAACGAAGATAGTCCAACAAGTGTAAGGTGCAGCCGACATTCCATATGGATTGAAGCCATCTGTTGATAGGGCAACACGCACATTACGAGCTTCATCTGCTTTGACTCGATGAATCCCGTCAAAGTGGATCCATGATTCAGTATCGGATGGATGTACAAGCTTATCAGGATTGTATCGAGTTCCCATTTTGTGCCATGTCATCTGTTTCACGGACTCCTCGGTCATGAATAGCCGTTGGACCCTCGGTATGGGCGAAAGGTATCGTAGGACTTTCACGGGGACCGCGAGCTTCCTCTTCTGACCATCACTAGTATCTACCTCTACGAACCTAGAAGATTCACACTTTGGACAATACTTTGCTTCCGCATGTTCTTTCCTAAACAAGATGCATCGCTTCGGACATGCATGTATCTGCTCATACGGCATCTTCAATGCACGAAGGAGTTTCTGTGCCTCATACATGCTTTTTGGAAGAATGTGACCTTCCGGAAGCAGAGTGCCAATAACTGTCAACATAACATCAAAAGCATCTCGACTCAGGGTAAACTGGGACTTCACGGCCATCAGGCACGCAATGGCATCCAGTTGTGAAACCTTGGTATGCCGATGAAGGGGTTCTTGTGCTGCACCCAACATGTCATAGTACGCCTTCGCGGTTGGCTCTGGCTCCTCCTCGCTACGTTCTCCCTCGAAGTGTGCCTCATGAAAGTCATCTAACATATCTCCTACCCCGGCATCAGCATCATGATCTTCAATGGGTTGCCTAACGACCTCGTTTCTCATACGATTGCCTTCACCATGGTAGGTCCACCGGGTACAGTCTCTCGTAAATCCATAATTGCAAAGATGTTGTGTCATGACTTCCTATGTCTGTCGACGCGTGTTTCCACATTTGGTGCAGGGACACCAAGTGCATGAGCCTCCTTTAACCTTTGCAAATGCTCGATCCAAGAAAGTCTCGGTCTTCTGAATCCATTCCAAGGTCAACTCCCCCCTTTGTTTCCAACCGGAGTACATCCACGCACAGTCGTCCATACTCTATCATATCAACGAGTAATATAATATACAATAGAATGTTTGCATCTACACGATGTCCAAACATTCTACTAGGTTACGGGGGAGCGCGGGCGCGAGCTTGGCCGGCGGCGTTGGCGTGGGCGCGAGCGGGGGTGACAGGGAGGTAGGAGACATACAGGGTGCGCGTGTGTGTCTGAGTGTGTGTGGCGTGTGTGAGGCTCAAAGGGGATAAGGGGGGGGCGCTTTGCCGTGTGCCCCGATCTGGCCCACGGCAAAGCTGCTCCCTTTGCCGTGTGCCCCGCGATCCGGCACACGGCAAAGAAGTAGGTGCGGCGGCGGCGGCTTCGGCCAGCTTTGCCGTGTGCCCCGTGCTATGGCACACGGCGAAGTCCTTTGCCGTGTGCCTGATCATGTGGCACTCGGCAAAGACGTTTTCTGTTTTACAATTATATTTAACTGAACCACATCTTATCAAAATAAAATTAATTGAAAACACTTTACATATCTTGCACATCTGAATCAGCATTTTTTGTTTGATTATTATATTGAAAAAAATCATTATTTTATGCACATATAGCTAAAGTTCAATGTATACCACATGATATTATTTAATTGCAAAAAAAATTAAAAATTATCAAACAAAACCGAAAAATAGCCAAACTTTGGCATGAAAGATCCTAAGATACTTATTGCATGTACAAAAAGTTTTGAAGTCAACATCCAATTTGATCAACACTTTGACTTCCAAACTCAACGGCTTCATCTCAACTCTATAGTTCTTTTCTGGATATACTTCGATTTATAAGGAGTACAGGTGAAAACTTGTACAAAACCTTTTCAAATTTTTACCATAGGATCCAAGTATGAAATCATAATATCATGACAAATCTTATATTTTTTAGACTATGTTTGTTTTTTATAGAATTTTAAAACTATTGGGCCACATGTACCAGGGCATGTTTCATGAGCAAGAATTTCGAATTTTCCATCCCCTTTTTTTGGATATGGTCTCACATGGGATCTCAGGATGTTAATATAATTTTTTGCTTCATTATTACTCCATGTAAAAGTATTGCAATTCAAACTTCACTTATTCTATGAAATTCATTTCATTGAAATAAAAAAGTTAAATATAGCAAAAGGATCGAGAAAAATACCAAAATCTAATTTAAAGTGCCACATACAATAACAAGTTATCCATAAAAGTTGCAATGGTGGAATCAAGTTTTTTTAACAAAAAATTGCCGTGTGCCTCATGTTTGCCGTGTGTTACAACTGTGGCACACGGCATACAGACACGTTTGCCGTGTGTGTATCCTTTGCCGTGTGTCAGGAAGTCAGGCACACGGCAAACATGGGCTTTGCCGTGTGTTGGGTCCTTTGCCGTGTGTTGCCTTTTCAGCACACGGCAAAAGGCTACATTTGCCGTGTGCCCGATATTTGGCACACGGCAAAGCTTACGGCACACGGCAACCAGCGGGTTTCCGGTAGTGCCTACGGCAGTGGGAACAGTAGAGGAAATCTATTAGCCATGACAATAAACATTATTCAAACTTCAAATTCTAGAAACAGAGACAAAGCATGGCAAAGTACGTTATCATTCACCACATGATTTTTCTTTCTATTGATTCCATTAGCCTTTTCTTTCACTGCAAAATGCTGATATAATATAGCACGTGTCAACTTTATAACTAAGTCCTGAAGTTCCAAAAAGGATTAAAGTAGTCTCATGTTGGATATTATTACTGCAGTAAAAAGCTTGTCGCAATCAATTTAGTGCCTCAATTGTTTTTCTATTCCAGTATATAAACATGGTGAATCAGTGCTCTGCAAGTTGGCATCTTTGCAAGTTATGTCGCGATGCGCATAAGCAATTAAATCTCAACAGCTCATCTTTGCAGCCTACCTTCAGCTCTTATGTAAGAATATGTTCTTTTTTGAGATGGTACAAATATTTTCTTGGCCAGCAAAAAATGGTGAAGTTACTATTGCCAGGACAACAGTACCATATTAAGCATATGAACGTAGCATGAATGGCGCGCTCTTTTAATATATTACTTTGATTGTAGTAGTGATTAGACATTCTAAATTGTGCATGTAGCCTTGCTTGGAAAGGTACACTTTATGCCAACATAGTAACAACACCATGTGCCTGGACATAAACTAACTGCTCTTGTAAGAAAAGAGTAGGAAAGTTTAACAAAATGTAGGAATCTTTACAGAACTGTTGAATTTTAGTCCTCATCTCAGATTTCTGGAATCGAATTGAGCTCTAGTGCTCAATGGCCAGCTAGAATCAGTTTAATGTACAACCTACAGTAGCTGTTAAAAATAATAAAAACTGGATCGTATGTTCATGACAATTCCTAGTTCTTACCTGTTTTAATCTACATTTAGTTTTCACATAATATCTGAATCACCAGGGAAAAAAAATGAAAAGATAAGATACAAAGACAAACCTTCGAACACATAACAGGCAGCTAGCTAGCTTATGCTCTCGTGACATACCTACGGAGTCCGGCCGCCAGGATCGTCTTCTTGCGCAAGGTAACCAATCGTACAATTGCTAATTTGCGCGAGAAACACGGCGAACACTGCCGTCTGCAATCTGCCCTCAGCCTCTCACTGTCTCACAGATACACCGGACACCACGTCACCGCAACTTTCGCGGCTTGCTGCTCCTAAGTTCGCCTGCGTCGAAGCACAAAGGAAAGGCAAAATACCAGGGCCGACGGGCGACGGGTGGGTACGGCGGCGGCGAGGTTGCCGGACCAGATGGCCTCGCCACTATCCTCGGGGACCGACGGACCGTAGCAAGGAGAGCCGGCCGAGTGAACTGCCGGCGCCGCAGATCCATCCATGTGTGTGTGTGTGTGAGAGAGAGAGAGATAGAGAGAGAGAGAGTTGCTGCCTCCAACCTTGACGCCGACGCCGTAGATCCATTCCATGGTCGGCCTGGGGGCTCGGCGGTTCTAGCGCCTTGCGCGCGGCCACCGTGCGTTGCCTCCATCGCCAACGACGTCGCGGGCCGCCTGCACTTTCTAGCGCCATAAGTGGTGATGCACGATAGACTGACAGCGAGTGGGCATGTCTTGCTGGCCGCTCTGCCGCGGGCTGCACCTATGTCGGCGGTTGCTCGGAGCGCAGGGCAGGCCGCGTGCGGGGAGCGACGGCAGCCATATGCTTTGCTGCGATTGAGGAATTGGGTGCAGGGCAGGCAGCGGCGGCGCCGAACCGCAGAGATGGGCTTCGGAGTGAGGAGTAGCGAAGCCGGGGCCGGCCGCGCGCGCTCGCCTGGCCAGACCCGTCGCGGGCGGGGAGCGGCGAAGCTGGGCGGCCTCGCGCGCCGACGGCACTACCGGCTGTGGGAGAGGAGGAGCGGCGCCGAGCAAGGGGGAGCGGCACCGTGGCGCGAGGACAGGCCGGCCACGGCTGGTCCGGCCGTGGGCGGGGAGCGGCCGAAGCCGAGCGGCCCCGCGCTCCGCCAGACATACCGGCTGTGGGCGAGGAGTAGCGGCTAGCGAGGGGCAGCGGCACCGCGGCGCGAGGATAGACGGTGGGTCGGCGAGGACAGTACCAGAGCGGCGGCAGAGATCGGCTGGGAAGGCAGCGGCGGAGGAGATCGGCCTGCTGATGGACCTACGCGTGGTTGGAAGCGGAGCTACGCGGAGAAAAGGATTCCCATGGGCAGTAGGAAGTTTTGTGGAAGCAGCGGTAAACAGTAAAAGCTGATTTAACCACACATGGTGGGAAAAGAAGACCTGTAGGGGTAGGGACGCTGCTCTGCAGGCATCCACCGCTGCAGAGACGAGGATCAGGCAGGGCGGCCGGCGTGCGTCGAGCTCCTAGGCAGGTAAGCAGGCGAGAAGGATGCGGCGGCAGGACGGTGGAAAGGGCAAAGGAAGTTTCACGGAAGTCGCACCGTGTGAAAGAGGAGATCAGAGATCAAACACGCATGCACGAACAAGAAATCCACACCGTAGAAACAAGATCGAACGTAATAAAAAAATTTCGCTATCGTGGATAGCCTCCCCGTGCGCTGTGGGAACCAACTTTCATATATAGAAATGTTTAGATGTGGTTGATCGAAGTTTACAAATAATGAAGGTCAGCTATTTATAGCTTAATCCTAACCTCCCTTGCCGATATGGCGAGATTACAACTTGCAACACATAAACATACTTGCCTAATTTAAACAAAACTAAAATCTAGAAGATAACTTGCCAGCTTCATTTGCTAGCTCCTTTCATAGTTTCATCAGCGGCGACGCCTCCTCCTGGCCCAAAGGCCCAATATGCTCTTCTTTCTTCCTTTTCCGATCCAGCGCCGGCTCATTCTCCATCGGCCGCTTGCCCAACAGATTGACACGTGCCAAAAATAGTGTCAACAACCGGTCTGACCGCTCTGCGTAGGAGCCGCTGCATCAAGCCCCTCGCGCCGTGCGTTCAAGCACGTTCGTGTGTTGATCTAGAAAAGGCATCAACAATAACAAGAATTTGATTTACGTATAACATTAATAACAGTTTCTTGCATTTAATTCCATACATGTATCAATTGAAAATATTAACTAACTAAAACTAAAAGGAAAAGAAAAGAAGCATAAAGGAACAAAAAAAAAACACTTAGTACCGGTTGGTAACACCAGCTAGTGCTAAGCTGCCGCACCAGACGCCGCAGCGTGCGAAACAGTTTGGTACCATTGATGTTACCAACCCATACTAAACTCTCTTTGGTAGTGGGTCAACCCGACCGGTACTAAATGCAGGCATATTTAGTACCGATCGGGCGGTACCGGGCGCGGGCGGGGAACCGGTACAAACTAGGAGTTCCCGCCTGGTACTAATGCTTGTCTTTCTAGCAGTGTTATGAGCGTTTGAGTTACTGTGTAATAAAAAAATTCCAACAGCTTGGGCACCCGGAAAACGGTAAAGGGAATGAGAAGAAAGAGATAGAGAATGGCATGTGGGTCCGACTACTAAACGGCTGAGTGGAAATTAAAGTGGAAATGAAGCCACGAGGTTGACAACTCATCCCCTTGTTATATATATAACAACATTCTGATGGGTGGATCATAGATTTGCCATTACATATTTTTGAATCACTTCTTCATGGACCATTTTGCATATCATTGGGCCATTTTTCCAACACTGTTGCTGCCCAATCCTACAAAAACAAACGTAGGAAAGATAGATGTTGCATGCACAGTTTCTCTATGCTTTGGCTTGACACTAAAGACCAAAAATTCAGGGGCTTGTGTTTCATGTGGCGACTGGTTCCATTTTGCAAATTCGACTATTGCAGGTAGCCAAACAGGTGAATTTGTATTTCAACTCCTTATAAAATTTTTGTTGGTCAAACTATTCAATTACACTAATCAATTTTTGAAGATTTTATTAGATTGACAACAAAGCTTCGTATGTTAATAGAACAATATTGGTTATAATACTTCTATAGTGCATGTATTTTTTTGCAAAATAAGATATTTTTATAAAAAGTATTAGTTACAATTTATTTTATGAACCATGTGAATGTCCTAAATGACATAAATTTCGTTCAAGAGAGTGTTGGTCTAAGAACATTGTGGACATTCCAAATTTTATAAACATGTCCTGTAGGCCAATCTATCTTACAATAGCCTAATCACTACCAGAAACGGGGAGATTCCTATCAGCTTAACATATTCCTGCTGGCTTCTAGAAAACCGTCAGGGAAGAGTGATAACTCCTGTTGCAGCAGCAAACCGACAGGAATCAATGCATGCATTCCTGTCGGTTTGAATTCAGCCGATGGGAATGACAAAAACCGTCAGGCAAAAGCACCCTAATCCTGATGGCCATGTCAAACCACTAGGGGTTCGGAAAAACAAGAGCAAAAAACTGAGCGCGCCAAACCTAAACTGGGCGGGCGATTCTCCCACGCTTGGTCCGACTGCATTAATACATTTTCATCCGGTATACCCTGAAACCCTAAACACTCAATCGTGGGCCTTTTCCCACTCCACTCCTCTCCCCCCCAAGCCGCCGCCCACCTCTACAGTGCATCGCCCCCAAGATCCCCTGTGTGGCTGGCCAGAACCCCCACCGCGTGTCACGCCGAAGCCCCCAAGCGGGCCCCACCACGCACCGCCCAAAGCCCCCCTGCACCATTGTTGCCTGGCGCCACTCCGAAGGCCCCCATGCAGCTTCTGAAATGTAGCTAAATAATTTTTTTTCTAGATAGGACCTGCTAAGTTCTACCATAAGAACAGGCCATACCCATAGTCAACAAGATTCTGAAATGTAGCTAAATAATTTTTTTTCTAGATAGGACCTGCTAAGTTCTACCATAAGAACAAGCCATACCCATAGTCAAGTTACTAGTTACTACTATGGTATCCATGATCCAAGGTCAGAACTTAAGGTAGAATTGTAATATTATCTGCCTGGCCATGTTTTTTCTTGGATCATCTGCATTTAAGTGACATAGTCTACTTGGCTTAAATATAACTGATCGACAGTGTTTTCCTGCTTGGTGCATATTTGATTTGTAATGTCAGCTTTAGTCAGCTTGATTTAACCTGCATTTGTAGTAAATTTCAGTAGGAATAAATTGTGGTGTGTGATGAAAATTTTGTCTCCCAATGTGTGAAGCAGCCCTGTATTTCAGCTCAAATCAGAATCAGTATTGACAGATAGATGGACACTGTTCAGACTTCTGAATGGCTGGTATCACTGGGTAGTTTTGATGTCATCAGTGGGTTCTATATAGCTCTAAAAAATTACTTGGTTTATTCTTTGTTGCTTCTTGATAGTTTTATTTGCATGTTTTCTAGTGTACCTAGAACAATTATCATGAGCAGCAAGCTGTCACTGTTAGGTGCTTCATATTGAGTATCTGAAACTCAAAGATAGAAGTACTGCACATGCTGATTTTGGGAATAAGGGCACACTTGCTTGAGTGGTCTGTTAACAAAATTACTCACCCATATTTACTTGAATTGCTAACCTTTGCAGCTTCTAGTTGTAAAATATACATGCTTTCTTTGATTTACCCAGTCTTTAACATTGTCAGATCACTACTACAGATCGGGCAATTTGTCCCGGTTCCAAAGGGCCATTTGTCCTGGTTTTGGAACCGGGATTCGGTTGCCGGGACAAAAGCCCTGGGTGGTTAGAACCAGGACAAAATGTCCCTCACGCTAAATTTTTTTTGCGTCCTGCAGGATTCGAACCCAAGATCTATTGCCTAGCACATGGCTTCCTTGCCAACTCACCTAAGTAGTACATGTGACTCAGTAAAGAATAACTTCCTTTTAAACTATCACGTGGAGGGGCCTTTTGTCCGGGTTGGTAACACCAACCGGGACAAAAGGGTCCTTTAGTCCGGGTTGGTGCCACCAACCGGGACAAAAGGGTCACCCTTTAGTCCGGGTTGGTGTTACCAACCGGGACAAAAGGGTTGGACCTTTTATCCCGGGTGGAGCCACCAACCGGGACAAAATGGGGTCCTTTTGTCCCGGTTGGTGCCTCCACCCGGGACAAAAGACCTCTGTCCCCCCTGCTGGCCCGGATAGCCGTTGGACCCGGGACAAAAGCCACATTTTGTCCCGGGCCCAAAGGCAGCCGGGACAAATGGCCTGGAACAAAGGCCTGTTCTGTAGTAGTGGATATAACTTGCAAGCTTGACCTGATCATTTTTCTAGACCATTTTCAGCAGTGACTCCTTTATTATTGATCTAATTGCAGATGTCAAAGAGGATTACACCAACCAGAAGCTTCTTGAGGGACTCGACTAGCTTTGTAACTATGTCTACCATCGTTGGAGTGTATAATATTTCAACTGACTTCTAAATTTACAAGACACAGAAAACTGTCCTTTTATGTTACTTTGCTTCAGGTGAACGGATGTTCTACCATTTGTATCAGCTGAAACCAAGGTTCAAGAAAACGCTAGGCGCTAGGCGGGCGCTAGACCTCTGAACAAAAATTAAACGTGATTAATCGTGATTAAATGTGATTAATTGTTTGTGAATTTATTATTATTTTCCATAATATATATTAAATTTTGGATTTATAAGTGATGTAGATGTATATATATATAAAATAATAAATGAGAAATGAAGAGGAATGCCACAACAGCCTAGTACAGCCCACTAGCCGGCCAGCCCACCTCTTCTGCCGGCCCAACCCTTCCTCTCCCCTCCCCCCGCGCGGCTCCCACGCGACCCCCCCACTCCCCCGGTTTGGCCCAGTCCAGAGGCCCGGGCGCCCGGCGGCTCCCTCAGTTCCTCTCCCTCTCGGCCTCTCCCTCTCCCGACCGCGGCGGGCGAACCCTAGAGGCGGCCGGCGGGCGAACCCTAGCGGCGGCCGGCGGCGCGGTGCGGCACGGCTCGGCTCGGTGGGAAGGCGGGCGCCGGGCGGACGGCGAGGCGGCATCTCGCGGCGAGGGCGCGAGCACAGAGCCGAGCGGAGCGGAGCGGCGAGCGCGGCGCGCCGGTGCGGGGCCTGCGGTGCGGGGGCCGAGGGCGCATCGGCTGGCGGCCTGCGGGCGGCGGCTGCGGCTCGGCTCGGAGCGTCGGACGGTCAGTCCAAATCACATCTCTCCTCTTGTTTGCTTCACCATTCATGGTTTGACTGTTCACCGAAAGTTTTATTGGGCATTTATGGCCTAAACGCAACGCTGGTGGTCCGATTTGCGCTTAATCGTGATTAAACGTATGTTTAAAAATGTTTTCTCGAACATTGGCTGAAACTTGATACTTTCTCATAGATTGATTTGTCTAAATTTCTAGAAAATATCATGTACTTACTATGTGATGGCCTGATGACTTGGTGATAGATTTTTCTTGTTTATCAGCATGTCATCCCAAATGCGCTGCTCATGAATATAGCGATTGCCTGCTCATGTACAAAAGTGATGCTATTAAATTAGGATTACTACTATATGTCATGTATTCTTTGTTGTTTTTTTTAAAAAAAGAACATGCGTGGTGGTGGCACAATCAATCGGACTAGTTAAACATCATCGCAAGTTGCTCCTACAGCCACAGTGTTGCTCCGCGCCAGGACCCCCAAACAGCGACAGGGGAGGGGGCAGCACTACCCTGCCGGTGGAGGGGGATTTCCATGTCCAAAATAATCCCCGTGGGGTCATTTTTTCCCGGGGCTAATGATCCATGAGCTGCCAAACTAGCCCTAGAGGTATAAATCAAAATTTCTATGGCACTTGGAGGAATTCCTAAAATTTTGTGGCACTGAAGGAATAGGCTAGAGATTTTGTGGCACTAAGTGAATTTACTCATTTTAATAGCAAAATACTTGGCAATAGATATAGGAAATTAATCAGCATGGCTGCCGATTGGAGGATTAGGTCAAATATGTAATGGTACTCCCACATATATTAGGCATAAAAAAGCCTTATGAAACTACGTGAGTCAATTAATCCAACTGTGTAATATTTGGTAAGAAACACAAAACAGAAATGTGGTTCAACACAATAGGATTACTACTGTTTGTTGTAAAAATTCTCAGTGAACTTTGTGGGGAACTAATTATATTTTGTTTGAAAACAAAACTAGTGGTGAGACAGAAGAATTCACAAACAGGGGCGAAGCCACATGGGCTTTCCCTGGTGCACGTGCACCATGGTAAATTTTTTTCTCTCTAGTATTTAATTGAATTTTACCATATAAAGTCTACCAATTTCCTTCTTTGCAATGGAGAGTGCACCAGGATCAAATCCATCTTGGTTTTGCCACTGTTCACAAAGAGCACAAGGTCTATGGTAAGCTATACATGCAATAATCTTCCTGCATGATACATGTTGCCCAGATAACACACACATTTGCCAAAGGCCGGAGGTCAGCTTGACCAGAGGGCTGCTTGATTGAATTGAGAGGCAAAAATGAGTTCGGCTTGGTTACAAGCCTGGTTATTAAAACGACGTTTAAACATCATGAAAACGTTGTTTTCACGAGAAAACGTTCTTGTGAAATCGACGTTTAAACGTTAAAATGTCCGTTTAAACGATAAAACGTCCATCGTTTCGTTAAAATCTACCCTCTATTCGTTTCGTCGTTTTATCGTTTTAATAACCCTGGTTACAAGAAAGGGGGTTGCTGTGATTATATGGGCAGCAGCTCACCCACTAAAGTGCTAAAGCAAAAAGTAAGCCAATTGCCTTCAACTTGGAAGCCAAGGCAAGTCTAATGCAAACAAAATGCATAAAGTAAGATACAAGCACTAGGCTTAATTAGCTATCAATACAGAATTTCAGACAAATTACATACAACATCATGCCAGACTAAATTCGTGTCTAACTCTGGTAGCACTAGTGTACCATTAATGATTCATGCAACAACAGCATTACATATCTACAAAATCAAGACATGCACTTCAAATTTCTTAGCTATGCTACCAATTGTGAACATAAAATTTATGCAATGAATCATGCTGATTTAGAAACTAAATTTCTTGTATAAATCATACTGCACTACGTTGTTGGTTCAAGCCACCGTTGCACCAGACGTGCAAGTACCCACTATTCTCAGATTCAGTTGATGGGGCTGCAAGTAAAGGTATTAAATTTCAGTATAACCATTGACAATCGCTCAGAATGCCATGCGACTGGACCAGTAACTTCCGCAGGGGTATAGAGAGAAGCTTACGAGGCCAATAGGTGCGTGGTGCACAAGATGCTCTCCAACCATTTTAATCTGCAGTTTTCCATAGCTTATTTACGTCAACATCCTTTAGTAGCATCGATGTCAGTACAAGAAATAATATGGTAGAAAATTCAAATAAGCATTGTATGTGCATTATCATTCTAGTACTACCATCTAGTTACATGCATATACGGCAAATTAATCTGAACTGAAAATAATAAGTGACATCTATATGTAAGAAAATTGTGATGTTTCTTTTTAGGGGAATGCTAGGGATCGGGCGTTTGATCCGTCGGACGCCTAACCACCGTCCAAACCGCACCCCCATCCCCATCCCATGTCACCTGCTTCCAAGATGTGTCGCACCAGCGCACGTGCAGTTTGCATTTCTACCACCCGTCCACACCTAGATGATGAGGAACGGGTCGCCGTGGCAGTCACATCCGGTGGCGGCGTAGAGCACCACGATGGAGAACGACCTACTCAGGACGCTGGGGTCGCGGAACTCCTCCCGAGCACTAGTGATTGGGTCCCAGACGGTGAAGCTGCGCCCCTGAATCTTCTGAAGGAGCAACCATGGCGATAGTCGAGGGGGGTTCAGGGGCGGCAGTCGAGCATAGGTTGGGGGAAGGAGTAGCAAAGAGGAGGGAAAGGCCGCCAAATCCGCCTCCTCCGGTGAACCACTCTTCAATTCCTCGCGGCTACGGCTCTCCCTCATCCTCAATGTCCGATTTGAGCCCCCACCCATCCTTTTCGCCGCCTTGCAGGCCCTCCTCGGCGACGACCTCTGCCCGCCGCCCTCGCCATCCATGGAACATCCTCATCTCCATGTCTCCCCACCCTTTGACCCCCTTGGTGATCCCCTCCACGCCTCCGCGCAGCCCAAGCACGCACCCCTGCTGTTCCGCCACCCCTCGCCGCCGGTTAGGCCACAGCCACCCGTGCGCGCAGGGCAGGGGCGCCTAGCTTAGATATTGCAAATATTTTTTTTGGATATTGTAAGAGATGATTTATGATGTTGCAACAAGTGAACGGTTTTTATTCGATGTTTTCAATTTGTGATTTTTAATGTTGCATTATAGAATTTTGGATGTCCCAAAAAGTAAGTGTCAGTTTTGCAAATATAGTGTTGCAAACATTATTCTGCATGTTACCGTTTTTGAGTGGACGTTGCACGAGACATGACGTGCATGTTGTGAGAATTTTTCATCTAGGAATCAAGATGTTATAGTCAATTTTACGTATGATATTTCGTATGTTGCAAGAGGTGATGCCCGATGTTACCTTTAGTGAATTTTCAATGTTGCGACGGAGCGTCTGGTGTTCAGGCACTAGCATGGCTGTTTATTTTTAACATTGATCCTAATCTGTTGAGCATAGTAGTTCCAAGTGCAACATTATCTAGGGTGGCACATGGCATTAAGTGTTAGTAACAAATTCCACGGAGAAGATTGTGATGCTCCCTTGCCAAATAAAATACATATGTTTTATGCCCAACTTCACCATCCCAAACCACAATAAAGTACTAAATGCATTGCAAGTTTCATTCTCACACCTTATTGTGGTGAGAAATGTAATCATGTAAACTACCAGCTGGAATAACATCATGGATCTAGCATTCAGTAATATTTATCACATGTCATGCAGCTCCTTATCCTGGACAACCTTGACATACCGTAACCAAGCAATGTATCTTGATCCACTTAAAAGAATACTTGCGAGCTTTTTAACCGTGCTATAAACCTGAAGCTACGCAGATGCACCACATGACAGATAGGATCAAACATGTGCTGATTTGATCTTAATTATTCTGTGTCCCAAGTATCTTAATATGGCGTACCTACATTCATTAATGGGGATTCAAGCAGCTACTGAACACAACATAGCATGCATCCAGGGTGGAATTACTTCAAAGGAGCTCCAAGTTCTAACTAATGTAAAGAGCACCCAAATTGCAACGCATGAGCTGATGAGCAGGAGCACAGAACCGTGCCAATACCATCAATCATTACTCCATATAGGCCAAGCAAAATAGAGCGCACACCGAAACCGAGAGCCGCACGCTAAGAAAGCAGGGGGCGCACTACCGGATTCACTGGCTTTGCCGAGTGCCGGTTACACTCGGCAAAGACCAGTTTGCACTCGGCAAACTCTTTGCCGAGTGTTACACTCGGCAAACGCCACTCGGCAAAGCCTCCCACGGCAAAGGGATCTTTGCCGAGTGTCGGATTTCGGGTACTCGGCAAAGACTTTGCCGAGAGCCTTGTCACTCGGCAAAGCAGCCACATGGCGCCACCCTGGGCCAGCATTTTGCCGAGTGCCTAACGGCGGACACTCGGCAAAGTTTCAAAATTTGCCGAGTGTCGGCGTCTAGCACTCGGCAAAGTGCCGGCCCAGGGTGGCGCCACGTGGCCGCTTTGCCGAGTGCTGGATCCTGGCACTCGGCAAACATTTGAAACTTTGCCGAGTGCCAGGGTTTTAGCACTCGGCAAAGTAATGTCGTGCTGTCCTGTGGAAGGCTACTTTGCCGAGTGTATTGGCTTAAGCACTCGGCAAAGTGGCCTATTTTTCTTTTTTTCTTCTTTTTCTCTGTTTTTTATACAAATACAACAAATATATATATATATAAATGCAGGGGTCATTACATGCAATTATAACGACAAATATATAATTGTCAATTACGACAATAGCATCGATACAAATAATACAAGATAATGTCCATCACATCACATAAAACGAGCCTGAAAGTCCATCACATAGATAGAGTCCGAATACAAGTCCATCACATCACAAGTCCACAAGAGTACTACAATTCCATCACATCACAAGTCCAGTAGGGTACTACAAATCACTCACAGCCAGGTGGGGGGTGGCCAAGATTGCCACAGGAGTGTCGTTCAATGCGTTCCACGACTGTTTCTGCAAATAGAAACACATAAATTGAGTAAGAATAACAAAGATATAATAATTAATATCTACAAACAAAGCATACTCACGGGAGTGTCAAAAGGTCCTGCAGGAAAGTAAGGCTGAGTTGGTAAGGCGAAGGGAGGAGGCGGCGTTGCATAGTTCATCGACGCGCCAAGTCCTTGCATCTAGGTGACCATGCTGTGCAACATAACCGACTGCTCCTCCCACAGCTTCCGCTCCTGCTCCAGCTTGGCCTCGATCTCCATTCGGCACCTCCTCTCCTCCTCAAACTTTGCCTCCATCTCGGCCTACAAGATTTAAACCTCCATGTTACAATACGAAGAAAAGTTCAATTTTAATCATAGAACGGCAACTAAATCTAAACTAACCTGTCTCTGGTGCACGCTGGCAACTGAAGTCTCAGGCCGTGGGCGTATGGGCGGGGTCGAGTCGGTGGTACTTGCCCTAAGCTGCGAGAGACTGGGCGTACTCGCCGTGTCGACCAAGCTGTTGGCGATCAAGTACTGCTCGTGCTTCTTCCCTTGTCCCGCCCTCATGATGGCTTCTTCGGAGAGTGGCGCGGTGGTCGGATCCCAAGTCTCCCCGTGGAGCGCCCTTCCCACCTCCGTGTACGCATTGATGCGCGCGTGGATGCTTGGGTTTGTGTAGGCCTCTGGTGGAGCCGCCGGGTTGTAGGCCATGTCCGACGTCGCCCTGCCCATGTGAGATATGGCGTACGCCGTGAAGTCATTGCAAGACTGGCCTGGATGAGACTCCGACTGCCAAGAAGTCAACAAGATGATTAGTAAGAATTAAAAATATAGCTTTAGAAAGAATGAAGAAATTAGTGAACTTACCTAAGTATTCTTGTACTCGCCGAGGCTAAGGCTCCCTTGATGATGTGCCGGACCCGGCATCATCAAGCGGCGCTCCCGGCATAAGGCGTGCTGGCGGGCCCAATCCTCGCTGATCCACTTGTCCACCTTCATAGACCAGCGCTCGGCCTTGTTTGCGCACCAGTTCGGAGGCACCTAAACGTAATGAAGTGCATGACATATTGTAATATCAAATACAAGATAAATGAGTAGAGATGGCATTTATTTACCCTTAAGTACTGGTCTCGTGTGAGGAAGATGTCCCTTGCGGCTGGTTTCTTGACACTACTCTTCTCGAACTCGGCGCAGTACACAACGACGGCCTGGACACGCGCCTCGTAGTGCATGTCCTTCACCAGCTTGTAGCAAGCCTGGTGAGCCAGCTCGCACATGTTTTAGAAGTAGTCATCATAATCAGGATTAGCTGGATCGTAATCCTCATCATCACTATCAGCTATGTCAACATAACCAGCAGAATCCGAAGGAGGAATGTCGTCTTCACTGTCTCTGCCTAAATGTAGTCGCTCTAGTAATTGTAAGTCCTAAAGATTTTGAACCTCATCTCCACCTTCCTCGTCAACTTCCCTTTCATTGTCGACTTCCATTCCAATCTCGTCGGATAAGTCTATATAAAAACTCCCTTGTAGCCCCTCTTCTTGAAAAAACTCTCTATCATTGTTGTAATCTTCATTGTTTGGGAGAGGTAGTTTACCGTGTGGCGATACTTTATACACAACATCCCAACCCCGAAGACGGTGGTCGGTTTGGCACGGGTATGAAAGATAATAAACTTGTATGGCTTGTTGAGCCACAATGTACACATCTTCGCCTTGTAACATTGAATCTTGTCGAATTTCGATTAGGCCAACACTAGGGGTATGTCTTGTTAATGTTGGATCAAACCAATGGCATTTGAAAATGACTGGAGTGAGCGGTACAGAACCATGAAACTTGAGTTCGTATATTTTTTCAACTCTTCCGTAATACTCGACTCCGTCTTGACCTGGCGTAAAAATGCCGGTATTAGTCGTTCTTCGATTGGGTCGACTCTGCTCGTATGTCATTGTGTGGAAGCGATATCCATTCATGTCATAAACGTTAAACGACTTGACCCTGTAGCTAAAACCATCGGCAACCTGTCTCAACTCGGCACTCATGGACAAATCAGTTTGGCCCTGCAAGCGTATGCAGGATAGTTTGTCATATAGTTCGAGGACAACGAAATGGAATAGAACTATGAATTCAAGACTACCTTCTGTTGAAACCAATAAATGAAATCGGGTTGTGAATTTCCCGCGCCATTTTTAAGAAGACTCTCCATTTCCATCGGGGTTGGAGCCCTTGAGCGACGCCAAAATAGTTGTTGAAATTCCCTGTATCAAAAATGACAAAGGGGGTTGGATGCTAAGTAGTGGAAACTTGTGAAACGAAAACTTGTGAATTGGGCAAAATGTTGAGTACTTACGCAATATACGGCTCCACCTCGGAAAGGTTGGTCAACACGTATAGCATGATACGGCGCCACTCTTCATGGTTCAAGGTCTTGTATCTCGCATCACTTGCACTTCCAAGTTGTCCTCGGAAGATGCTGAGACTCGATTCATTATCGCCAGCATTGTAACGAGGGGGTGGATTATGCACGCTGGGAAGATTGTCACCATAGTATTTGGTTGTGAAGTTTGACACCTCCTCCAGAATATATGACTCTGCAATAGAATCTTCAATTTTACATTTATTTTTGTATTTCGTTCGAAGGACCTTCTGACATCTCTCAATTGGATAGCACCAACGGTACTGCACAGGCCCCCCCATCTGTGCCTCGTACGGAAGATGTAGAAGCAAATGCTGCATCGGATTGAAGAAGGCGGGTGGAAAGATCTTCTCCAGCTTACATAGCAACACAGGGGCCACTTTTTCCATGTCCGAAATGACGACCCGAGATAACTCCTTAGCACACAGCTGGCGGAAGAAATTGCTCAACTCTGCCAACACTCGCCATATATTATCAGGGAGATAGCCTCGAACCGTCACAGGAAGAAGCCGCTCAATCCATATGTGGTAGTCATGACTCTTCAGCCCGTTGATTCGCATCGTAGTCAAATTAACTCCCCTCCTCAGATTCGATGCATACCCATCTGGAAATTGTAACTTTTGGATCCACTCTAGTGCTTCCTTTTTTTGGGGCCTTGTTAGGACGAAATCTGCCGGAGTCTTCCTCCATTGTCTCCCTGGTCTCGGAGTCTTCATTTCGTATCTTGGTCTATCGCACAACGTTGCCAGATGCACTCGAGCCTTGACGTTGTCCTTCGTCTTATCAGGAATGTCCATGACAGTTCCAAAAAGAGCCTCGCCCTAATTCTTTTTAGTGTGCATGGCATCAATATTGTGTGGAAGGAGGAGATCATTAATATAGGGAAGCCTCCACAAGCAAGAGACCTGAGTCCAGGAATGTTCTTCGCCATATCCCACAAAACCACCTGCATCATTGACCTGGAGAGCATCTATCTGAGCATGAAGCACGGCACCCGTCAGCATCTGCAGTGCAGATTGTGTAACTACGACACCTTTCGTGAAGTTCTTAATGTCGCTTCTAAATGGATGGTCAGCAGGAAGGAATTGTCGATGTTTGTCAAACGACGAATACTTGTCCCCTTTCTCAACCAAATGAACTGCAGAGTTGCCTTGCATGTTGGGCATGGGAACTTTCCATGAGTACACCACCCGCAGAAAATGCCATACGCTGGGAGGTCATGCAGAGAGTAGTGGTACCACACATACATTCTGAAGTTTGTCTTTGTCACTCGGTCGTACGTCCACACCCCCTCCTCCCATGCTTTGATCAACTCATCGATTAGAGGCTCCATGTAAACACTCATTTTATTCCCTGGGTGCTCAGGAATAATCAACGAGACAAATATGGTTTGTCGTTGAAAGAGAACGCCGGGGGGAGATTCAAGGGAATAATGAACACGGGCCAACATGAGTACGATGCGGCCATCATACCATAAGGATTGAACCCATCGGTTGCCAGTGCAATACGTACATTACGAGCTTCTTTAGCTTTCTCATGATGAATCTCATCAAAATGAGTCCATGACTCACCGTCGGAGGGATGCACCATCTTATTTGGGTTGTATCGAACACCTTTTTTGTGCCATGTCATCTATTTCGCGGTTTCCTCGGTCATATAGAGTCTTTGGATCCTCTGAATGAACGGAAGGTAATGTATGATTTTCACAGGAATCATGAGCTGCCTCTTAGGCTGACCGTCACCTGCATCCACGTCCAGGAATCTTGAAGCTTTGCATTTTGGACAGTATGTTTCAGCCTGGTGCTCTTTCCTAAATAAAATGCACCCTTTAGGACAAGAATGTATCTGCTCATATGGCCTCTTCAGTGCACTAAGGATTTTCGTCGCCTGATACATTGTCTTGGGCAGAATGTGATCTTCCGGAAGAATGCTCCCAAAAACGGTCAACATACTATCAAAGGCGTCTCGGCTCAGGCCAAACTGGGACTTTAAGGCCATAAGGCGTCCAATGCCGTCCAGCTGAGAAACCTTTGTTTGGCCGTGAAGAGGTTTCTGTGCCGCCTCCAACATCTCGTAAAACGCCTTTGTGCTTGCCTCTGGCTCCTCCTCCTGTGGTCCTTCACCGAAATGTGCCTCTTCATAGTCATCTAACATGTCTCCAATCCCACTAGCAACATCACATTCATCGATGCGTTGCCTCACGACCTCGTCCCTCATACGATGGGCTTCACTGTGAAAGATCCACCAGGTATAGTCTGGCGTAAATCCATAATTGACAAGATGTTCTCCCATGACCTTCTTTGTCTTCCGTTTCTGGTTTCCACAACTCTTGCAGGGACACCACATGAACCTCGACCCTTCAGCTTGCGCCCATGCCCCTTCCAAGAACTCGTTAGTCTTCTCAATCCATTCATTGGTCATGCTAGCTCGAGTTACCCGGCCGGTGTACATCCACTCACGGTCATCCATCTTCCAAGATGTCAGCGACTACTATCAAATTTAAATGCATGTAGACGTTCGTCTTAGACTCTAGTAGGTAAAGATAGGTCCTAATCCCACCCGACCATGCGTAGATGAGGTCAGTTTATATGATCCACTCCTATCCAAGACAGAATTTCGGCAGCACCTCCCTGCTGTTCTCCAGATACACGTCCCGAAACGGAGATTGTGTATCCGAAGAACAACAGGGAGATGATGCCGAAACTCTGCCTCGGATCGGAGTGGACCATATAAACTAACCCCATCTACGCATCCTCGGGCTGTCCAAAAACGTGGACAATTCGAAACAGATACGACCACCAATATGCAAATATCTGCATATTTGCAACCGTATCTTTTTAGAACGGGAGACGCCTAACTGGTGTACGTGCTCTACCATATTCATGGGTTGCTCTTCAAAATATAATTATTAATAAACTAACAAAATATATCATTTTGTTACAATATCGTATAATCTAAAATAACCAAACTCAATAAACTAAACCAGTCTTAAAACAATATAAACAATTAACATCTAAAATCTATATGCACCTAAACTAAACCAGTCTAAATAAACTATATAAACAATTAACATCTAAAATCTATATCTACCTAAACAAAATAAACTAAATCATTATAAATAAATCAAACAAATAATATCTATATCTAACTAAAAATCTAAATCTACCTAAACAACTACCTACAAATCATAATGCAATTGTAGTTAACATCTAAAAAATTAACTGAATATTTTTTTAAAAAAAATACCTTGCTGCCAGGGGGCGGGGGAGGGGGCCGCCGGCGCGCACTCCTTCAGGCGCCGAGGAGGCGAAGCCCGGCGGCAGGCTGCGCCCTCGTGCGCCGGTCGGCGTGGAGGCGCCGGCCGTCGGTCCTCGGGCACCCGCCGGCGTGGAGGTGGGGGTAAGCCACAGGAAGGGCTCCGGCGGCTTCACGTGGCGGCGGCGGGGGGGGGCGCTAGGAGGCGAGGAGTCGGCGGGAAGGCAGCGACGGCGGCACGAGGCTGCGGGAGGAGCCGACGAGGAGGCGTATGGCGGCGGGGGGAAGGGGAGGCGTCGGCGCCGCGACCGGCAGCAGGGGAGACTCGGTAGGGAGGCGACCGGCGGAGACGAGGCGTGGGCGGGGCGGCGCGGCGGGTCGGGGGCGTGAGCGGGGCGCGGCGGGGCAGGGCGCGTGAGCGGAATGGAGAAGTGCATTAAGTGTTGGGCGCCGGGGGGGGGCGGGGGGTTATTCTCGTTCTTTGCCGAGTGCCTTAATCCGGCACTCGGCAAACTTTGGCTATGTCGAGTGCCAGATCGGCAGCACTCGGCAAACACTTTTTTTTAAAAAAATTATTCATTTCTTTGCCGAGTGCCGGATCAGGTGGCACTCGGCAAATAGTTTTTTTTACAGTGAGTTGCAAAAACAATGGAACTAAATTAGCATAATACAAGAAAACCTATTATTTCATGCATAATTATTTCAAACTCAAATTAACATAATTTGAATTTTAAGTTTCAAGATTTTATGCAAGAAAACCTATTATTTCATGTGTTTCTAAAGTCGAATTGAATTTATATCAACAAATTTGTTTTGATGAGCTATGTATAAAAAATTTAGTGACTACCAACTAAATAATTTGCCAAAATAAAGCAACAAATTATGGTTCATGCTTTCATGCAAAAAACCTATTATTTCATGCGTTTAAAGATCAACTTAAAACTAAATATAATGATTTTCAATGTGTGCCAAAAATAATTTAATATATAGATAACAAATTCAAAAATTAACCAAATTTTCACAAGACACATGTTTTGTAGTTATTTCTCTATATAAAAAGTTTCACATTGAAAATCGTATGCGACTTTCATTTCAACCACAAATCCAACCGGATACTACACATCTCTCCGAAACTTCTTCGGAGATTCTCCGGCTTATAAGTGGCGTACATTGTCACGTGTCCGAAATGCTGTCAATTTTTTTTTCACTCTATCCTCGCATGAAACCAAGAGATTTGCACAATTCCCATGATTTTCAGACATTGCATGTTATTTTTGGTTTTTTCCGAACGTCCGTGCACACGCTTGTGATCAAGTTTCTTGATAAAGATGCTTCAACTTTTAAGTTATTTCGCGCATACGGCATCAGTTTTGATTCAAGTACATAAATATCAAATTTCCATTCATTGATTTCGAAATTTCGACCCACTTCTAATTTTAAATTTACTTCGACGGATTATTCCCCGCAAACAAAAAAATTAAAGAAAAATAGTAAACCAATCAATAAAATTATTTTATGTTACTTGGAATTACATTATCAAATTTAAGTGGAGAACAAAAAAATTTGAAGGCCCAAAAATTTTTTTTAACCAAGTTTGCCGAGTGCCTGGGCACCAGCACTCGGCAAAAGATGCTTTGCCAAGAGCCACGCCAGCGCACTCAGCAACATTTCTACTTTGCCGAGTGCCAGCTGGAGACACTCGGCAATATTTCACCTTTGCCGAGTGCCAGCTGGAGGCACTCGGCAAAGAGTTGATGCCGTCAGCCCCCCTGACGGGCGGCGCACGTCGGGCGCGCATGCTGGGCACGTGCTCGGGCTTTGCCGAGTGCCGCCCGGCCAGCACTCGGCAAAGGAGACACGTTGCCGAGTGCCCTGATTTGCCGACGGCCTGCACTCGGCAACGCCCGGGCATGCCGTATGCCAGATTTCTGCCAAGTGTCCGCGGCCTGGCACTCGGCAAACCACATCTTTGCCGAGTTCCCGTGGTCTGGCACTCGGCAAAGACCGAGACACTCGGCAACTATCGGTTTTCCGGTAGTGGCGGAGCGTGGTGAGCACAACTGGACCCTGTACGCACTACCGGACTCGCGTACTTTGGCGAGTGTCACAGACACTCGGCAAAGGCCGAAAAACACTCGGCAAATTGTTTGCCGAGCGTAGCACTCGGCGAAGCGCACACGGCCTTTCTTCTACCGGCGAAGCCGGCTTTGCCGAGTGCCTTTTCTCGGGCACTCAGCAAACCTTTGCCGTGTGCCAAGCCGCACTCGGCAAAAAAGTTGAAACGGGACGGACGGACAGGTGAACTGGCGAACGGGACGGCCGAACGGGACGGGTCAAAAACTTTGCCGAGTGCCAGATGCTCGGCACTCGGCAAAGATTCAAACTTCGCCGAGTGCCAAGCTGGCCGCACTCGGCGAAGTTTGGGTCTTTGCCGAGTGTCAGGCGTCTGGCACTCGGCGAAGTTTGGGTCTTTACCGAGTGTCAGGCGTCTGGCACTCGGCGAAGTTTGGCTCTTTGCCGAGTGTCAGGCGTCTGGCACTCGGCGAAGTTTCAAACTTCGCCGAGTGCCAAGATAATTACACTCGGCAAATACGTTTTCCAGGAAATAGAAAAATGGTTGCTTTGCCGAGTGTCAGGGTAAAAACACTCGGCAAAGCTTGTTGTTTTTTTGTATTTTTTCTGTTTTTTTATGTATTAACCACATTCATCATCACAAAAAAAACATATATACATTCCAGACAAGCATTACAGTATATATATGGCACATCCATCACATAATAACGCAAATATCTCACGTTGTGTCGCATGAATATCACAAATAGCATAAGTCCAACATCGATGCCATAAGTGTAACGTTCAACAAGCACAAGTCCAACTAATTAAACAAGTCTAGTCCAACAACAACAAGCCCGTAGAACAAATATCATAAACAACTCTAAATCAGCTAGGTGGCCACTACGACGCTGCACGTGCCGGTGAATGCTCGTCCGGAGGCTCATTTCACCCCCCAATCGATTGATTCTGCAAAAAAAAAATATTTTAACTTTTGGCATGGTGATGCATAGAGCCACTATCTGAGCAAGGTAAAATACAATAAAAATGCAGGCTGTATATATTGCATCAAACACAAGTATTATTTGCAATGCATCTGAACCAGTATTAGCTTGATAAAAGAAGGAAAAAATAAAAGGAGTACTGAGATTATACTACAACTAAAACTCGAGCACTAAAGCGCAAATACTGCAGATTCGTATTTAATGTGTTTCTATTATTTGCACAAAATACAATAATTCAGAATTGGGCAAATACGCAAGAATGCCTGAACCCTGTCACTACTCACTACTTGTCCATCATGTACGATCATTCTAAACTTCCACTAATATACAATGTGTGGCTGAAAGATCAGTCCTGGTGCCTCCTAATCATACGTAATTAAACAGCAATATATAGTCACGAATTTACTGTCTAATATGTGGGAAATTACATTGGCAGCCTAGCTAATCTCTAGTATAAAGCACGAGAGATCTTGGGAAGGATCATGTAGCACACGTGTTCGATCAGCCAACCACTAAGTATCTCAACACTCCACTAAGTGAGTCTAGATGTTCTTTCAGATATAGCACATGATATATTGACATAAAGTATCTCAAAACTTGAATATATATGTGCAAGCAAAGTAAATCTATATATCATACTCACAGGAGTGCCTGTAGCGCCAGATGGAGGAAAGATAGACGGAATGCCTAGCGGTGGCCGCGGTGGTGGAGGCCAGGGCATCGTTGGCAGCGGTTGATAGTTGATTGTCGCGCCAAGGCCTTGGAGATATGAGAACATGGTCTGCATCTGTTGTTGCGCGGCCTGTCGCTCAGCAAGAAGCGCCTGCTCCATCCTCTGCCGCTCCTGCATCCGCTCTTCCTGCCACCTGCGCTCTTGCTCCTGCCTTAGCGTCCGCTCCTCCTCCAGCCTCGCCTCGATCTCCTCCCGCCTCTTCGTCTCTTCGTCCATCCGGGCCTATAAGATTTCACCCAAATGTTACAATGCGAACAAAATATAACTAAAAGCAACGAACGACAAATGGAGCAGAAATAACCTGGATTGCACGCACGCTGGCCACTGAAGTCTCAGGCCATGGGCGTATTGACGGAGTCGAGTCGGTGGTCCTTGCCCGAAGCTGGGAGAGAGTCGGCGTACTGGCTGTGTCGACAAGGCTGTTGGCGATCCAGTAACGGCCGTGCTTCTTCCCTCCTCCTGCCCTCATGATGGCTTCTCCAGAAAGGGGCTGGGTGGCCGGATCCCATGTGTCCCCATGGAGTGCCTTTCCCATCTCCATGTACTCAGTGATGCGCATGTGGACGCTCGGGTTGCTGTACGCCTCGGGTGGATCCGCCGGGTTGTAGGAGACGTCGGACGTCGCCCTGCCCTTGTGCGCCATACAGTATGCCTGGAAGTCGTTGCATTCCTGGTCTTCATGTGACCCCGACTGCAAGCAAAGCGAAAGAATACAATGATTAGTGAGAATGCAGAATTTAGAGTTTGAAAGTACCAAAAAAGTGTAATGACTTACCCAAGCATCCCTGTACTCGGGAAGGCCTCGGCTGCCTTGATGGTGTGGCGCACCTTGCATCAACAAGCGGCGCTCCCGGCATAAGTTGTG
The DNA here is from genome assembly GCF_016808335.1 of Panicum virgatum. Taxonomy (NCBI): domain Eukaryota; kingdom Viridiplantae; phylum Streptophyta; class Magnoliopsida; order Poales; family Poaceae; genus Panicum; species Panicum virgatum. The sequence continues at coordinate 27,904,868 of NC_053143.1, read as the reverse complement.
CCGCTGAATCCACTCCTCGCTAAGCCACATGTCTACCATCATTTCCCAGCACGCGCCCTTGCCAGCACACCAGTTCGGAGGCACCTACACGTAATGGAAGCAAAGTGGATGACATTTCCGAAAATGAAATTCAAAAGAAATGAGTAGTGATTTCGTCATTTACCCTCAAGTATTGTTCCCGCGTGAGAAACATATTTCTTGCTACGTCCTTGCCGACCTTCCTTTTTTCCACATCGGCGCAGTATGTAATTACGGCCTGAACACGCGCCTCGTAGTGCATGTCCTTCACTAGTTTGCGACATGCTGTGTCAGCCACCTGAGCCGCTATGGCCTCATATCCTGGCTCGCACCTGTAGAAATCCTGCATAGACTCGATAATTGCAGTCAATATTCAAAGAGTTTCAAATATATGGTAACTATTCACCAATATAGTGCGACGACTTACCCAAAATTCTCCCACCACCCGTCTCGCCTTGTTGCCGAAGGACCTCCCTTCCCGATCTTCTGCATCTGGGACGGTGATGTAGTGGTCCCACGTGTATGCCGGCTCCAGGTTCCCGGCATGCATCACCAGCCCAGGGAAGAGCTCCCTGCATAGGGTTCCCAGGATGCCGTTGGGCTTCCTTTTGTGGGCACCCGCCTGCACGAGCATCCAATACCTGTAAAAGTGTATAACATAAAGTATTAGTATCTTGTCATTTTGAACATATGAATTGAAAAATAAATGCCATTGTGTATAACATAAAGTATTACCTGTCCGGTACCGGTCGAATGATCGGGCGTCTCGCAAGAAGTATCGGCCGCTGCGGCAGTTGCGACGGTCCTCGCAACCACACCGCCCTCGTATCTCCTGCTGCCTCCTCCTCCTCCTCCTGGTCCTCCTCCTCCTGTTTCGGCTCCTCCTGCTCCCGCTCCTCCTCCTCCTCCTCCTCCTCCTCCTCCTCCTCCTCCTCCTCCTCCGCCGCCGCCGCCGTCGTCAAATCTGGAGGTGTCCTCTCCCTCCTGCTCCTTCTCATCCTCCCCTGGTCTCCACCACCTGTCTTACCTCCTCTCGTTCTCCCTGGCCCTCGTCCCCAATGCCTCCTGGACCCCTCTGAGACATTGGACCCCCCCTGCTGCACTGGACCCCTTAGGAGCCTCTTGCTCTCCACCACTACTCCTGTACAAGACGCTCAGGAAACCAATCTTGCCCCCGCCTGGCATTTCGAATCAATAATTGTAAATGAATCAGCAAAAATGAACAATATGTACTTAACAAATTATGCAAAATAAACAATAAATATATCTACAAATATGCAAAATCAGTTCATAGAATTAAACAATTCGGTTCATAGCAAATTAAGCAAAATAAAATAATATATATACATATAATTAAATAATTCAGTTCATACATGTACTAGAAATAGTCATCATAATCGGGATTAGCTGGATCATAATCCTCATCATCACTATTTGGCTCCTCGACGTAATCAGCATAATTCGAAGGAGGAATGTCATCTTCACTGTCTCTGCCCAAACGCAGCTGCTCGAGTAATTCTAAATCATGAACATTTTCAACCTCGTCTCCAGCTTCCTCGTCAGCAATCCTTTGATTGTCCACTTCCATTCCCATCACGTCACTTAAGTCTATCTCGAAACTCCCTTCTAGTCCTTCTTGAAAGAACTCTCTGCCATTGTTGTAGTCTTCATTGTTTGGGACAGGAAGTTTGCCGTGTGGCGATACCTTATACACAACATCCCAACCCTGAAGACGTTTGTCGGTTTGGCACGGATATGAGAGATAATAAACTTGTGTGGTCTGTTGAGCCACAATGTAGACATCGTCGCCTAGTAACTTTGAATCCTGACGAATTTCGACTAGGCCAACATTTGGGGTCCACCTGGTTAATGTAGGATCAAACCAATGGCATTTGAAAATAACGGGAGTCAGTGGTACGGAACCTCGAAACTTGAGTTCGTATATTTCTTCAAGTCTTCCATAATACTCGACCCCATCTTGGCCTGGCGTAAATACTCCAGTATTAGTGGTTTTTCGATTGGGCCGACTTTGCTCGTATCCTGTTGTGTGAAAGCGATATCCATTCACGTCATAAATGTTAAATGACCTAACCCTATAGCTAAATCCATCAGCCACTTGTCTCAACTCGGCACTCATGGACGAATCGGTTTGCCCCTGAAAGCGAAAGAGACAAAGTTCGTCATATTGTTCGAAATGTTAAATGACTTGAACCTATAGCTATAGCAAAGATCCTGTGAACCGGAGTTTACCTTTTGTTGCAGCCAATAAATGAAATCGGGCTGAGAATTTCCGGCGCCATTTTTTAGAAGAGACTCCGATTCGTTCTGGTCAGAGACCTTGAGCGACGCCAGAATTGACGAACAAATTGCCTGTGTGAAATATGATCAAGGGGTTGGATGCTGCTTAGTGCAAACACAAGAAGATGTTAAATGAGATGCTAAATCGTGGAACATCGTGAACACGTTAAATGAGAACTTACCCTATGTACGGCTCCACCTCAGAAAGGTTGGTCAACAAATAAAGCATGATACGATGCCACTCTTCATGGTTCAGGGTCTTGTACCTCGCATCACTTGCACTTCCAAGTTGCCCTCGGAAAATACTGAGACTCGATTCATTATCGCCAGCATTGTAACGAGGAGGTGGATTATGCACGCTGGGAAGCTTCTCACCATAGTATTTAGTCTTGAAGTTTGACACCTCCTCCAAAATATATGCCTCAGCAATCGAAGCCTCAATTTTGCATTTATTCTTACATTTTGTTCGAAGAACCTTCTGGCATCTTTCAACTGGATAGCACCAACGGAACTGCACAGGCCCTCCCATTCTTGCCTCATAAGGCAGATGCAGAAGCAAATGCTGCATTGGATTGAAGAAGGCTGGTGGAAAGATCTTCTCCAACTTACAGAGCAACACGGGAGCCATTTTTTCCATGTCCGCAATAACAGCCCAAGATAACTCCTTAGCACAAAGCTGACGGAAAAAATTGCTCAACTCTGCTAGCACGAGCCATACATTATCAGGTAAGTAGCCTCGAACCATCACCGGAAGAAGCCGCTCAATCCATATATGGTAGTCATGACTCTTTAGCCCGTTGATTCGCATAGTAGTCAAGTTCACACCCCTCCTAAGATTCGCTGCATATCCATCGGGAAATTGTAACTTTTGGATCCACTCTAGTGCTTCTTTCTTCTGGGCCCACGTGAGGACGAAGTCGTCCTGTGTCTTCTTCCATTTCCTCCCGGGTCCAGGAGTCCTCATTTCGTATCTTGGTCTATCGCACAACATTGCCAGATCCACTCTTGCCTTTACGTTGTCCTTTGTCTTATCAGAAATATCCATGACTGTTCCAAAAAGTGCCTCCCCCCAATTCTTTTCAGTATGCATCACATCAATGTTGTGTGGAAGCAAAATATCATCAATATAAGGGAGCCTCCATAGCCCAGACTTCTGAGTCCAAGCATGTTCCTCACCGTACCCAACAAAACCACCGCCATCGTTGACTCGGAGAGCGTCTATCTGAGCATGAATCGCAGCACCCGTCATGATCGGCGGATGCAATTTCTGTAATTTTTACACCTTTCGTGAAGTTCTTAACGTCTTGTCTAAAAGGATGGTCAGCGGGGAGGAATTGTCGATGTTTGTCAAACAACGAATACTTACCCCCCTTCCTCAACCAGATGAACTGCAGAGCTGCCTTGCATGTGAGACATGGGAACTTCCCGTGAGTACACCAGCCGCAGAATATGCCATACGCGGGTAAGTCATGCAGGGAGAATTGGTACCAAACATACATTCTAAAATTTGTCTTTGTTGCTCGATCATAGGTTCACACCCCTTCGTCCCATGCCTTGACCAAATCATCAATCAGAGGCTCCATGTAAACACTCATTTTATTCCCCGGGTGCTCTGGAATAATCAACGACACGAATATGGACTGTCGTTGAAATAGGACCCCTGGAGGGAGATTCAGAGGGATAACAAACACAGGCCAGCATGAGTACGAGGCGGCCACCATCCCATAAGGATTGAACCCATCTGTTGCAAGCGCAATACGTACATTACGAGCTTCATTAGCCTTGTCACGATGAATCCTATCAAAATTCTTCCATGACTCACCATCGGATGGATGCGCCATCTTGTCAGGGTTGTATCGAACACCTTTCTTGTGCCAGGTCATCAATTTGCGCGGATTCCTCGGTCATGAATAGTCGTTGGATCCTCGGAATGAAAGGAAGGTAGCGTAGGATTTTCACGGGAATCGTGAGCTGCTTCTTAGGCTGACCATCACCAGAGTCCACTTCGAGGAACCAAGAGGCTTTACATTTCGGACAGTAAGCATCTTTCTCATGCTCCTTCCTAAATAAGATACACCCATTTGGACAAGAATGTATCTGCTCATATGGCATCTTAAGTGCACCGAGAATTTTATGTGCCTGATACATTGACTTTGGCATAATGTGATTTTCTGGAAGCATGCTTCCAAACACGGTCAACAGACTGTCGAAGGCGTTTCGGCTCAGGCTAAACTGAGACTTCAAGGCCATTAGCCGTCCGATGCCGTCCAGCTGAGAAACCTTTGTATGACCGTGAAGTGGTTTCTGTGCAGCCTCCAACATCTCGAAATACGCCTTTCCGGATGCCTCTGGCTCCTCCTCCTGCAGTCCTTCACCGAAATGTGCTTCATGATAGTCATGTAACATGTCTCCAACCCCACCATCAGCATCACAATCATCGATGCGTTGCCTCACGACCTCGTCCCTCATACGGTGGCCTTCACCATGAAAGATCCACCGGGTATAGTCCGGCGTAAATCCATACTTGCAAAGATGTTGGCCCATAACCTTCTTCGTTTTCCGTTTCTTATTTCCACATATGTTGCACGGACACCACAAGAAACTCGATCCTTCAGCCTGACTCCACGCGACTTCCAAAAAATCATTGGTCTTTCGAATCCATTCATCGGTCATGGTAGCCTGACTTGGATGGCCCGTGTACATCCAATGACGGTCATCCATCCTCTAAACCGGAGTGAGAATAAAAATCAAATGCATCTACGTGTTGTCCCTACATTCTAATAGGTGAAGGTAGGTCCTAATCCCACCCGAGGCTGTGTACATATGGTCAGTTTTCATGGTCCACTACCATCCGAGACAAAATTTCGGCAGCACCTCCCCGCTGTTCTCCAGATACACATCCCGAAAGGGAGATTGTGTATCCGGAGAACAACGGGGAGGTGATGCCGAGACTCTGTCTCGGATGGGAGTTGATCATGGTAACTATCCGTATCTACGCATCCTCGGGCTATCCAAATAACGTGGACAATTCGAAAGAGATACAATTATAGATATGCAAAGATCCACATATCTCAATTGTATCTCTTCCGAACGGGAGACGCCTAACTAGGTTACATGAACTACGAGGTGCTAGATATGCAAAGACGGTGGCGGTGCTAGATATGCAAAGACGGTGGCGGTGCTTACAACGGGTCGGCGGTGTAGGCGTGGCCGGCTTGGTGTGGACTCGCAGTTCAAGCTTCTCGTTGAGCACGTCGCAGGCGGACGCCGCTACCAGCCTATATTTTGTGCAGTCAGAACAAATAAAAGGTTAAGCATCATGACTAGCAAGAAAGCAAAATCATCAGCGGAAACTACTAAAGCATTGAGGGCACATTGAACACGACTTTCTCTGTTGACATAATATCCACCTCTTAAGGCTCATGCATGCATGTGAGGGCTAATAAGTGTTACGTATTATTTGGATATAGGGAAATCAGTCTCATCATACTGCACTTTCTGTTTCAAGGATTTTAGTAACAAACAATCACAATGAATTTTAGCCATGACCAAAGTTCCTCTAACTGACTGAGCAGTGCATCTTATTTCCTCACTTGGAGACTATATATCTAGTTACGCTATCCGAATGTACTTGTGTGTGATAGTTTTAACTTAACTTGGATCAGATGATGTAGCTGCTGCTATATAGAAGAGAGCTCCCCACATGATGGTTTTACATTATCTTGCACAATGTATAGTAGAATTTTTGGATTTGTATGCAAAGTTACTAAAAAATGATAATCAGAATCATTTAATGACTAATCTGATCCTACATCTGATTCACGTTGCTTTACTCACCTCAGCAAACAATGCGCCGGGGACGAGACGGGCCCGGGGACGCCGCTGCCGGGGCGGGGAGCCGGCGTCGGGAGTCGCGAGCCGGGCCGCGGGCGCAGCCTCCGGGGGCGGGGAGCTGGCGCGGGCGGCGCCCGAGGTGCGGAGGCGGCGCCGGGGGCCGCAAGACGGCGTCGGGGGCGGGATACAGCCGGCAGCGCGCCGGGACGAGCCGGGCCTCGGGGACGCCGCTGCCGGGGCGGTGAGCCGGCGTCCGGTGCCGGCCGGGCGTCGGCGTCGAGAGCTCTGGGGCGTCGTCGTTGGGCGCAGCATCGTCGTTGGGCGCGGCCTCCGGGGCGGGGGCAGGGGCGCGGCGCGGGTGCGGCGGCGGGGGCGGGGGCGCGGCGCGGCGCGGGCGGCGGCGGCCGTCCGTGTGTGAGCGCGTGTGCGTGCGTCTGGTCTGTTGTGTGTGTGTGAGCGTGTGCGGGCGCCGCGACTAAGTGTCGCAGACTTTGCCGAGTGCCCCGATCTGGCACTCGGCAAAGTGGCCTTTCTGAATTTATTTTCAGAAATTTGTTTGAATACAATTTAAATTTTCACAAATTTCTTCAAATCATGGAAAATTTCATTGCCCATTTCACACAACAATTCTTACTCATGCTTTACCGAAACTTTTTCCCATTATTTCAATCACTATTATTAGCTATATTTCAATTTATATGAACTAATTCTTTACATCACAAAAAAAAATAAAAATTACAAAACAAATTTGAAAAATAACCGAAATTTAACATTAACCAATTTATGCAGTCTACTGCATATACAAAAAAATTAGCATGCTACAGCAAAAAGAATGTCATTATTTCATGCACTTTTAGTTCAAATTCAATTTAAATACTCTAGTTCGGAGAAAAAAAATAAAAATTGTCAAATGAATTCAAAAAATCTCCAAAATTTAACATTACACAATTCTTCATATCTTATGACTACAAAAAAAATGCAAGTAAAACTCCAACTCGAACATCACTCTGACTCAAAATCTCAAAGAATCCTTCTGAGTTCTCTGAAACTTCTTCGGAGATGCCTCGTTTGATAAACTATATACAAGACAACTTTTCCAAAACCATTTCAAATTTTTAGCATAGACTCCCTGTATGAAGCCATGATGTCATGACAAATTTCAAGAATTTCTGATTACATTTGAATTTTATAAATTAAAAACCAATTTGTCCATAGCACACTTTGTCCCATTTCAGGATCAAGATGTTCAACTTTCCCATTCATTTGTTTGAAAATGTCTCAAATTAGACTAAATAACATAAAAATCATTTTTCCATTCATTATAGTTCATTTATACTATATTTTGCAGTTCAAAATTGTATTATCCCCAAAATATCCTTTTAATGAAATAAATTAACTAAATATAGTAAACATAACAAAAAATGTACCAAATTCTAATATGCAGTGTTTTGTATAGTATAGTAGCTAAGGAAAAAGTTTGGACTGTGTTGGGGAAAAAATTTTGTTGTTTCGCCGAGAGCTGAAGAGGACACTCGGCAAAGAGTCTGAATGCTGAGTGCCATTATAATTACACTCGTCATTAATAAATCTTTGCCGAGTGCCCCAACCTGGCACTCGGCAAATGATCACGGTTACGTTCGTGGCAATGGGTAACGGCCGCGTGACGTGATAGTCTTTGCCGAGTGCCAGCTGCGTGGCACTCGGCAAAGAGGTGTTTGCCGAGTGTCCCCTTGCGGGCACTCGGCAAACAATAACGGTCGTGACAGGCAACAGGCGCGGCGAGCGTATGCAGCGTATACGTGAGGCTGTGTGCCGAGTGCTGCCCGCGTGGTACTCGGCAAAGGCAGGTTTGCCGAGTGTCTGTAAACAGGCACTCGGCAAAGCAAATCTTTGCCGAGTGTCGTTTTGTTGCCGAGTATCTTTCGGTAGGCACTCGGCAAATTGCAACTTTGCAGAGTGCTCGATATATTGCTCTCGGCAACACCTTCAGCACTCGGCAAATGTCGGTTTTCCGGTAGTGACGATGTGCCGAGCAAGCCGACGGAGGAGATGAGGAGCAGAGCCAGATGGTGCCGGCCACCAGCGCCGCCACGGCCACCCAAAGCCGCGCCGGCGGAGCGACGCCTCGCCGCCGGGGCCCTGCGCGGTTCACTGTAACCAACCGAGATCAGCGGCAGAAACCAAACCGCCGGAACAAAAAATCGGAGGGAAAAATCGCCCGGGCCTGGAGGGATCGCCGCCGGAAGCGGGCGGCGGGCTCACCTGCGCATTGGGATCGCGCGGAGTTAGGGTTTGTGCGCTCGGACACCGGAGAGTGGAGTGGGCCGGTCCTTTTGATAGATCCAATCCAATGTTAAAAACAAATCCAATCCAAGTCGGACCAGCCCGTTGCCAGTCGGACCGAACTGGAGTTCCTATAGATCCAATCCAACCAATAAAACGCCCTCCCTCCCTCCCCCGACTCGCCTCCCCCTTCCCCGCGCTCGCCTTGAGACTTCTGCTCTCGCCTCAACTCTCGCCTCCAGCCACCTCCGCCTGCTTCGCCGCTCGGCCGCCCGCAAGTTCCGTTCCCCCATGTCGGCGTGCGTGTCCTCCTTCACGGAGGGCGAGCTCCTCGTCTCACGCCAGCGCCACCGACTCCGCGCGCGCCCGGCCCCGCCTGAAGACGCAAGCAGCGTGCCCTCCACTGCAACTGCGAGGAACGATCAACGGGGGCGCATTTGTAGATTGGACGCGTTCAAGAGGCTGAAGCAGATCGGTGAGGGGGCGTTCGGAACCGTCTCGAAGGCACGCGACCGTTGCACCGGTGAGGTGGTCGCCATCAAGTCCGCGCGCGACGGCAGCAGCGAGGCGGCGGCGGCGCTGCTGCGGGAGGCCGCACTGCTCGCAGCTTGCGCCGGCAATCCTGCGGTAGTGGCGCTTCGGAAGGTGGCCCGGTCGAAGTCGGGCGGCCTGCACCTGGTGATGGAGTACGTCGGCCCGAGCCTGCACGACATCATCAGCGCGCGCCGCCGCCATGACCTCCGGTTCACCGAGTCGGAGGCGCGCCGCGTGATGGCGCAGCTGCTGGTCGGCGTGGGGTCGATGCACGCCCACGGCATCGTCCACCGCGACCTCAAGCCCGGCAACGTGCTCGTCAGGGAGCACGACCGCCGGCTCAAGATCTGCGACCTCGGCCTCGCCAGGTCCGCCGCCGCTGGACGCACAGCTTGAGGGCACGCTCGATTACATCGCGCCGGAAGCGCTCCTGTGCCAAAAGGACTGCGCCGGGCCCGTCGACATCTGGGCTTTCGGCTGCATCATGGCGGAACTCGTCAACGGGGAGAAGCTGTTCCAGGAGGACGACGAGTACACGCAGCTGGTCAGCATCGTGGACCTCCTTGGGATCCCTGAACAAGTGTCGCTGATCCCATTGGGTGTGTCGGCGCCGAAACCGAGCAAGCTGCGGGAGAAGGTGCCCGCGAGGAGCGGCTGTCGCCGGCGGGTTTTGACGTCCTGCGTGGCCTACTGGAATACGACCCCAAGGACAGGCTCACCACCGTGGCGGCGCTGCAGATGCCATGGTTTGAAGGAAGGAAGACTGACGACTGACAGTGCACCAGCGACAACGGCAGGGGCTGTTAGCAAAGCTGCAGTGTTACTATGTTAGCCTGATGATTTAGTTTAGATTATTTCTTACTCCGTGTCATCCGACAGTTTCCCCCGTAAATGATGCAGCGAGTACTGAGTACAACATAGGATTCGTTACTGCAGATTTGTATATGAATTCTTTTTTGCATCATGATACTGCAAAAGTGTAATCAGAATCTCCAAAATGTATTTATGGGAGTTGCTGGACCTGTCACTACCGGAAAACCCAAATTTGCCGAGTGTCTTGGCCTTTGCCGAGTACCAGAACACAGACACTCGGCAAAGATGTGGTTTGCCGAGTGCCAGGACACGAGCACTCGGCAAACATCTGCCACACGGCATGCCCGAGCTTTGCCGAGTGCCGGCTGTCGGCAACGAATGGCACTCGGCAAACTTTCACCTTTGCTGAGTGCTGGCCGGGCGGCACTCGGCAAATCCGGCGCACGTGCCCAGCACGCGCGCCCGCCGTGCGCCGCCCGTTAGGGGGGGCTGATGGCGTCAAGTCTTTGCTGAGTGCCATCACCTGGCACTCGGCAAAGCGGATATTTTGCCGAGTGCCTCGAGCCTGGCTCTCGGCAAATTTTCTTTTGCCGAGTGCTGGAGCTTAGGTACTCGGCAAAATTGGGTAAAAAAAATTTTTTTGACCTTCAAAATTTTTTGGTCTCTCGTTAAATTTAATAATTTAATCCCTAGTAACATAAAAAACTTTTATTAATTGGTTTACTATTTTCTGTTAATTTTTTGTTTGCGGGGAATAATCGTTCGAAGTTAATATTAAATTAGAAGTGGGTCAAAATTTCGAAATCAATGAATGGAAATTTGATATTTATGTATTAGAATCAAAACTGATGTCGTATGCGCGAAAGAACTTAAAAGTTGAAGCATCTTTATCAGGAAACTTGATCACAAGCGTGTGCACGGCCGTTCGGAAAAAACCAAAAATAGCATGCAATGTCTGAAAATCATGGGAATTGTGCAAAACTCTTGGTTTCATGCGAGGATAGAGTGGAAACAAATTGACAGTATTTCGGACACGTGACAATGTACGCCGCTCACAAGTCGGAGAATCTCCGAAGAAGTTTCGGAGAGATGTTTAGTATCCGGTTGGATTTGTGGTTGAAATGAAAGTCGCATATGATTTTCAATGCGAAACTTTTTATATAGAGAAATAACAACAAAACATGTGTCTTGTGAAAATTTGGTTAATTTTTTAATTTGTTATCTATATATTAAATTATTTTTGGCACATATTGAAAATCATTATATTTAGTTTTAAGTTGATCTTTAAACGCATGAAATAATAGGGTTTTTTGCATGAAATCATGAACCATAATTTGTTGTTTTATTTTGGCAAATTATTTAGTTGGTAGTCACTAAAGTTTTTATACATACCTCATCAAAACGAATTTGTTGATATAAATTCAATTTGACTTTAGAAACACATGAAATAATAGGTTTTCTTGCATAAAATCATGAAACTTGAAATTAAAATTATGTTAATTTGAGTTTGGAATAGTTATGCATGAAATAATATGTTTTTTACATTATGTTAATTTCAGTATCATTGCTTTTGGAACTCAGTTAAAATAAATAGTTGCCGAGTGCCACCTGGTCCGGCACTCGGCAAAGAAATGAATCAAATTTTTTATAAAACCATTTGCCAAGTGCGGCGATCTGGCACTCGGCATAGGCATAGTTTGCCGAGTGCCGCCGATCTGGCACTCGGCATAGCCATAGTTTGCCGAGTGCCGGATCCAGGCACACGGCAAATAACGGGGATAACCCCCCCCCCCCCCCGGCGTCCGACCCTTAACTCATTTCTTCATCCACGCGCCCCCGCTCACGCCCCCGACCCGCCGCGCCGCCCCGGCCACGCCCTGACGCCACCGCCGTCGCCTCCACGCTGCCGGGCCACCGCCGTCCCGCGCGCCGCCCCGGGCCCCTCGCTGCCCGCGGCCGGGCCTCCCACCGCCGACGCCCCGCTCACCGCCCGCGGCCCCGTGCCGCCGCCGGCCGCGGCCGTGCCCCGCGCCGCCCGCTCGCCACGCGCCCGCGGCCCCGTGCCCAGCGCCATGGCCGGCCGCGGCCGTGCCGCCGCCGCCCGGGCCCCGCGCGCCACCCGCAGCCGTCGCCGGCTTCGCCCCGGGCCCCGCGCCTCCCCACCGCCGCACGCGGCCGACGCTGCCGCCGCCCCGAGCCCAGCGGCGCCCCACCGCCGCCTCGGCTCCGCCCCGTCGCCCCCACCCCACGCCAAGGTAATTAATTTGTGTTTTTTGTTAATTTATTTAGTTTATTTGGTTTATAGTTTATTAGTTTAATTAGTTTATTTAGAATATTATTTATATGTTTAGTTAGTTTCTAAATATTTAGTTAGTTTTGAAGTCTGATTTAAATATTTATTTAGTTTTAAATTCTGATGTAGTATATTTTTTATGTTTTTTAGTTTATTTAGGAAATTATATTCGTAGATCGCGTAAACTAGTTAGGCGTCTCCCGTTCGGAAGAGATACGAGTGGAGATATGCAGTTTTTTCTGCATATCTTTAATCGTATCTGTTTCGAATTGTCCACGCTTCTTTGGACAGCCCCAGGATGCATAGATGGGGTCAGGTTCTATGGTCGGCACCGATCCGAGTCAGAGTTTCGGCATCACCTCCCTGTTGTTCTCGGGATACACAATCTCCCTTTCGGGACGTGTATCTAGAGAACAGCGGGGAGGTGCTGCTGAAATTCTGTCTCGGATAGGATTGGATCATGGAAGCTGACCGCATCTACGCATGGTCGGGTGGGATTATGACCTATCCTTACCTACTAGACTAAGCCGAATTTTGATAGTAGTCGCTGATATCTTGGAAGATGGATAACCGTGAGTGGCTGTACACCGGCCGGGTAACTCGAGCTAGCATGACCAATGAATGGATTGAGAAGACTAACCAGTTCTTGGAAGGGGCATGGGCGCAAGCTGAAGGGTCGAGATTCATGTGGTGTCCCTGCAAGAGTTGTGGAAACCAGAAACTAAAGACAAAGAAGGTCATGGGCGAACATCTTGTCAATTATGGATTTACGCCAGACTATACCCGGTGGATCTTTCACGGTGAAGCCCATCGTATGAGGGACGAGGTCGTGCGGCAACGCATCGATGAATGTGATGCTGCTGGTGGGATTGGGGACATGTTACACGACTATGAGGAGGCACATTTCGGTGAAGGACCGCAGGAGGAGGAGCCAGAGGCAAGCACAAAGTCGTTTTACGAGATGTTGGAGGCGGCACAGAAACCTCTTCACGGCCAAACAAAGGTTTCTCAGCTGGACGGCATTGGACGCCTTATGGCCTTAAAGTCCCAGTTTGGCCTGAGCCGAGACGCCTTTGATAGTATGTTGACCGTTTTTGGGAGCATTCTTCTGGAAGAGCACATTCTGCCCAAGACAATGTATCAGGCGACGAAAATCCTTAGTGCACTGAAGATGCCATATGAGCAGATACATTCTTGTCCTAATGGGTGCATTTTATTTAGGAAAGAGCACGAGGCTGAAACTTACTGTCCAAAATGCAAAGCCTCAAGATTCCTGGAGGTGGATGCAGGTGACGGTCAGCCTAAGAGGCCGCTCACGATTCCTGTGAAAATCGTACGTTACCTTCCGTTCATTCAAAGGATCCAAAGACTCTATATGACCGAGGAAACCGCGAAACAGATGACATGGCACAAAAAAGGTGTTCGATACAACCCAGATAAGATGGTGCATCCCTCCGACGGTGAGTCATGGACTCATTTTGATGAGATTCATCATGAGAAAGCTAAAGAAGCTTGTAATGTACGTGTTGCGCTAGCAACCGATGGGTTCAATCCTTATGGTATGATGGCCGCATCGTACTCGTGTTGGCCCGTGTTCGTTATTCCCTTGAATCTCCCCCCCGGTGTTCTCTTTCAACGACAAACCATATTTGTGTCGTTGATTATTCCTGAGCACCCAGGGAATAAAATGAGTGTTTACATGGAGCCTCTAATCGATGAGTTGATCAAAGCATGGGAGGAGGGGGTGTGGACGTACGACCGAGCGACAAAGACAAACTTCAGAATGTATGTGTGGTACCACTACTCTCTGCATGACCTCCCAGCGTATGGCATTTTCTGCGGGTGGTGTACTCATGGAAAGTTTCCATGCCCAAAATGCAAGGCAACTCTGTAGTTCATTTGGTTGAGAAAGGGGGGCAAGTATTTGTCGTTTGACAAACATCGACAATTCCTTCCTGCTGACCATCCATTTAGAAGAGACATTAAGAACTTCACGAAAGGTGTCGTAGTTATAGAATCTGCACCGCAGATGCTGACGGGTGCCGTGCTTCATGCTCAGATAGATGCTCTCCAGGTCAATGATGCAGGTGGTTTTGTGGGATATGGCGAAGAACATTCTTGGACTCAGGTCTCTGGCTTGTGGAGGCTTCCCTATATTAATGATCTCCTCCTTCCACACAATATTGATGCCATGCACACTAAAAAGAATTTGGGCGAGGCTCTTTTTGGAACTGTCATGGACATTCCTGATAAGACGAAGGACAACGTCAAGGCTCGAGTGGATCTGGCAACCTTGTGCGATAGACCAAGATATGAAATGAAGACTCCGAGACCAGGGAGACAATGGAGGAAGACTCCGGCGGATTTCGTCCTAACGAGGCCCCAAAAAAAGGAAGCACTAGAGTGGATCCAAAAGTTACAATTTCCAGATGGGTATGCAGCGAATCTGAGGAGGGGAGTTAATTTGGCTACGATGCGAATCAATGGGCTGAAGAGTCATGACTACCACATATGGATTGAGCGGCTTCTTCCTGTGATGGTTCGAGGCTATCTCCCTGATAATATATGGCGAGTGTTGGCAGAGTTGAGCAATTTCTTCCGCCAGCTGTGTGCTAAGGAGTTATCTTGGGTCATTATTTCGGACATGGAAAAAGTGGCCCATGTGTTGCTATGTAAGCTGGAGAAGATCTTTCCACCCGCCTTCTTCAATCCGATGCAGCATTTGCTTCTACATCTTCCGTATGAGGCACGGATGGGGGGGCCTGTGTAGTACCGTTGGTGCTATCCAATTGAGAGATGTCAGAAGGTCCTTCGAACGAAATGCAAAAATAAATGTAAAATTGAAGTTTCTATTGCCGAGTCATATATTTTGGAGGAGGTGTCAAACTTCACAACCACATACTATGGTGACAATCTTCCCAGCGTGCATAATCCACCCCCTCGTTACAATGCTGGCGATAATGAATCGAGTCTCAGCATCTTCCGAGGACAACTTGGAAGTGCAAGTGATGCGAGGTACAAGACCTTGAACCATGAAGAGTGGCACCGTATCATGCTATACGTGTTGACCAACCTTTCCGAGGTGGAGCCGTATATTGTGTAAGTACTCAACATTGTGCCCAATTCACGAGTTTCCGTTTCACAAGTTTCCACTTCTTAGCATCCAACCCCCTTTGTCATTTTTGATATAGGGAATTTCAATGACTATTTTGGCGTCGCTCAGGGGCTCCAACCCCGATGGAAATGGAGAGTCTTCTTAAAAATGGCGCGGGAAATTCACATCCCGATTTCATTTATTGGTTTCAACAGAAGGTAGTCTTGAATTCATAGTTCTATTCCATTTCGTTGTCCTCGAACTATATGACAAACTATCCTGCATACGCTTGCAGGGCCAAACTGATTCGTCCATGAGTGCCGAGTTGAGACAGGTTGCCGATGGTTTTAGCTATAGGGCCAAATCGTTTAACGTTTATGACGTGAACGGATATCGCTTCCACACAATGACATACGAGCAGAGTCGACCCAATCGAAGAACCACTAATACCGGCGTTTTTACGCCAGGTCAAGACGGAGTCGAGTATTACGGAAGAGTTGAAAAAATATACGAACTCAAGTTTCATGGTTCTGTACCGCTCACTCCAGTCATTTTCAAATGCCATTGGTTTGATCCAACATTAACAAGACATACCCCTAGTGTTGGCCTAGTCGAAATTCGACAGGATTCAACGTTACAAGGCGAAGATGTGTACATTGTGGCTCAACAAGCCAAACAAGTTTATTATCTCTCATACCCGTGCCAAACCGACCACCGTCTTTGGGGTTGGGATGTTGTGTATAAAGTATCGCCACACGGCAAACTACCTCTCCAAACAACGAAGATTACAACAATGATAGAGAGTTTTTTCAAGAAGAGTTGCTACAAGGGAGTTTCGAGATAGACTTATCCGATGAGATTGGAATGGAAGTCGACAATGAAAGGGAAGTTGACGAGGAAGGTGGAGATGAGGTTCAAAATATTCAGGACTTACAATTACTAGAGCGACTACGTTTAGGCAGAGACAGTGAAGACGACATTCCTCCTTCGGATTCTACTGGTTATGTTGACATACCTGATAGTGATGATGAGGATTACGATCCAGCTAATCCCGATTATGATGACTACTTCTAAAACATGTAGGACTCGCATTATTTAATATATATTATGTTAATTTCTAGTTATATTTTCTTTATTTTCATTTATTTGCAAGTATTGTTTATCCTGACTAATTAGTTCACTCCTTTTGATTTCAGGTAACTAAACAAATATGCCAGGCGGTCACAAGATGACTTGGCTGAGCTCCTTGTACAGAGGCAGTGGTGGAGGAGGCGGTAGTGGGTCCGACGCACCCGAGGGGTCCGGGAGCCGTAGTGTTCGCAAAGGTGGTGGAGGAGGGGGAGCGAAAGGGAGACGGAGAGGGAGTGGTGGAGGAGGAGGTAGTGGGAGTGGTGGAGGAGGTAAGGTGAGGAGGGGGAGGGGGGAGAGGACCCCTTCTCCTGTAGAGGCCGAGGAGGAGGAGGAGGAGGAGGAGGAGGAGGAGGAGGAGAGGGTGGAGGACCAGGGGAGCGAGGAGGAGGAGCACGTGGAGGGGGGCGAGGAGGAGGATGAGGAGGAGGCCGAGGAGGGGGCGGCAGGAGATGAGCGGGTGGTGTGGTTGCGTGGACCGTCGCAACTCCCGCGACGTCCGATACCTCTAGCGAGACGCCCGATGATTCGGCCACTAGAGCCGAAGTAAGTATGTTAGTACTTATTTATTATGCATTACATATATTTAAAATTGCAATACTAACTAAAATTTTACCTTAAACACTCTTGCAGGGGGTGGTTTTTTGTGCAGCCTGGTGAGCACAAACGGAAGCCCAATGGTATCTTGGGTCTTTTGTGCCAGCTGCACTTCCCCGGGCTCGTGATGCATGCCGGGGTGCCGGAGCCGGCATACACGTGGGACCACTACATGGCCTGCCCGGACGCTACTGATCGCGAAGGAAGGAACTTCAACACCAAAGCGAGGCGGGTGGTCGGGGAGTTTTGGGTAAGTCATCCTCGCACTAAAATGGTTGAAATATCGCATTCTGTTTCAATTTTTGGAATAATGATTGCACTACAATGGTTGAAATACCGCGTGGGTATATATGCAGGATTTCTACAGGTGCGGGGAAGGCTATGAGGCCCGGGCGAACGAGCTGGCTCACCAGGCTTGCTACAAGCTGGTGAAGGACATGCACTACGAGGCGCGTGTCCAGGCCGTCGTTGTGTACTACGCCGAGTTCGAGAAGAGGAGTGTCAAGAAACCAGCCGCAAGGGACATCTGCCTCATGCGAGACCAGTACTTAAGGGTAAATAAATGCCATCTCTATTCATTTATCTTGTATTTGATAATACAATATGTCATGCACTTCATTACGTTTAGGTGCCTCCGAACTGGTGCGCAAACAAGGCCGAGTGCTGGTCTATGATGGTGGACAAGTGGATCAGCGAGGATTGGGCCCGCCAGCACGCCTTATGCTGGGAGCGCCGCTTGATGATGCCGGGTCCGGCACATCATCAAGGGAGCCTTAGCCTCGGCGAGTACAAGAATACTTGGGTAAGTTCACTATGATCTTCATTCTTTCTAAAGCTATATTTTTAATTCTTACTAATCATCTTGTTGACTTCTTGGCAGTCGGAGTCTCATCCAGGCCAGTCTTGCAACAACTTCACGGCGTACGCCATGTCTCACATGGGCAGGGCGACGTCGGACGTGGCCTACAACCCGGCGGCTCCACCAGAGGCCTACACAAACCCAAGCATCCACGTGCGCATCAATGCGTACACGGAGGTGGGAAGGGCGCTCCACGGGGAGACTTGGGATCCGACCACTGCGCCACTCTCCGGAGAAGCCATCATGAGGGCGGGACAAGGGAAGAAGCACGGGCGGTACTTGATCGCCAACAGCTTGGTCAACACGGCGAGTACGCCCAGTCTCTCGCAGCTTAGGGCAAGTACCACCGACTCGACCCCGCCCATTCGCCCACGGCTTGAGACTTTAGTGGCCAGCGTGCACCAGAGACAGGTTAGTTTAGATTTAGTTGTCGTTCTATGATTAAAATGAAACTTTGCTTCGTATTTTAACATGGATGTTTAAATCTTGTAGGCCGAGATGGAGGCAAAGTTTGAGGAGGAGAGGAGGTGCCGACTGGAGATCGAGGCCAAGCTGGAGCAGGAGCGGAAGCTGAGGGAGGAGCAATCGGTTATGTTGCAAAGCATGGTCACCTGGATGCAAGGACTTGGCGCGTCGATGAACTATGCGATGCCGCCTCCTCCCTTCGCCTTACTTTCCTGCAGGACCTTCTGACACTCCAGTGAGTATGCTTTGTTTGTAGATATTATTATATTTTTGTTATGCTTCAATTTATATGTTCCTATTTGCAGAATCAGTCGTGGAACGCATCGAACGACCCTCCTCCGGACCAGAACTCGCCGGCCGCCCAGTGGCCAACTTGGCCCCACAGACCTGAGCAGTGAGTGCCTTGTAGTACTAGTGTATTGGACTTATTATACGTATCGGACTATATTCTGTTTTATGGACTAGTGTTATGTATCGGACTTGTGACATATGTGGACTATATTCTATGTGATGAACTTGTGTTATGTATCGGACTCGTGTTATGTATTGGACTTGTGATATATGTGATGGACTGTGTTATTTGTATCGATGCCATTCTCGTCATTGTCAATCATATGTGATGGACTATAACTGCCTGTAATGACCTCTGCAATCACATATATTTCTGTTGTATTTGTATGGAAAAACAGAGAAAAACGAAACAAAAAAAAAGAAAAATTCACCACTTTGCCGAGTGTTTAAGCCAAAACACTCGGCAAAGGAGCTTGCAAAGGTCAGCAGCGCAGTCACTTTGTCGAGTGCTAAAGTACTGGCACTCGGCAAAGATTTGAACGTTTGCCGAGTGCCACTGCCTTGACACTCGGCAAACCAGACACGTGGAGGTACCCTGGCGCGGGGACTTTGCCGAGTGTCCCAGTCGGACACTCGGCAAAGTTTGAAACTTTGCCGAGTGTCTGCCGTTAGACACTCGGCAAACCGCGGGACCAGGGTGGAGCCACGTGGCTTCTTTGCCGAGTATCAGGGCACTCGGCAAAACCTTTGCCGAGTGCCCGTATTCTGACACTCGGCAAAGTAAACTTTGTCGTGGGAACCTTTGCCGAGTGTCGTTTGCCGAGTGTTACACTCGGCAAAGACTTTGCCGAGTGTAATATATCCTTTGCCGAGTGTATCTGACACTCGGCAAAGTTTGGAAGTCCGGTAGTGTGTATGATCTGTGTAAGTTCAAATTGTTTATATATTTACCAATAATTACTAGTATAAAATTACGTTTAAGAAATATTTTATTCCAGCTGCTAGCACCTATGTTACACGGATACTAGTACGGGTATGTATCGGATACGCGGATACGCACTTTCCCAAAAAACACTGATACGGAGATACGGCTAGGATAATTAATAAGTACACATAAATATTACATAGATATTCAGCAAGTGAGATTTTACTCTTGAGTAACTTCCCCTATACTCAGATGTGCAATACTTGTATGTCCATATAACATTACCTCTATAACTAGCCTTCTCTAAAAGCACAACTGATTCCACAAGGGGTTCTTCAGTTGCTGCTCATCTAGTTCTACAGTTCTATTACAGCAAGTTCGTCATTTTGTATCATCTCTTACTACCAAAATAACATTTGGGTGGGCTGATTACTGCTTTGGGCTGTATCCCATATGGCCCAAAAATATCGGATACGCGTATCCAAGCAAATACGTATCTGTTTTTTCAGGATACGACTAGAAACATATCTGAGGCGTATCCGTATCCGATACGTATCGGATACGGATACGTCACCTCCTAGGAGTATCTGCGTAACAGAGGCTAGCACTATCTCTATGTTTTCAGAAAACTTTTCAATGAAGCCGAAAATCAATGTCAAAGCTATTGTTTCTTCAGGTCTTATTGTAGTACCCAATCGGGGTGGATCGGTAGTGTTAGAGCAGCCACAAATATGCATGAAAAGTAGACCTTAAACAAGAAGTGCCTCTCATTATTATTTGCCCTGTGTCAAGTAGTTTTTAGATGATGATGCAGCGAGCAAAAAGTTGTCTTTAATGATGTAATGTGGAAGATGTGGTGTTTCATCAGGTGCTGGTTCAAATTTGTGGTTTGTATATAAGACATTCAATTGAAATCATTCTAATTATTTTGTGTGCAATTGGCACGTATGCGTGACCACTCCGCAAGCTCTCATACCACGTATCTACGTATACGAATAATATTATGAAATTCAGCAAGTTGACCCACTATTCGAGTCAATAGTTCACAGATCACACCAATTGGATTGGACACTGTCAATTGTTCGAACATAAACTCTGAAAGTTATATATCCGATTCATACAATTAACTAGATACAGTTTTATTTCTGAACTTCTATAACCTTGTCCTCCCCCCCCCCCCCCCCCCCCCCCCCCCGCCCTTGGACAAGAGATAAATAGGGAGGATGCACAATGCTAATTGCTTACGAAAACACACACACACACACACACAAACCAAACAAACAAACAAACAAAGCCTTGGCACTCCCTCTGATCTCTGTATACAACATATACCACCAACTCCAAAAACGGTGCTGCGGTCTCAGTTCCAGCAAATTCTATTCTCCGAGCAAACTTGATGCTCCACCCAGCGATCTGGAATGCCCGCTTCTTTGCTGTATCCTTGTGAGTAAATCAATCTCCTTTTGGTACCTACAATGTGGCCTACTCACGAAAATGTTACATGTGGGGGTCAGGACCCTCACATCATCTTGCTTTGGATTTGCCTGTGCACATGCACAAGGAACTCGACATAGGAGAAAACGCCAGGTGCCTTGTCCTCTATCAAAAAAGATCGGAAGAAATCGCCTGCAGGAGTTCAAACATTCATTTAATCAAAAGATGTGGCCAGTGGTTAAAAACAACCAAAGTTCAGTGAGTGGTTCAGCAGACTAACCAGATGGTTCGCCCCTTCTGCATAGCCTTAGCCTCAAGTACGAGCATCTCTGGCGTCTTATTTCATTTACAACTTCGTTAACCTTCCTGGAGAGCTCGTTGTCAAATTGCTCCAAAACCAACTGCAAGCAAAGAAGCAATTCATTTGTCCGGTTACTGTGATCAATGAAGTAATGTTGCATACCCTAAATTTCTAGAGACAGTAGTCCATATGATGCTAGGCACAAAATGTTGGAACAAACCAAAAGGCTTCAAGAAGAGAAACCACAACCAGACTTGCCTGGACTGGTAATGCAGCCAAAGAAGAGACGCCGAATATTTGTTCCAGTGTGGCCGGATTTACCATATTTCCTACATAAATTAGACCATCCTCTCCGTTTTCCAATAAATAGACCCCATCCTCTTGTACATTTTCACTATTGAGCATAAGGGAACTGGGTATAAGGGTATCATCATCAGCCTGAAAATAGAGTCCAAAATTTAGATAATTTCTCCCTCAAAAGGAAGATTAAAAACTCGCCATTACTTTAATAAAAGTTGCAACTAGTACCCTTGATGTGAGATCGTGGATAGGAATCAATCTAGGGAAGACCAATGGAACAGCTAGTACTACAGAAATGGAAGAGACAATGGACATCCAATAGGAACGCTCATCCAAACGCCCATCGGTTCTCAAGCCTACACTTTTGACCAATGCTGAAAAAGAAAGTGAAAATGTTAGCGGAATCAATGGACATGGAAGAAACAAAGTAAAACACTCGATGAGCATAATCATACCTAAAGTATACAAGGGCAGCAGTTTTAGAGCCTCAGGGAGGATCAATTGCCCCGATGAGGTTACAGACGCACAGTGTTTGCGGTAAGATTGCAGAATATTTATGCATGTATTTGTTGCTTCATCCCGAATACGGGGTAGTGGAGATGTCGGGATGCCATTAGCAGCTGTATGGTACAAGAATGTCAGTGCTGTCCATAATGTTTCATGGGAGATGAGTTTGAACAAAATGGCATCATTTAAGATACTTTTGCTTACGACATTTTCTCAATAAGCTGAATATTATAAAGCCAGAAAAAGTGAACAGAGTTATATTAAAACGGACTTTACTGTTTTTACCTTGCTTCAGGAAGCATGCAAATTGTGTCTCCAAATCAGCATAACGGAAAAGGTTGCTAAGCAAACTTGTGCATGAAAGTGAGAGGTTTATGACTCGGATCCTTCTTTGTCCATATACAGTAGTATAGAGAAGCGCACACTGAAAAGTCCCAGGAACAGAATGTAAAAATAAAACATGAATATTAAGAAAAACACCATTTTAGCAAATTAATTCAACATAAAATCAGCACCCATGCTAGATGACTAAACTAAATTATAGCCGATATGAACTAGATGTGGCATGTGTCTAATCTTGAAGATAAGCGAAAGTCCTCAATTTGAGACATCATGACATTAAAAGGATAGGCTAACCTAGCAAATAGAACATTTTCAGATACAAGCAACCAGTAGAGTTAAAATCAACGGGTGAAAATAAAGCACTACGGCAACAGTTACGACCAGATGTTTTGATAGTTTACCATATATTGCACTCAGATAGAATACCTAACTTTCTTGAGAAAAGGTCTGGAATTTTATTTAATGTTCTTTTTGCAATTAAGAGATATTCTAAGAGAATTTTTGAAACATAAAATTATTATGCATCAAAAAGGCAAATGCTTCTCACACAGTAGTTAGTAGCAAGTAGTTACTCTAGTCTGGGTAAGTAGATGATTTTCATGGATCAATAACATATCTTTAGAAGGTACCCAACACAGCCTAAGTTCTGGTCCAGCATTTCTAGGCCAGTGGCCAATGTGGTTCTCATAACTATGTGACATGCATGATGCTCAGTCACTATAGCAACAATTTTCCAGCTCAAGATGAAATCTAAGCATTGCAAGCATTCTAAAGACTGAACTACCTGCGATGCTAATGAGTAATGACTTCAGCACCTGAGGACTCAAAATGCATGGCGAAGTATCATTACCATGAGAAAAACTTGATCTAAATAAAATAGGCAGACAAGCATGGAAAAGGTAAAGAGGAAAATACATTCCATCTCATTATTACCTGGAAGCCACATTCCGCATTTTCTTGTAACTTGTCATCATGCTTAAATGTCACCATCACAGTTTTGTCAGAATCAATCTGCACACACAAATAATCTCTTTTAGGACAGAGAATTAAGGGAATATATAAAAATGAAAGGAATGACAGGAACAACTAACAAAATAAAAAATTCAAACATGCAACAATAATGGAATAAAGTATGGTCAGAATAGTTAGGAACGTATTTGCATGCATCATAATCTAAACATGATGCCAATGCAATTTAAGTCTTCCTTTAATTCCAAAATATGGCATGTTTTCTTAGCAAGAACATGATGTGAAACATAAAAAGTTAGCTACGGTGTTACGGCCCAGCCGGCCCATGCACCTGAACCGGCGCAACTGCCGCCGGTGATCACATACCAGCGCCGCCGTCGCACGAGAGGCTAGGATTTGCTTCTCTAGATGTTTCTACTATTTCCGTAAGTTAGTTTGGGCTAGTAAAAGGGATATAAATATCCCTTAACGGTTTTGGAATTAATCAAGCAAGGCACTCATCTCGCCCCTCCCTCGCGCGCGCCTTCCTGTGTCACAGCGCCGCCTCGCCGCTGGGGGTTCAAGCCCCGGCCACCCATCTCCTACTCCTACCATCTGCGCAGCCGCGGTAGGATCACTGATCCTACCATACGGATACATGTTTTTAGAATGTTGATGTAGGTAATTTCAGTAGCAATGCCAACATATCTATTTCTAATGTTTATCAAAGCAAATTAATGCCAACATTGAACTATAGAGGCAAAGCTTCATATCACAGTTATACCGACAACCATAAACCAAATTTACTGTACACCGGTGCAAAAAACTAACCGCTGGAAGATCAATGTCCGTAGGAACGCGCTTGCAGAAATTGCCAAAATAGTCCTGAACTTGGAGACCCTAATGAAAAGTCATACGGAAATAAGTCACGTTCAGGCTCTTAACATAAAGTTCTGAGTAAAAAGGATCTGAGATTAAACCAACCTGACTGCACCTGACACGCATAACAGCCTCAAAACCCTGGGGTCTACTGATATTCCATCTAAGATCGTTGAAGAGCTTGGCTGGATCTGAAAGAGCAGAAAATGGATAGTAGTAGTAGACCTGCAAAGAAAAATTAAATATTGAAAAAACTGCCAGAAATAATCATCATAAAAAATAAGCTTAACAAAAAGTACATCAAGATGAAAAAAGAAAACAAATAACTAAAGATGTATGCCACAGTAAGGGTCTTCCCAGCTCCCCTATACCCATACAGTATCCCTGAAAAAAAAACTAAAAAAGTAGGCCCCTCAGATATTAGCATATGTCACTGTTTCTGTAGATGAATCAAGACCTCCAAAAAGAATGAGAAAAATGTCACATGCAAAACATATCAAGCACCATCTACCTCTTTGAAATTCAGTTACATGGGGAATCATAGAAAAAATGGAAATGTAATTTTCTATGAATACTTTGTTTCCTTTGTCTTTTTCTTTCCAGGTATTCTTTCCACAAAATTCCTCTAACCAGAACACACCTACCTAGTGAAATGTGGTTTTCCCTTGAATAATTAGAAAACATTTTGCTAGTTATCTAAGTGTATTTCAGCTCTAAGCTATCCAGGCAAGAGATGCCTCCCTGTACATGGCGAGGTTGCTTGTAATGCCTCGTGACAAGCGCTCTTCACTTCAGAAAACAGAACCTTAACTTTCATCAGTGATTTAAGATTTAGAAACCATGAAACAGACATCACCAATCAATGATCTATGATTGACAACCTAGCTAGCAAACTTAGATCAAGACTATCTATCCAATTATATAATTCATAAATATATTCAAACATTCAACGAGTAGGGTATACAATGGTTACTAAACAAAAAGATGCATGCAAGGTCCTATGTCTCACCATGGTCTCTTCCGAAACTACTAACAACCAATGTGGATTACAAGTACTAGGGAGAATGCCTACCCGACCACCTGTAGTCTGGGGCACAACAGATATAGAAGCAATATCAACATAGGATTGTGTGGTGAGGAATACATCCACACAGACCTGAAAAGAGGGGAAAATAATGTCACCACAAGCCAGCTCAAAACCAAGAAAATGAAAAAATTAAGCGCTTAAATATCATGCCTGATATTCAGCAAATTCTAGTGCCATTGTCTTGAGAGTATTATCAACAGGCTGCAACAGTTTATGGGCTTCCTGGGAATCATACAAAATTATTACAGTGTTAACTGAGCATTTCCGAAAAAAATTAACATGTGCTGTTAATGGAACAAATATATGGAAGTAGATCTTATTTCAGTTATTTGTATTTTTAGTGAAGATAAGAAAAGGTATACAAAACAATGCATACCTTGTCACCAGTTGTAACGTTTGATCTACCTTCAGCTTCCCTAGCAGATAAAGAACCAACCCCAAGTGATGGCAGCACTGCCAGCAACGCACATTGTTAACAGAAGAGGATCTAAGTTTGAGAGATGAAAAAAAAACTGGACAATCTCACAGATGGTACTTGGGGTAAATTATCAACTATTGAAACAACCATAACGGGAAAAGTAAAGACATGAATCCACTTACATAACTCGAAGTAAAAATGCCATTTGATTTATGAAATCTAAGCAAGTTATTAGGTTAGGGTACAGCATTAGGTCATTGATATAGCACTGCCTTTCCAACCTGGTACTAACAACAGGTAGAATTTGCTTAACTGGAATGTACTACTTGTTACGAAGAAGTAGACAAAGATCAATTTAAACATAGTGAAAATATTGCTCACTAATTAAGCCAGCATGCATCTAAAAAAGTAAGTGCCAAAGCAAACAAAAGAAACACTTAGCAGAGTTAGCAAAAATATAACTCCTGAAATTAACTTATCTGTGATCAGTTAACAAGTATACCTGATTGGAAAACAAGAAGTTTTCCGCCAGTAGATTTAATTGCCAGGAAGCCAGCCTAAAGAGAATACAACAAGAAAAATGTTATTCAATTAATCAAAGGAGTAAATCCTGAACACAAGAACTTCTAGTAGTTTGCATAAAAATGTTGAATATGATCTGTTGCTCAGCAAGACCTAATGCCAAGTTGAAATAGAACTAGCACCCGTGAAATGTAAAACTGGTACCTTCATAGCTGCTCCAAAAGCAGAATCAGCAACCCTATTATTCTCAAACATATTCGGGATGCTTTCTAGCAACTGCTCCAGATTCTCCCGGCACTAAAACCACATACATGATAAAAAAAATGTTTTCAAGCACAATAGGTTTCTCTTAAATCCTTTGGAGAAAATGAAATAAAAGGTACTACCAAATCTCATCCGCTCAAATACAAACCTCAGAAACTGGGAGAATAAGATCTGTCTGAAGAGGTGTATATACATCTTGAACATCAGGAACGATGAGCATCAAAGGCTGCAAGGGATAGAAGGTTACTGAGACAACTCAGATATCTAACATCTATGCAGAAACAAATTGTACTAAGAAAATGATAAGAGATGGCATAAAAGACAATGAAAATGCTGCTTCTACACACACATATATGACCTGTTATAACAGCAAAAAGACGCATACAATTCTAAACTAAAATATGATCAAATGGAGAAACAGAATTACTGATCAATTCAAGACTTTCACTACCAAAGTAAAAAAGAAAAGTGAGATGATTAACATTCCCACTATTTCAGGGTTTGAATCCACATTTGCAAAAAAAAAAAAAGGATCAGAATGTGGTTGCTGTGCTATGTTGCCCTGCGCAGCAGAATTTCATTAGTTCTGGGAATACCATTCCATTGAGAACTGACATTACAGCTCCAAAAAGGCTGCTCCTACAGAAAATGCCACGTCGAGGCAAAGCCTAAGTCCTGTTGCTAAGGACAAGTTCAAAGAAAATGCTAGTTACAATATAATGTCTAATGTGCCTTCAGAGCAGTGCTGTTAAGATAATGTGAGTACCTGCTGCTGAGCACGTTTAAGACTGTAGAAGTGAATAGCAGAATCAAACGTGGCAATTCCAACCATTGTCCGAGGACCTTCCTACATTAGACAGGAAAAAAACAGTAAGTTATGTAAATCTGGTTTCATTCTGTAAAATATTTTAAGAAAATCAATCCATCAAGTCTGCCACTAGGTATAGTCAGATGTTTTTTGTCTTTGAACAATAACGTTCACTCCATATGGGCTTGTCGGAAGTGAGGATTATCGTTTGTAGATGATGCTTTATTTAAACCACTAACCATGTCAAACAATCAAACAATGATGTTCACTCCATGTTCTTGTTCGGTCATTGAGCCATTATGTAGATGTCGAAAAACAACTAGATACTCAGTTCCTAGAGTAACAACAGATAAAACAAGGAGAGCTGAGCCCAAAGTAGCACCATAAAACTATGACCTATCTAACAATATTCAAAACTGATAACACAACAAATAGTCAGAATTAAAACATTTAGATTACTATGACGCATAAAAACTATAATGCTCACCCGGGCATCATATAAGTTACATTTATACATGAAAGCATACAAAACAATATAAGGGGAGAAAAATCCAATTATAAACAGTGCTGCAGTTCAATTTGTCGCTACGGTAGTCATGATTAAAAAAAGGACATATAATGGCATATATGTGTTCCTGAATCAGACTACAAGAGTCCAGTACACATAACATACCGGCAGATCAGAAATAGCCTGGGCAATAGCACTGCAAGCCGCAGCAGTTGCACCAGTTTGTATAGCATTCATGGAGACATCAATAAGGAAGAAGTATACAGCAGGCATTGGATCACGAACCTGAAATATTATTATGAAGTGTTCTCATTGAATAGTATATGCAAAAATCAAAGCGAACAAGAAACTAATATAAACGGAAGGGCAGTGGGCTGCCTGATGAAACTGTTATTTAATAGCCTTTTTTTTCTCGAATATGCAGGAGAGCTGAATATCATTGCATTAAGGAGAGAAAAAAGGCTAAAATAGCCAAATTACACACGCCACTAAGCACCCAAGACACATAAATTCCAAGTTCCATAAATTTGACAGTTTTAAGTGAACCGAATAGTAGCGTGAAGAAATATAAATAAGATTGCATCATATAGAAGATACAAGATCTACACAGACTATTTGATGCATATGCTATGATGCAGATGTTACAAGGACTTCATGGATTAGATAAGCACAAACCAGAAATTCCTTTGTAGCAACAAATTCAACTGTTCCTCTACATAACTCAGGCCTGTCATCAGCATCACGTCGCCTGCCATCAGGCCCTAAGTTGCACATGTAGTCCCTAGGAGTATCATTTCTGAATCCTACAGAGTTTTCAGATCATTATACGTTGAAGTTAGTATATGTAACATGCTAAATAAAATTTTAAAAGTACTTGCTGACACCAAGGATAATAAAGTAACATGCAAACAAGAAAGATAATACTGACGCTATGAGAATTTCGTGAGAATTTCATACAGGAAAGTTCACATTATGTCAAATGTTTGTCATTTAAAATCAGAGGCAGGTAGCAAAATTTTAACAAGCAGCAGTAAGTGGTGGCTATCATATTATTAAGTTTTGACACATAATACTAATGAATTATAAATAAGACATTATGTCAAGTAATACCAATCCAGCAAGCCCTTACCACATAAATTACAGATGAAATGCCTCCCTTGATCAACAAATCTCATGAAAGGATTTATGTACGCTTTGCAACGAGAACACCGAATAGGTCCCATCTCTCCAAAGTCCACAAGCTAAAGTATGAATCAATGAGTTAAGCTTCAAACTAGGAACAAAATAAACTTATTCAGCAGATTATTCTGCTGAATAGAAGTGTGACTAAATTACAGTAGAGTTTTCATTCATGGAACTGCTGGAGTTGTTAGTACTACATTAAAGATCCTCAAAGTAAGATTGAATTTTCAATTAACTTTAAAAGAAACTAGAAATAAGAAGTTCAATCCATAAAAAACAAGCAAATAGTTGGCAGATTACCTAACACAAGGATTGAAATCAACACTTTATACACCAGGGAAGATATTAACCATTGTGACCAAGAAAACGAACGGTGAGTTTAGTAGTTGGATGGACTAATTTATTAACCTATTATAGCATTAAAATTTAAAGAAAGGGCTCAGATAATGAGATCAACATGAAAGTTGACAAATTGCAGTAATAGTCCCATGTTTTTGTGATCTTTGTCACAAACCACAAAGCACTCGGTGCATGTGCCAAAATGAGGGACATTTGACGATTGATTACTTAGTCAACTCACAAGGAGATAGGTTCAGCCATATAGCCTTTAAGATTGATTGCTGGCACTGGCATCACCTAAGCTAAGAGTGGAAATACTCAATTGCAAGTGATGTATGCGAGTTAAGACTACTGATGATTGCAATGAACAACAAAATATAGTATATGCTGAAGGTCATAAACTACCCTAGATCAAGTTAAAGTAGAGTGTACTACGTCAATTAAAGTACCAATATGCAGGTATCATCAAGAAGATAGTGATTCAAAGTATTAAAAAAAATCAAAAGTTGACTTTATTACAGTGCCTATCAATTTGGTTATCTATTTACATAGTTCACTGAAGATGTGCAGTGTTTCTCTAGGAGCAAGAAGTGACAACTAATACCTGAATAGGTTCCTCAGATGGGTGAGGAAGGGCAAAAGGTTGAACCATCAGAGCTAAAGGCATGGCTGACGTTGTCAAGACATCACCAGTACAAGGTATCTGATAGAACATGAATTAGCAGCAGATCAACAAAGAGACAAAGACACCAGAGAATTACAAATATTTTTTCAACAAAGCTACCTGATTCACAGTGCACCGCATTAAACGAGGGCTACAGTTCCCAGTGTCCTTCACAATAAATTCGCTAGATGCAGCCTGTGATCAATAAGTTACTCTTACATAAGAGCAAAGAATAGTTTTACCTGCAACATCTAAATGAAAATAAACACCATTTACACAATTATAGTTATATGACATACCGGGGGAATGGTTGCTTGGCCACCTTGACGGGTGTCATAAATGATCACTGATGCTTCAGTCATTGGCCGAGGAATTTGAGTAGGATCAATTTTGGACGGGGTGGAGACCTGGGTTCCAGCATGTGGAGAATACGGTATAGCCGGAGTGCCCGGGGGTCCTAGTGTGTTTGGCTGCATCCCAGGAATGCCTGGCATTGCCATAGGTGGCTGCATAGCACCAGACCCAGCTCCCTACAAATAATTTTATTGAGCATGTCAGATGTGCAGCTTCTTCAATTCCAAGAATCATAAATCATAAGAGTTTAAGATTCAGTTCTTCACTTCTTATGCACTATGAAACCATACAAGAACCTCTGGCACACCATAAAATCTTACTTGACAATTAGTGAAGTTTTTCCCCTCGACTTTTTATCATTCTCTCCCATAGTCCCATGTATCAAATGAAATCCACATTCACTTATGTAGGTTAAACTAACAACTAGAGAAACATAAGTTTAACCAGAGAAACAAAAGCACCACTTATAGCTCAGTGGTAGAGCGCACCCCTAATAATTGCGTCGTTGTGCCTGGGCTGTGAGGGCTCTCGGTTAAACAATGACGATAAACCATTAGAATATAATTTAATAGGAAATATAATATCTCTCACACCTGGTTATAGGTTCAATCAATCAACACAAGGTTCATATAACCCAATTGAAATTTGAAGATAAACATTCAAAAAAATATTCCTTCCATATGTGACATTATAGACACCACAATCACCTTCCAAACGTCAACACCCCTTCCCTCCTCAATAAAAATCTAATCTTTCACAGGAGGAATTCAACATAGCAACTCAAGACAATTCTTTTATCACCTGAGTTTGCCATGATGGAGGCCCATATGCCGGGGCATTTGCCCTGGGTGGTCCCATGAATGACAGTTGCTGTGCCACCGGCGCTGATTGTGCGTCGAAGGGAGGCTGCCCACTTGACCGTGGACCCCCGAACTGTGTCTGCCCACCAAAAGGTGGTGGAGGCAGCTGCGGAGGTCCAAAGTTAGGTGGCACTGGCTGCGACGAAGCTGCTGCCGTCAGCCCAGGCTGGCCGGGGAATGCCGGCCGCTGCCCGCCAAATATTGGTGGCGCCGGCTGTGACACCACGGCAGGAGGACCACTGAACAGCGGAGGCTGTGAGCCCGCACCACGGGGGCCACCGAATGGTGGCACCTGGGAAGCCGTGATGGAGGGGGCGCCGAATGGCGGAGGCCCTTGTGATGTCACGGCGGGAGGGCCCCCAAGCAGCGGAGACGCCTGCGACACCGCGGCGGGAGGGCCCCCAAACGGGGGAGGCGCCTGCAACGCCGCGGAAGGAGGGCCTCCGAACGGAGGCGGCACCCGGGACGCCGCCCCGGGGGTCCCGCCGAACGGCGCGGGCTGCTGCGACGCGGCACCTGGAGGCCCGCCGAACGGTGGCAGCACCTGCGACACCGCCCCTGGCGGCCCGCCGAAGGGCGCCGCGGCGGACGGCGCTGCCGCCGCCGTCGGCGCACGCAGGAACGGAGGCGCGGGCGGGCTGCCGGGGAAGGCGGGCCGGACGGCGGCGGCCGCCGGAGGCGGAGGGCCCGGGCGCGCGGCGTGGAAGGCGAGCGGCGCCTGCTGCGGCGTGAGCCCGCGCAGCGGCGCGCCGGGCGGCGGGGCCGCGCCGCGGGAGATCTGGAGGTTGGCGAACGCCCCCGGGAGCGCCCCCGCGCCCGGCGGGCCCTGCGCGGCGAACGGCGGCGCCGGCGTCGGCTGCCGAGACCGGTGCTGCTCCGGCGACGCCATGGATCACGGCGGGGATCGGGATCTGGGCGCGGCGCGGTTGGCGTTGAGGAAAGGCGAGGGATGATCTCCTTCCTGTCACTGAACCGTTTCGTGCGCGGCCCGGTCCCGTCTCGTGCTCCGCCGGGCACGTGGCCTACCAGTTGGGCCCACATGTCATCGAGGGTAGATGCCCTCGTCGAGGCGGGTTTCGCTGGTGGCGTGTGGGCCCCTTTGAGCTAACGGGCCCGCATGGCGGTGGGACACGTGAGGCTTGTGGGTGACGTGGCGGTAGGCTATTGGGCAGGTTGCGTGGAGGTCAGTGGGGCCTCCGACGCGGACCGCGGCCAGGTGGCCGCCGACTGACGCAGCGACAGAATGTTCGGCCGTGTTGAGTTCTCCGCCGTTCAAAAAAATACCCGTCACGTGGAATCTTTAAATATATAACATTAAATATAATTTAAAATAAATAATTAATTACACGATCTAACTAATTATTACGAGATGAATCTTTTAAGTCTAATTAGTCCATAATTGAACATTAATTGCCAAATAACAGCGAAAGTGCTACAGTGTCAGAATCCAAAAAAATCGCAAACTAAACAAGACCTAAAAAAATTTGAGTTTTGGTACTAAAATAACTAATTACTCGATGCTACAGTAGAGCAGAGGGTGGGACAGAGGCGATGCCAGTTTCCGGCGTCGATCCATCCGCTCCCCACCCTCTGGCGGCCTTTCCGGCGCTGGAGCGTGTGTGGGGCGGGGCGGATCCACGACCGTGGTAGGTAGTAGCTGCTAGGTGTACTGTCTAGTAGGTTAGTTTTTGCTCTTCGCTGTTGATGGCGGAGGTGCGTAGGGTTCCGGCGGTGGTGCCGCCACCGGTCCGGCAATAATGTGCTTCCAGCTCTTCTCTGGTGGTGATGGCGGTGCATCTGGCGTCGGCTCCGGCGAGGCAGCTGAGTGGAGCTTTGGCTTTTTTGGTGTAAGGATCACCGTGGTGTCCGACCCTAGAGGGGGAAGGGGTGAATAGGGTCGCTAAACGCTTTTTAACCTAGGGCTCAAACTACTTGCATAAGATAAACCTAACACGTCCTATACATGCTAGTTATAACTAAGGTTTATCTATGCAACTCTCTACTTACCCCTAAAAACTTGCAACATATAGCCAATCCTAATCAAACTAACTAGGAAACTAAAGGCACATAACAAAGAGTAAGTGCGGAAACGTAATATGGTAAGTAAAGAGGTAAGTGCAAGAGGGATGCAAACTCCCGAGTAGACACGGTCATGTAACGTGGTTCGGCATAAACGCCTACGTCCACGGGACACCGAGGCTCTTCCGATCACCGTCTTGCACTACGCCACCAATGGCGATGCCGGCAAGCAAAGGCAAGTGCTCACAAGACACCGAGTCTCGTGCACCGCCACCGTCTCTCTCGGTCACCCGGCCGAAATCCACTACGGAGCTTCTCCACCAAGGAAGGGGCCTCCTCTTCCCCCGCACAAAGTGTCGTTGCCACTCCACACCAAGACGGAGGGTCACACGACGGATCACAAGTTGCTTGCCGCAGGAAGGCTTCTCTCAAGGGAGCTCTCAGCAAGAACTAATCCCTATTACAAGCACTAAGCACTCTCACAAGTGTGCTTAAGCCTATATGATGTATAATGAAGCTCTAAGGTGGTTGGAGATGTTCTTCAAGTGTAGTAGAATGTTCAGCAACTCCAGCACACTTCAAATGGACGGGGTGAGGCGTATATATAGGCCACCAAGTCTTGTAGCCGTTGCTCCAACGGTCAGCTGTAAATCTGCGTATCACCGAAAGAACCGATGCCTCTGGCAGGGGTAGCGTCGGTTCTTCCGGTCACTCATAAACCGAAGTAGCCGTTGAACTTCTGACAGCTGACGCAGTGACCACCGGTTGAACCGATGCTATGCACCGATGCCTCACCGGTTCAACCGGTGCTGAAGGATATTCTCCCGGGCGCTGACGTCATTGCACCGATGGTATGCTCCGATGCACCGTCGGTTGAACCGGTGCTGAAGAAACTTCTCCTGGGCGCTTGACATCGTCTCTGGTACAAAGGACACCCAATGCACCGATGCCCTATTTTGGACCGTCGGTTCAACCGGTGCCTATAGGCTGACTTGGCTTCGATTCCCTTCTGCACCAAAGTGTCATGGCGTCGGTTCTTCCGACTACCACCGGATGCTCTGATGCCCTGGCGTCGGTTCTTCCGGTGCTCCTGAACCGAAGAGTATAGGTTGATCCACGGATGAAAGATATTTGATTGTGAACGTATGGAGTTTTGGAGATGATGAGCAAAGCCCCGTCCGCTAACCGGGTAGCGGAACCCCCGTAGGGGCGGCCCTTTGGGCCTAGCTACGCCTATCTTCTCTTTGTCATCACTTGAACCTAAAAGCCTGGAATGTTCATCTTAACAATCATATTAGTCCAAGTGTTGTGTGTGTCATCAATCGCCAAAACATTATATTGAAATATGGCATGAGAGGCCATTTTCGCTACACTTGGTTTCGGCTCCGTCTGTCGTGAGGCATTCTTTTGTGTTGACGGCGGTGGTCCGGCGTTCAGCTCAGACGTCTTCTACTTCTCCGGTGGCCGAGCCAAGCTTTTGATCCTCTGGCGATTCCGACGAGTGCACTTTTGGTCCTCCGAGCTGGTTCCGGCGATGGCGCGACGTCGGGCGTGGGCGTTCGTTCCTGTGTTGGTGACGAGCTTGCGGGTTCGTTTCCAAAGTTTCCCGATGGTGCTCGGTTGGGAGAGACGGCATCGTCTTTATGGAATAAGGTACTCCAGGCTTCTCTCTCCTTCGTCGGTGCATGCTCCGGTGCTGGTGTCGGGTCTGCGAGTTCTTGTGCAGGAGTTTCGGTGGCCTCAATGGCAGGCCGTCTTCCGGTCATTGCCTCTCACGCGTGGAGCCACAAAGGTATTGCGACGTGCCCGTCGCTTACGGAGTTATCCGGTGATCTCAAGAAGGACGCGGTTTGGTCTGTGTGTAGGTGTAGGTTTTGTTTGTATGTGTGTGTGCGTGTGTTGTGTGCATACTTGTACGAACAGATACTACATCTACATGTATCCAGATGAGATGCTTAAAAAAAACTAATTACTCAGTACAAAATATGTTAGCCAATCTACTACCATAAAGTATCGGCGCCTTTCCAATATATTCTAGATGCCCCCCCCCCCCGCCGCGCAGAACGCAGTTGCACTTTTCTCCTGGCGGTGCTTATACTACTCATCCTGCCATTCGTTGCCAAGGAGGCCGCTACGTCGCTCGAACCACACACATAGCCACATGGCTATCTTGGTGCACATAAGCCTCCTTCACTCGTCCCTACTCCCTACGCTGATTCCTTAATTCTTTTTTCCCTACGTCGCAGCATGCCAGCACTCGCAGTGGTATCAGCTATCCACACTCATCCTCCTCTATTTTCCTTCTCTAAAAGAATATTTCTATCCTAGTCATCGAGATTCTTTCTTCTCTATTTAGTTTCCCTGCACACATTCATCCTCTAAATATCTCCTCTATACCAACTACCAAGGAAATGGGACCCACGTTCTAGTTTTTTTCTTTTTTTTCAACTCCCCATTCTCTCCCATACTGTCTCTTCTCTCCCTTTCTGCCCATCCCACCGGCGACGGCCTCCCCGACGCGGCGGCGCAGGCGAGCAGGGGCTCGCGGAGAAGGGCAGCGGCGCGCGGGCAGTGGGAGTTGGGGTGGGGCCGGCGCGATGGCGGAGCCGCGGCACATGGTGGTCGGCGCGGCATGGTGCCCTCCTCCTCCGGCGGCGTCCATGGCGGGCATGGTGGCGCGAGCGGGCAAAGCGCTCGCGCGGGGCTCGCTTGCCCATGCGCTGGCGGCTGTTGGATGGGGCGAAAAGGGTAGGAGAGGGAAGGAAAGGGTTAGGTTAGGGTTTTTTGGGTGGTTCTGATTTTGTATGCTTGAGTAATTGGGCCAAGTTAGTTGGGCATAGATATAAAACTATGGGCCTATTTGATTGATGGACCGGGTTTTGAAAACTCATGGGTTTGCGGGTTCGGGTTTTATATTCCCAGACCCATGCCTGCAAACCCGACGGGTCTAACTTTTTGCCCATTAGCAGACCCACGGGTCGAGAAATTGACCCAAATCCGTGCCCTAATGGAGCAAAAACCCATCGGATTTCGGATACCCATTGCTGTCCCCTACATGTGATTGGTTATTTGTCTGTAGACAAACGCACGATAAAGCGGACATGGCGTGTTGGTGTTTTACCGACAAGCTCTCCGACGTATACTCCGAGGAGATTGATTGTAGGCAGGGACTCACCGACATCAGAACGCGATGGTGCAAGGAACACATAGATTTAGACAGGTTTAGGCCGCTAGAGTATAATATCCTATGTCCTGTGTGGTGGTTTGTATTGCCTTAGGTGTTGCTCGATGTGCATCGTCCTGTTTTGAAAGGATCCCTGCCCGCCCTTATATAATCTAGGGGGATAGGGTTACATGGAAACTCCTAGTTGAGTACTACCAGTTGCTTAGTCCGATGAGGTCAGCTAGTTTTCTTGTACATCAACTAGTCCTACTGCTATTACGAGTAGTTACAGTAGAGGTAGGGCATATCCATGTGCTACTCCCTACTCTGGAATATTCCATGCCTATGAGCAGTCCCGCTACCCCGGGTCTGACAAGCCCCCGAGCTCTTCGTAGTCGAGTCATGCAGGCACTGAGTGCTTCTGAAGACGTTCGTCGAGTGCTTCGAGTGCTTCTGGAATCCATTGTCCAGGATTTGGAGTCCATCGAGTGCTTTGAGTGCTTCTGGAATCCGCTGTCTAGGCTTGGAGTCCATCGAGTACTTTGAGTAGTCTTCCGAGTACTTCTTTGGCTGCATTGAGGCTATGAGGTGCTCAAGTCCCAAATTTTTCTTTCATATATGGTGCGCGATGTACTCGCGCTCCATACGGAGTAGCCCCCGAGCCTTAGGTTGAATTGAAGGATCAGGCTGAGGGTCAAAGCGGTCTTCTGGATCTTTCGAATTTTTTCTTTTGAAATTCAGATTATCTCTGAAAAATATGCCATTTTTGTAAGGCATATCTCGTAGCCCTCGAGCCTTGATCGCAAATATCATGATTTGGGGTTGAGGATCCAAAGACATGCCCGTCTTCTTTCTTCTTTTCCCCGGTGGTGCCGAAAGTCGTCTTCTGATTAAAGATATTTTTCGGATAAGGTTGAATCCTTCGTAGGCTCACATGTGTTGTACTGTCACTGGAATCTACAATGTTCAGCTCATGACTTCTTTGTCTTCAAGTGTCACGGGTGGTACTCTGGTTCTGCTGCTTCTTCTATAAAAGGGAGCGTAGGCTCTGTTGGACTCCAATCACCATAGTAGTCATGGCCTTTGAGTGGAGATCGTCTCCGGAGAATACTCGTCCTCCTGATATAAGTAGTCGATGCGTACTGGGAGATGTTAGAAGAGTATTTGCGAGTAGCAAAAATACTTGCTATCTTCCTAGTCGCTGGCCTTGCTTCTCTAGGCTAATCCATTTTGGCCGTCTTGTACTTGGTTGGCTGATGGTGGAAGCCGTGTCAGAAGCCTTGGTAATCTGGTGGTGTCATTCTCTTGAGGTGGGTTTTAATGGTTTCCCCCTCGATGGCTTCTCTGGAGATGGCATTGTTTTTGTTGCAAAAACATATCAGAGAGAAGAAGAAATGGCACTGAATGATGCAAGAAGAGGATTTGCGATGTGCCTGATCTTTCATCTCTTGTTGCTAACAAGTCTTTTCTCTCTTAAATGTTTCTGGTTTATTCCCACTCGGGAATAACAAGATTTGTACCTTTGTAGTAGCCATAGGGCTGAAAACTCTGTGTTGTAGCTGAGCTCGAGTAGATTCGAGTAGTTTGAGCATTCAGATCTGTATATTTTCTTTTCTTGGAATATAATCCTGGAAAAATTGTGAATGAAAATTTCTGTTTTTTCGGGCTAGTTCCGTTTCCTTTTGAGTGAATCCCGGATTTATTGGCTGAAATAACTCTGAAACTGGCACGTGACCTTTGAACTTCTTATTATTTGCGGTACTGCCACTGACTCTGTTTATTTAACCCCTCGGGTAAATGTAGGTTTAGCACGCTTTCAGACTTAGTTTGCTCCGCCTCTACTAGTTCATCTGCTCTTCCCTCTGATTACGAGAAACTAGCCACCGCTAGCCCCCGAGCGTGAAGCGAGAAGGATTCATCTCTTCCACATTCCCATGGTGCCCAAGAAGTCTGTTGGGAAGGGGAAGGCTAGCGGCGTTGCTGGAGATGAAGCGGAGACGCACTGGTGGAGATTGACTAAGTGTACCAATTTCTATCTCTTTGGTCTCGTAGAAGAGCATCTCCTTCAACCTCGGGAAGTAATCTATTGGAAGAGATCTGATAGGGAATATTTTCCGCATGAGGGAGTGAATGAATCTGTTGTTTTTCACTCCCATGTTCTCCGAGGCCTCGGGTTTCCTGTTTCTGATTTCTTCCGAGGTTTTCTTCACCATTGAGGGATTCAAGTAAATCACTTGACCCCTAATTCTATTTTGCATATCTCGATTTTGTTCATCTCTGCGAAGCCTTCCTGGGGATCAAACCTCAATTCGATCTATTCCAATATTTCTTTCATCTAAAACCCCAGCCTAGTGACTCCAAGATAGATGTAGTCGGAGGTGCGGGTTTGCTGTTTCGTCAGTGGGTTAAGCTGAAGTACATCCCTTATGATTTGAGCGACAAAGTCATCGATTGGAAGGAGATGTGGTTTTACGTTAGGAATGAACCCTCTTCTCTTCCTCGTAGAACTTGAAAGCATCTAGGCCCCTAATTCGAGTTTTGGTAATTAATGACAACAGTTTGTGGATTAACGATTTCAGTTGAGATAATGAGTATAGGTTGATCCACGGATGAAAGATATTTGATTGTGAACGTATGGAGTTTTGGAGATGATGAGCAAAGCCCCGTCCCCTAACCGGGTAGCGGAACCCCCGTAGGGGCGGCCCTTCGGGCCTAGCTACGCCTATCTTCTCTTTGTCATCACTTGAACCTAAAAGCCTGGGAATGTTCATCTTAACAATCATATTAGTCCAAGTGTTGTGTGTGTCATCAATCGCCAAAACATTATACTGAAATATGGCATGAGAGGCCATTTTCGCTACAGTTGGCAAGCTCCGGAAGAAACACCTTCAATCACCAAGATCGCCTAGGTGCTGCCAATCACCAAGAGTAACAAGCTAGGGCCTTCACTTGAGCAAGAACCGATCACCAAGAACAGATGCACACAAGCTTCTCTCTACTCAAGTCCTTAGTCTTGCTTCTTGAATGATTGAATCAACAAATGTGTGGAAGATGAAGCTCAAGATGGCTCTCAACAATTTATGAGTGTATGAATGATGCCTGGTGTCAAGAGAGAGCAAAATGACCCATTGGAGGGGTATATATAGGCAGCTCACACGAATAGAGCCGTTGGAGAAAAAGCTGCCAGAAAACTGCTTAGCGTAGGTTAATCCGACGTACCTCCAATAGTCAGCGTCGGTTTAACCGATGAATGTAAACTGCCCATTCTAAAAATTAGCCATTACAATTTGGGCAGATTAACCGACGTATCATCGGTTTAACCGGTGAGTGTAGTTGTCCACTGATCAACTGAAAAACCAAGTCTCTGGACAACTGCACCGAAGTTAACTCAAATCCATCGTCGGTTTAACCGGTGAGACAACTTCTGAAATCCCTGTAAAAACCATCTCACTGGTAAATTGCACTGACGTTTCATTTCAAACACCGTCGGTTTAACCGGTGTATAGAACTTGAAATACCCTGGAAAAACCAACTCTGGACTAATGCACCGACGTTAATTCAAACATCATCGGTTTAACCGGTGTATAGAACCTGTCCAGACTCTGCTGACTGCGTTTAACCGACGTATAGAAAAATGGAAGCGTCTGTTCAACCGGTGTATAGACTTTTTCTGATTTTGCCTTTTCTGATTTGAGTCTTGAGTGAAATCCAAATATTCTTGAGATATAAGTTGAAAACCACTTATTTGAACTTCTAGGAACCTGAGTGACCATAGTGTGCATCCATTTTCAAATGACCATGTCCATGCTCAAGTTACTTGACCTTAACCCCTCTTAATAGTGCGATCACTACAAAACTATAAAACCTATACTAACCTAAGTGTCCTTCTCAGCCTTATGACACTTAGCACTAGAAAGATCCTTAGTCTTGACATATATTTGAGATGAATACCGAGATCGCCTTTTTGAATAACGAAATTGAGGGGCCTCTTTTGACATATGACCAAATGAACGGTAAAGATTCATTAAGCTGCACAAACTCATTAGTCATAATAATGGTTGTCATTAATCACCGAAACATACCTAGAGGGCCTAGATGCTTACAATCTCCCCCTTTTTGCTGATTGATGACAACACAAACATAAATAACGAGAGAGCGAGAAAGATAAAACAGGATAAACACAAGCAAACTCGAAAAAGGACCAAAGAGCTCAACGGCTCAAACGAAATCCATAGATATGTCTCAAACCACAGCATACTCAAGCGTCAAATGTACATATCCATGAACTAACATCAAATGAGATAAAATATCAAAGTCCTGTAGCTACGAGCTCTCTCTAACTCTACCCTCCCCCTAACTCCAACTCCCCCTGACTCTCTCCCCCTTTGGCAACAAAGCACCAAAAAGGTGAGCTACTGGTCCGGCTGTCGCGGTACGGCGAGGAAGCGGTCCGGGTCGTCGTCGTCGTCGTCGGACGGCGAACCCTCGGTGACGGATGAGAGCTGCTGGTCAGAGCTGACTGGGGGTGTAACTGTCGTGGAGGCTCTCATGCTAGCACTGCCTGGAAGAGGGTCTGTAGATGTGGTAACCGGCTCAGCAGAAGAAGTGTCAGCATCTGAAGTAGTGAGTGCTGAAGCTGCCGGCTGTGTCGACTGCGGAACTATAGACTCCTCTCCTCCTCCCCCTGAGGGTAGTGTCTGTGGTACAACGGGGAGGGCGACTGACTGAAACGCCAACGGTGAGTCCTGGAAGAGTGTAGTCGCTGGCAGTGGTAAGAAGAGCGGATGACCGGCAGACCCAAGGAGTGCAGACATCGAGAACGTGGTCTTCGGTGTCGCTGTAGTAGTTGGAGCTGGAGTGACTGCAAGCTGAGGTGCTCCAACACCCTGAAGGCCTGGCTGTCCTGGCTGCTACGGGGCGAGTCCGGTGTGAGTGTAAAGTTGTGTAATCATCCCGAACATCGCCATCATGCCCTGCTGCATCTGCTGGAACTGAGTGTCTGTCCTCTGTGATACTCGGTCAATGAGCCCGACAAAACGCTCCTCTGCTGCAGCACGCTCTCGGGCGGCCTCCCTCTGTATCGCTGCAAGCTGAGCCTCATGGGCTCTCCTGGCCTCCTCCTGTGCTATCCGATCCTTTCTCTGCTGAGTGACAAGCTGCTGTAGGAGAGAGGTAAGCTCGGACAGCTGAGTCACCTGAGACTCTGTAACAGTAGCAGCTGCTGGTGACTCTGGAGCTGGTTCTCGGGACCCTCCTGCCTCGTGGTCATGACTAGCTGGGGCTGTAGGAAAGTACTCGACATCCTCGGAGGAGTCTGACTCAAGCTCAGACCAGTGTATCTCATCATCTCCTCCGGGAAGCTGTGCCTCTGCTGCCAGAAGTGCCTCATCCTCCTGTGCCACTCGGTCCTGCACGTCAGGTGACAGTCGTGCCATAGCAGCTCTCTCTGCCTGTCTGCCCCTCCTCCGGTCCTGTGGTGCTGTCGGACGGTAAACTGGGAACCGGGGAGCCTCATCCTGACGGTACACACTGCTGACAGGTGACTCTGCTGGTACATGGCATAGAACAAATATAGCTGATCCAGTGTGCATAAGGGAACTGCCTCACGACCCCCATCCCGTCAGTGATCACATCCTCGATCTCAGCTAAGATAAAGTCAACTATATCAAACAGCTCGTGAGTGAGAATGTGTAGTAGCAGCTGCTGCAAGCCAGTGAACCCCTCTGGGTAGCCACTCCTAGGTAACAGAGTCCTCCGGAGTGCCATGTGAACAGCGTACGCCTCTGGGGTCAGCAAGCTAGGTACTCTGGCATACGACGCTGGAAACGGCTGGCGGAAGCACTGAGAAATAGCCTCATGAGAAGGTGCAATCCCGCCAATCATAGCTCTGCGTGGTGGATTTGCGTCTCCATATACCATCTCGTGCAGGGAGACGTCGACCAGATCGACTCCAAGTATCCCTGCTATCGTAGCCCTCGACAGACCAAAGACCTGGCCTCCAAAAACGAAGTGTACGGCTCTACGCTCGGGAGCGATCCAGGCAGTGGCATAAAACACTCTGACCCAATCCTCTATGTACCTGTTCTGCTCCATCTGAAGTAGCCTAGGCAGACCTCTGAAGTGGGCAAAGTGCTCTCTAATATCAGCTCCCCCTGCAGCTGTCCTCAGAGAAACCCAGTCAAGCACCCTGTGCGGAAAGATCCTGTGCCCTCGCCTCTGATAGGTCTCGTAGAAGCTGGCCTGAAGAAGTGTCCAGAATCTACGGTCGACCCTGCTGTCACGAGTCACGGGGAACCAGTCCTCCTCTCCAACACTCCACATGAGCCTCTTGACCTTCGCCGCATTGGCCTTGGTCAAATTCTGGAGCAGCACACCTGGCTCCAGACGCACAACAGTGTCCATACGGAACACTGCGCGCTCGGCCTCTAGGGCCTCAGCTCTACGGACTGCTGCTGCTGCTGTTGTGGACCTGCAAGGCTCCTGTGGCTGGTGACCTCCTCGCGTCCTCGGTCCAGTGCGACGCTCGGTTGCAGGCGAAGAATCTCCTGCTGGGGACGTCTACCGAGTGCGGCCAGAACGTCGTAGAGTCGGTGACCCCTGTGTGCTCTGCCCCTGAGACTGCTCAGACTGCTCTGCCTCTGAATCTGCAGCTGTATCTGAGTGATCTGACTCTACTGCTGCCTCAGTCGTGGCTCTGGTGGCCCTGGCACCTCGGACTCTGCCCATACCTCGACCTCTGCCTCTGCCCCTGGCTGGCTGCTCCCTGATCACGAACGGACGAGCACGGACTGACGCCTGCTCTTCGGCGGCCTTGGCCACCATCTCGGCCCTCTCAGCCTCTCTCTCTCTACGCGAGTCCGCTTGCGGACAGGCTTCTCCACAACAACCTCCTTCCCCTTCCTCTTCTCGCGACCCATCTCGATCAGGCAAAGAATGGAACACTTTGCGAGCACTTGGCGAGAAAGTGCTGCGGCTGCGGCTGCGGCTGCGACGTGGGATGCTGCTGCGTGGGCGGCGCGTGGTGCGGGAGCGGCGGCTCTGAGCGTGTGGCGGCGGTGCTTGGCGGCGGAGACACGCGCGGGCGGCGCAGGTGGGCGTCGCTAGCGGGCGGCGCAGGATGCGCTGCTGTGGATGCGCGGCGGTGAGGATGGCGCGCGGCGGCGGTGGCTCGGGCTGGCGGCGTGTAGGCGAGCGGCGGCGTGAGCGTGGTTGAGCGGAGGCGCGGTGGCGTGATCGTGGGCAAGCGGGGGCGCAGCGGCGTGAAGAGTTAGAGAGAAAACAGAGGCCGTGGCGCGAGCAAGAAACATATATGACATGTGGACCCCGTGATTTTCCTTAACGCCGGTTAAACCGATGCCTAGGTTTAGAACACCGGTCGATTGCATCGGTTCAGTTCACCCGAGACTCCAGCAAAAGTCATCTGAACGCCGGTTGAACCGACGATACACATTTTGAACTCGACGGTTGAACGCTGCTTACACCGGTTGATTTCTGGGTCAGATCTGAGTTACATTCACCGGTTGATCCGATGCTCCGAAAATTGCATACGCCGGTTGAACGCCTGGATTGTCTGAGCTGAGACGGAAACTTAGTAACGCCGGTTAAACCGATGTGTATAGATCCATTAGGCGTCGGTTTAACCGGTGAACCCAAAAACCCCTCACTCAGCTCACTCTTCTATGCTAAGTCCAATAAACTTATAAAATTCAACTAAACTCAAGTTAATGGACTTGCATAGGCGACTTTACCCCTCAAAATAAATAGGTAGCACACTAGCTTAATAGTTTTTTTCTTTTCAACACAAGGAAAAGCCGCAAAGCGAGACAAAGCACCAAATAAAATGTATGAACCTTGTCATAGGAATATTGAAGATAGAAAGCTTCAAACTCATCATGACATGACTCACTAGGCAATAACGTACCTAACACTTTGCTCTTTTCACTTTTCATGAATTAAGATCTTGTATATGAAACAAGTCTCATTTTCATCAAGTGATCTCCTTTGTGACTCTTACGTATGCAATGATAATGCAAATTACAACCACATGCGAAAGAAGAGTAAACATGAAGTGCACAACTATATGACAAGAAATGCATAACAAGAAATTAAGATCTACTTGTCAAGTTTGAACCCGCGGGAAGCTTCTTCATGATGAGCCTTTCTTCAAGCCTAGAGGAAAACAAGTGGACCACCACCTCTAGCTAAACCCTTACTCATCACTATCTTACCATGGTTAAACA
Source organism: Panicum virgatum (assembly GCF_016808335.1). Lineage (NCBI taxonomy): Eukaryota > Viridiplantae > Streptophyta > Magnoliopsida > Poales > Poaceae > Panicum > Panicum virgatum. The sequence continues at coordinate 27,860,297 of NC_053143.1, read as the reverse complement.
AGTGTCCTATATGTATGCATTTTTCTATATGACATGGAAACTTATATGACGTTTGCCGCATCTAATACATTAAGCTCATTCCTTAGCCTAACAAAAGTACTCTCGTCTAATGGTTTTGTGAAAATATCCGCCAATTGCTCCTCGGATCTCACACCTTGAAGAGATATGTCTCCTTTAGCTTCGTGATCATGCAAGAAGTGATGGCGAATATCAATGTGCTTTGTGCGAGAGTGTTGAACCGGATTCTTGGCAATTTTTACGGCACTTTCATTGTCACAAAGGAGTGGTACCCTATCTAGTTTCACACCAAAGTCCAAAAGGGTTTGCTTCATATATAGGATTTGGGCACAACATGCACCGGCCGCTATATATTCCGCTTCCGCGATGGACAAAGCCACGGAATTTTGCTTCTTACTAGACCAAGAAACTAGAGAACGCCCACGCAAGTGGCAACCCCCGGAGGTACTCTTGCGATCCACATGGCTTCCAGCAAAATCCGAATCCGAGTATCCCAAGAGATCTAAGCTAGCGCCTTTGGGGTACCACAAGGCTATGCTAGGGGTGTGCTTGAGATACCGAAGGATCCTATTCACAGCCGAGAGGTGTGATTCCTTTGGGTTTGCTTGAAAGCGAGCACACAAGCACACACTAAACATTATATCGGGCCTAGATGTGGTAAGGTAAAGCAAAGACCCTATCATAGAGCGATAGAGGGATTGATCAACCGGCTTACCGTCCACATCCAAGTCGAGATGCCCATTGGTTGCCATGGGAGTCTTGATCGGCTTGCACTCATCCATCTTGAACTTCTTCAAGATATCTTTAGTATATTTTTCTTGATGGATGAATGTCCCTTCCTTCAGTTGTTTGACTTGAAAACCAAGGAAGAAGGTCAATTCGCCGATCATGGACATCTCGAATTCCCTAGACATCATGGTAGCAAACTCATGGCTTAGTGAATCATTAGTTGAGCCAAAGATAATATCATCAACATAAATTTGACAAATGAAAAGATCCCCGTTGACGTCTTTTGTGAACAATGTGGTGTCCACCCTCCCGATCTTGAAGCCTTGCATGATTAGGAAGTCACGAAGCCTCTCATACGAAGCCCTTGGAGCTTGCTTGAGCCCATAGAGTGCCTTGTGCAACCTATAAACATGGTTAGGATTCCTCGGATCTTCAAACCCGGGAGGTTGCTTAACATAAACAAGTTCATTAATTACGCCATTTAAGAATGCACTTTTCACATCCATTTGATATAACTTGATATTGTGATGTGAAGAGTAAGCAAGAAGGATGCGGATAGCTTCAACTCTTGCAACCGGAGCAAAGGTTTCACCAAAATCCAAACCTTCGACTTGAGAAAACCCTTTTGCCACAAGTCTTGCTTTGTTGCGTATCACCACCCCATGTTCATCTTGCTTGTTCTGAAAGACCCACTTAGTGCCGATGATGTTCTTGTCTTTCGGAGGAGCTTCGAGGACCCAAACTTCATTGCGGGTGAAGTTGTTCAATTCTTCTTGCATGGCCATCACCCAATCCGAGTCCTCAAGTGCTTCCTCTATGCTAGTGGGTTCAATACAAGAAACAAACGAGTAATATTCGCAAAATGAAGCATGCTTAGAGCGAGTTCTTACTCCCTTAATAGGACTACCAATGATTTGACCAATTGGATGATCATTGGAGATGCGACCATGCTTCACTAGCGGTACTTGCGTGGATGCTTGTTGGGGCGGATCATGGGTGACTTGTGCTTGTGGTGGAACATTTTGCTCTTCTTGTTCTTGGACTTGGGGTGTTGACGTTGGCACATTTTCTTGAGGTGTGGATCATCTTTTTCTTGATCTTCATCCACTTGGGGTGCCGTAGAGGTGCTTGGTGTAGATGAGGAAGGTCCTCCCCCTTAATCATTGCCATCATGCACCTCTTCCGGCTTGATATCCCCAATGGACATCTTTTTCAAAGCTTCATCAATCTCCTCATCACCTACATTGTCATAGCCAACAACTTCCTCTTGGGAGCCATTAGATTCATCAAACTCCACAGCACATGTTTCTTCAACTAACCCGGAGGTTTGATTGAATACTATATATGCTTTGGAGTTTGATGCATAACCAAGAAAGAAACCCTCATCACATCTACTTTCAAACTTACCGAGCATTTTCTTCTTATAGATGAAGCATTTGCAACCAAAGACTCGAAAATAGGATATATTTGGTTTCTTCTCGGTGATGAGCTCATATGGAGTTTTCTTGAGGAGTCAGTGGGGATACACTCGGTTGGATGCATGACACGCCGTATTGATTGTTTCCGCCCAAAACTTCTCGGACGTGCCATAATCATCCAACATTGCTCTTGCTAGAGTGATTAGTGTTTTGTTCTTTCTTTCCACCACTCCATTTTGTTGAGGCGTGTAGATGGCGGAGAACTCATGCTTGATGCCCTCTTCATCGCCGTTGTCACTCCGAATCTTCACAATTGGGGAGTTGTACTCCCTTTGAGCTCTTCTTGCAAATGTCTTGAAGACTTCCGGAGTTTCACCCTTATTGCCTAGAAACATGACCCAAGTGTAACGTGAAAAATCATCAACGAATACTAGGCAATAGAGGTTACCACCAATGCTCTTGTATGTAGTTGGACCAAAGAGATCCATGTGTAGTAGCTCGAGCGGCTTGGAGGTAGACAACAACGTCTTAATGGGATGATGTGTTGCAACTTGCTTCCCGGCTTGACATGCTTTACATAGCTTGTTCTTATCAAATGTGACGTCCTTCAAGCCGGTGATCATCCCTCTCTTGTGGGCTTTCTTGAGGTTGCTCATGCCAATATGAGCAATTCTTTTATGCCAAAGCCACCCAAGAGACGACTTGGTGAAGAGGCATGTCATGGTGCTTGTTTGCTTTGAGGAGAAATCCACCAAGTAAATGTTGCCATGCCTAAACCCCGTGAATACCAATGACTTGTCTTCTTCATGAGTTACTATAACATCATTCTTGTCAAAGGTACACGTTAGTCCAAGATCACATAATTGACCAATTGAAATAAGATTAAAACTAAGTGCTTCTACAAACAAGACATTAGAGATAGATAAATCTTTAGAAATAGCTATTCTACCCAAACCTAAGACTTTCCCCCTTGAGTTATCACCATAGGTGACATGTTCATGATCGCCGGGGTCTTCAAGAGAGGTGAACATGCTATCATTGCCGGTCATGTGTTGAGAGCAACCGCTATCAAGTACCCAATGTTTTCCACCGGCTTTATAGTTCACCTACACACATGAGAATTCACTTTTGAGTTTTTGGAACCCAAACAAGCTTTGGGCCTTGCATATGTGTGACAAGAGCTTTTGGGACCCAAAGTTGCTTGGGGAGCTTCTTCTTTGACTCCTTAGCAATTTTACCAATGAATTTGGCCTTCACCTTGCCCTTCACTTTACTCAAGAGAAAATGGTTATTTTGAAACATTGATGAGTAATTCTTTGGTAAAGTGGGAAGAGGGCGTGATGGTAAGGTGCACTCCCTAGTGTGGTGCCCGGTGACTTGGCAATGTTGGCAATATGAACCAACTTCCTTGATGAAGCTAGTCTTGATCTCCGGAGAAGGAGTGGTGCCTTGATTTGGCTCCGGAAATGAACCAAGACCTCTCTTGCCATAGTCACGAGCATTGTTGAAGAGAATTTCCTTATGGATGTATTCTCCTCTTGAGAGCTTCTCCACACTACTCTTGAGGCTTGCCACTTGATCCATCAATTCCTTTTCCCTAGAAGGAGCAAGCTCGGGCACAATATTAGTGGCATTTGCATTAATGAGTAGGTCATCACGTGAAGTAGAAGCATTGACCTTTTCAATAGTTTCATTGACAAAGTTCTCAAGACTTGGGTCAATTGCTTCATAGGCAAATTCAAGTTCTTGATATTTATGAGCCAACTCCCTATGCTCTTGTTTAAGCTTTTTGTGGCTCTCTTCAACTTGCTTAGCAAGTACAAGTGACTCATTGTGCTTTTTGAGCAAGTCATTGTACTTGCCAAGCAAATCGGAGTGGGCAAGCTCTAACTTGGCATGAGTGCTCTCAAGAACCTTGACTTTGCCCTTTTCCCTCTTGATAACGGATGTATACTCATTAATGAGGTTAGTAAACTCATAATGATCAAGCTCTTCATCACTATCATCTTCACTCTCACATACCTTAGAGTTACCTTTGGCCATGAGGCACATGGGCGGTGGAGGGAGCGATGGTTCTTCATTTGTGAGAGCGATGGTGACGATGTCTTCTTCATCACTTGAATCTTCGCTTGATGAGACATCGGTCACCCATTCTTATTTTTCCACCAAGAAGCTTCTCTTGGTGTGGCCTTTCTTCTTTGGGAAGAGCTAGGTCTTCTTGTCATGGCTCTTCTTCTTCCCAAGCTTTTTGTTCTTGTTCTTCTTTTCATCTTCATCATCATCGCTTGAGTCATTGCGATGTTTGCTCTTGTTGTCCTTCTTTCTCTTGTCCGGCTTGGGGCAATTGGGAGCAATGTGACATTTTTCTCCACAATTGTAGCATATTTTGTGCTTGATATCTTCCCTTGGCCGGAACATTCTTCTTTTAGGGTCAAAGTTGTAACCCTTCTTGTTTATCTTGTCGCTCAAACGTGTGAACTTTCTCATCATGAGAGCAAGTTTTCCATCTTCTTCATCATCGAATGAGCTTTCATGATGATCTTCTTCTTCATTACTTGAGCTTGATTCTTCCTTGGCCATCTTGAGCTTGCGGGGCTTGTTTGCCTTGGTTTTGAGAGTGATTGACTTGCTAGTAGTTGGTTCTTCGGACATACCAAGGATCCCCATTTCATGACCGCGAATTTCGCCCGCAAGCTCTCCCACTTCCATCGTATCAAGATTCTCCTTTTGAAGCATAGCATTGATGATGTTATACTTGGGCTTCGAAAGGAGCATGAGAATCTTGCGGTAGATCGAGCCACTGTTAATTTTAGAAACTTCAAGAGCATTAATGTCCTTGACAATGACATTCAAGCGAGAATACATATCATTGCAATTTTCATGAGCTAGCATCTTAAAAGAATCATACTTAGCTCTAAACAAGTGATATTTTTGCTCACGAACTTTTGTGGAGCCTTCATGAATTTCAATTAGCTCTTTCCAAATATCACTTGCTAAGTCCATGCCATTTACTCTATCAAAAACTTCCTCACTAATGGCTTCGAAAATTGCATTTCTAACCTTTGCATTCCATTTTAATTGTTCTGATGTGGGAGTTCCGGTGAACCCGGTCTTTGTTGCCAACCACACTTTGGGGGCAATCGCATCAAGGTATGCGGCCATGCGAACTTTCCAATAAGCAAAGTTCTTGCCCTCGAAGTGAGGCGGCGAACCACCCATCTTGGCCATAGCTCTAGGCGTTGAAGTCTAATGATCCAAATGAGCAACGAGGCTCTGATACCAATTGTAAGGATCGATGGACCAAGAGGGGGGTGAATTGGGACTTTTTCAAATTTCTAAAACAATTAAAGCAACCTTAACCTATGCAAAGCTAGTAAGGTTCAATTCACCAACCGGCTAACTAAGCAAACTACACAAGCTAACAAAGATATGAAACTAAACAAGGTAGAGCTAAGTTATGATCTCTAAAGTCAAGTACAAGAGTAATTGCATGAAAGTAAGTGCTTGATATGAAAGAGTGGACAAGAGACAACCGGATTTTTTCCCGTGGTGTCGATGTGTTGGCACACACCCCTAATCCACGTTGTGACACTCACTAAGAGTCTTGTCACCTCCCATATCACCGAGACTTGGGCGCTCACTAAGAGTCTCCGTTCACCATCCCGGCGTGGTGGAGCTCAAGCCACGTACAAACTTATTCGGGCTCCCACAATCGTTGGCAAGCTCCGGAAGAAACACCTTCAATCACCAAGATCGCCTAGGTGCTGCCAATCACCAAGAGTAACAAGCTAGGGCCTTCACTTGAGCAAGAACCGATCACCAAGAACGGATGCACACAAGCTTCTCTCTACTCAAGTCCTTAGTCTTGCTTCTTAAATGATTGAATCAACAAATGTGTGGAAGATGAAGCTCAAGATGGCTCTCAACAATGTATGAGTGTATGAATGATGCCTGGTGTCAAGAGAGAGCAAAATGACCCATTGGAGGGGTATATATAGGCAGCTCACACGAATAGAGCCGTTGGAGAAAAGCTGCCAGAAAACTGCTTAGCGTAGGTTAATCCGACGTACCTCCAATAGTCAGCGTCGGTTTAACCGATGAATGTAAACTGCCCATTCTAAAAACTAGCCATTACAATTTAGGCAGATTAACCGACGTATCATCGGTTTAACCGGTGAGTGTAGTTGTCCACTGATCAACTGAAAAACCAAGTCTCTGGACAACTACACCGATGTTAACTCAAATCCATCGTCGGTTTAACCGGTGAGACAACTTCTGAAATCCCTGGAAAAACCATCTCACTGGTAAATTGCACCGATGTTTTATTTCAAACACCGTCGGTTTAACCGGTGTATAGAACTTGAAATACCCTGGAAAAACCAACTCTGGACTAATGCACTGACGTTAATTCAAACATCATCGGTTTAACCGGTGTATAGAACCTGTCCAGACTCTGCTGACTGCATTTAACCGACGTATAGAAAAATGGAAGCGTCGGTTAAACCGGTGTATAGACTTTTTCTGATTTGAGTTTTGAGTGAAATCCAAATATTCTTGAGATATAAGTTGAAAACCACTTATTTGAACTTCTAGAAACCTGAGTAACCATAGTGTGCATCCATTTTCAAATGACCATGTCCATGCTCAAGTTACTTGACCTTAACCCCTCTTAATAGTGCGATCACTACAAAACTATAAAACATATACTAACCTAAGTGTCCTTCTCAGCCTTATGACACTTAGCACTAGAAAGATCCTTAGTCTTGACATATATTTGAGTTGAATACCGAGATCGCCTTTTTGAATAACGAAATTGAGGGGCCTCTTTTGACATATGACCAAATGAGCGGTAAAGATTCATTAAACTACACAAACTCATTAGTCACAATAATGGTTGTCATTAATCACCGAAACATACCTATAGGGCCTAGATGCTTACACAAATTCAGGGCCAGTTACTCCAGAATTTTGGCCGTATCCTTGTTATTACACACCTTCAGATTATAGTAGAATGCATATGCGGTCTTATTACATTCAATATCCTATTATGTATCCAAGTTGTGTATCACCAAGGTCAATTGTTACTAGTGACAATTTGATAAAAAAAAGAGGCTAATTGCAGCAAGGAGAGTGAGAAAAGTATAAAGCAAGATTCGAAGTATTTACAGTCGAGGTGGTGTCCCTTAGGCCTATCTCACATTCAGAAGAGAAGATTGCAACGTTTGCGCAAGGAAGAATCGATGGAGCAACAAGTGAAGGTCGAGCCAACGAAGCCAATAACCATGAAGAAAGTTTGGATGCCAAAGCAAATTGTTTCATCATCAACTTGAAATAAAGCAGGTCATGACCGATAATTGTTTATCGTCCTTAGCACAAAAAATGGACGATGTATTAATAATCATCGCACTTAGACAATTTTGGTCAAGAGGGGTGTTCTTTGGTACGCAAGTTTTGCCAAAGAACAGGGGGGCATATGTTTTTTTTACGACCAAAATTAGCAGAGACCGGTCTGGCCGGTATACCTAAGTGGTCTGACCGGTCAGGTTCCTGTAACCGGTCTGGCCTGACCAGCTGGTCTGACCGGTCCATGCAGAATATGAGTATAATTACAGATTTTCATAGATTTAGATATGTAAACATGATTTTTTGCGGGATAAGTCCATCTCACCCTATAAATATAAAGGGTCACGGCTGATTCAGGGTATCCCATCGATAAAAAATACAACGATCATTATTTTTTTTATCTTTTTATTGCCGTTACGTTTATCTTCAAACCCTAGGCCTTCCAACCTCCTATATGCTAGAACAACCCTACGTGCGCCTATCCTGACGGGGTCCCTTCCGGGCTAGCATTCGTCGGACTTCGCTGACTCACCCCGGCGACCGGTCTGACCGGTCCCTCTGACCGGTCTGACCGCCTTACGCAGGAGGCGCCACATCGAGCTCCTTCTCACGCCGCGCGAACGTGCGCGCTCGTGTGTTCGCCTTGAATTAGCGCCAACATATTTTGACAACTACTCAGGGTTACTTCTGTGATTTGACTTTATTTAATAACTCTAATTAAATTAGTAGTCAAAAGTGAAAAAAAAAGTTTTGGCGATTTGTTTTTTCAACCCAAACCAAACAACGCCCAAGCCGAATCCCTGCACTGCACTAGCACTTGCACCGGCCGACGCACACTCCCCCCTCCGCTCCCGCTTGCTCCCCAGATCTGAGCCCCCTCCCGGTCGCGCCGCAGCTCCCCTAATCCGCGCGCGCAAACCCTAAGCCCACGCGATCCCAATGCGCAGGTGAGCCCACCGACCGCTTCCTGCGGCGATCGCCCAGCCCTGCGATTTCTTCCCCTCCGATTTTTGTTCCGGTGGATTGGTTTCTGCCTCTTATCTCGTTTCGTTCCGGTGGACCGCGCAGGGGGCCCGGCGGCGAGGCGTCGCTCCGCCGGCGCCGCGGGCCGGCGCGGCTCTGGGTGGCCTTGGCGGCGCTAGCGACCGGCACTATCTGGCTCTGCTCCTCCTCCTCCGTCGGCCTGTTCGGCGCACTGTACAGGGTCCAGGTGCGATCGCCACGGCCGCCGCCTGCTTTCTTAGCGTGCGGCTCTTGGTTTCGGTGTGCGCCTGTGCGGTCTACTCTGCTTGACCTATGGAGTAATGGTTGATGGCATTGGCATGGTTGTGTTGTTCCTGCTCATTAGTAGCCATTTGGGTGCTCTTTACATTAGTTAGAACTTGGAGCTCCTTTGAAGTAATTCCACCCTGGGTGTATGCCATGTTGGGTTCTGTTGCTGCTTGAATCCCCATTAATTAAGATGCGCACTTGGGACTCAGAATATTTGCATTACTATCTATATTCATTAATTAAGATCAAATCAACACAAGTTTGATCCCATCTGTTTTGTTGTGGCATATCTGTGTAGCTACAAAGGTTTATAGCACGGTTAAAAAGCTCGGCAAGTATTCTTTTGAGTGGATCAAGATACATTGCTTGGTTACAGTATGTCAAGGTTGAGGACAAGGAGCCGCACGAAATGTGACAAATATTACTGAATTCTAGATCCATGATGATATTAAGTTTACATGGATTACAATTCTCACCACAAAAATAAGGTGTGAGAATATAACTTGCAATGCATCTAGTACTTTATTGTGGTTTGGGATGATGAAGTTGGACATAAAATGTATGTATTTTGTTTGGCAAGGGAGCACCACAATCTTCTTTGTGGAAATAGTTACTAACACTTTTACCAGAATGTAATGCCATGCGGCACCCTAGATAATGTTGCATTTGGAACTAGTATACTCAACAGATTAGGAGTAATGTTAGAAAGCAACAGCACAATTTTCTTACATATATAGATTTTTGGGGGTGTCACTTATCTTTTCAGTTCATATTAATTTGCCGTATATGCATGTAATTGGATGATAGTACTAGAATGTTAGTGCACATAAAATGCTTATTTGAATTTTCTACCATATTATTTCTTGTACTGACATCAATGCTACTACTCAAGGATGTTGATGTAAATAAGTTGTGGAGAACTGCACATTCAAATGGTTGGAGAGCATCCTCTGCACCACGCACCTATTGGCCTCGTAAGCTTCTCTCTATATATAGTCTATACCCTTGCGGAAGTTACTGGTCCAGTAGCATGCTATTCTGAGCGAGGGTCAATGGTTATACTGAAATTTAATATCTTTACTTGCAGCCCCACCAACTGAGTCTGAGAGTAGTGGGTACTTGCGTGTCCGATGCAACGGTGGCTTGAACCAACAACGTAGTGCAGTATGATTCATACAAGAAACTTAGTCTCTAAAGCAGCATGATTCACTGCATAAATTTTATATTCATAATTCATGGTATCAAAGCTAAGAAATTTGAGGCCCATGTTGTTTTGATTTTGTAGATATGTAATGCTGTTGTTGCTGCACGAATCATGAATGCTACACTAGTACTACCAGAGATAGACACAAATTCATTTTGGCATGATGAGAGGTATGTAATTTGACCGAAATGTTTTATCATGCAGGAAGATTATTGCATGTATAGCTTACCATAGACCTTGTGTTCTTTGTGAATTCTTCTGTCTTGCCACTAGTTTTGTTTTCAAACGAAATATAATTAGTTCCCCACAAAGTTCACTCAAAATTTTTACAACAAACAGAAGTTATCCTATTGTCTTGAACCACATCTCCGTCTTGTTTTTCTTACCAAATATTGCGCAGTTGGATTGATTGATCCACATAGTTTCATAAGGCTTTTTTTAATGCCTATATGTGGGAGTACCATTAGATATTTAACCTAATCCTCCAGTTGGCAGGCATGCTGATTAATTTCCTATATCTGTTGTCAGGCGATTGGATATAATTTAGTTCTTTTCCAGTGTTAACTTGTTTGGAAAGGTTGTCTCCATGTACCAGGGATCTAGGGTGAACTTTTGCTGTTAAAATCTAGTGTAGGAAAGAAGAAAACGTGTACAGAATGTGTGCAATTTGTGTCTATGTTCTAGGAGTTGCCCAGACAAGAAAACAACCAATTAGAAGCACTAGAAACACTGTTGATCTGTGTCTTATTCTCGCAACAGTAAATGACCAATCTTTTGCTTTGCCGGCGATCCAGAGATCCATCTCTTGCTTGACCATGTTCAGGAACTGGGCAGCTGGGGACGTTGAACCCTGAAATACCCAGCTGTTGTGCTCTTTCCAAATGATCCATGATGTTAAAATGACAGAGTCAATGCCTTTTTTGGTCCTTGTCCAACATTGTGTAGGAAAGAGCCCTTATTTATGTAGGATTTCATGAGAAGCTTCAGACTGACGTTGCTTCAGTATCCGGCCTGAAAATTTGCTCAATATGTTTATAAAAGCTTAATATATTTCTGATTGAAAGCATGTTCTGATGTCTTCTAGGAGAAGCATGTGAATATGTGATGCATTTCCTTGTAATTGCTTAGATTATTTTCGTTTTGGGTAATGCCATCATGAAGATGTTACTGTGCGTCTGTGCCAAGATTACAACTATTCAGAGTTGGACTAATCCACCATTGAAAGTTGAATTATTAAGTTTTGCGTTATTAATTTCCAAATAATAAGGTGATTATGCATTGTAAATGATTTACAGGTAGTATGCTCTCATTCTTTACATGATGTTTTATTTGGTAATTATGATGAGGTTCCAGTTTCTAGATTTACATTCAGTTCACATCTTCTCTGGCTTTGTAATTATCTTCTTGTTCAACTATCTTTATGTTGAATGATCTGCATGATCATCCTTAGTTGGTGTTTACTAATTTCTGCATTTATATATGCACCCAGTGGTTTCGTAGGCATTTATGATGTTCCCCACTTCATCAAGAGATTGAAATATGATGTTCGAATTGTTATGAGCATTCCAGAAATCACTGCAAATGGAAAGACCAAGAAGCTCAAGGCACATCAGGTGAATAAATTTTAAGGACACTAAATTCAGTTGTACTAATATCATATGGTTTCCCTACCTTTAAAAACTAAAAAGTTAATTTTTTAGGAGCATACTATACTCATGGGACACTCTTCATCATAACAGATTCGACCACCTAGAGATGCGCCAGTATCTTGGTATGCAACAGTCGCTTTGGAGAAGATGAAGAAATATGGGGCTGTATATTTAACTCCATTTTCACACCGTTTGGCAGAAGATATTGATGATCCAGAGCTTCAGAGATTGAGATGCAGGGTGAATTATCACGCACTCCGATTCAAGCCACATATCATGAAAACAAGCAGTGAGATAGTGAACAAGCTCCGCTCAGAAGGCCATTTCATGTCAATTCATCTTCGTTTTGAGTTGGATATGCTTGCATTTGCCGGGTATGAATTTGACTAAGTTATCGTAAGTCATCACTTAGTCCTGAATAAATCACATCCTGCTTATTTTGTATCCATTGGAGAAGTCCATCCCTGAATTCTTTAATCTAGGCTTAACAAAGACTTCATAAGAGCTAAACCTTGTGTAGAAATCACAGCATTCGTTCGTTCATTCATATATAAATCCATTCTACACAAGCTTGTAGCTACTCCTACATGTGTATCTCATGATATAGGACATATTTGACCCAATGAAGAGCATGTACATGGAGTATGTGATCATACTAGACCATCCATGATGGTATAAACGTCGGATATATGCTCATAAATAGAGTATGTGGACATACTTATTTTTATATACTAGTACTAAGGTATAATTATAATATATTTAAAAAATAGGGTTGATTTTGAAATTGTTCATATATATCCTTTTGAAGTATCCTAGAATTAGTATATAAATATACTCAAAGTAATAAATGAGTATGTGGACATACGCACGGTAGTATACTAATGATGAGAGTAGCTACATGTGAGTGTAGAAAAAACTCATCCTATATATTAACCATTATCATTATGCATGTTTAGTTCATTGATTTTGATTACTGTTGATAACCTATACATGGAACGGTGAAAGTTTGATATAGTGGTCATTACTTGCTGTGCCATTTTTTCGACCTAACACCAAAATGAAAATTGCAGGTGCATTGACATATTCACGCCTCATGAACAGAAAATTCTGTTGAAGTACAGGAAAGAACATTTTGCAGAAAAGTTACTTATCCCCGGGGAGAGAAGGCTCATTGGAAAGTGCCCTTTAACTCCAGAAGAGGTACTGGATCTTCTTATAGACATTGTTCTAGATGTTCCTTAGGAGTTAATAACTAGTTGTTTGTTTAAATGAAAAGTTATTTGCTTTGAATGGTGTGCAAACTTGAGCTCATTACCTGTTCAGGTAAATGTAGTGGTTTTGATGTTTACATTATAGTACCCGAGTACAGTTTGATCTCCAGGTGTTTTCCAAGAACTTTTTTCATTTACATGTATCCTTAGATGCATCCTAGTTCGGTTTTGTAGCAGAGCTCATGGGTACATTTGTACTCCCTTTGTTTCAACTTTCAAATTGTAAGTCATTCCAACTTTCTTGGAGAGTCAAACTATTTTATATTTGACCAAAATTATAGAAAAGATTACAAAGATTTATCGCACCAAATAGATATACTATGAAAGCATATTTAATGAGAAATCTAATGATACTTATCTGGTATCATAAATGTTAGCACTTTATTGTACAAACTTGGTCAGACTTGAAATGTTTTGACTCTCCAAGAAAGTTGGAATGACTTACAATTCGGAACGGAGGGAGTACATCCTAGTAGTTACATTGCATTTCCATTTTAAACAATTAACAATGGGTTATATTCTAAAATTAATTGACATGAATAGATATGCTTTTTGCATGTACTTTCTTTGTACCTTCCCTTCATGTATATTGTGAACAGTTTGCTGTTCTACTTCTATCTAGGCAATCTGCGATCTACATCATTTTGTTTTCCCCCATTGACGGTTTGTGTATTAGTGCTATTCTAATTTCCATGATTGGTTGAACATCACATGCCATTTTGTACTCTTACCATTAAATGAATCATTCTGATTGATACAAAATGATTATATGGAGCAAAGTTGAAACCTATATAGGCGAATGTTATTTCTTAGTACAGCAGAAAAATAAGCAAAAGACAGTGAAAAATCAATAGCATAGCTGATATTGCATAAATTTATTGTGCAGGTAGGTCTTATTCTACGTGCTATGGGATTTGACAATAAAACACGCATTTACCTTGCTTCTGGTGAGCTCTTTGGTGGGAAACGCTTCATGAAGCCATTCAAGGCTATGTTTCCACGCCTAGAGAACCACAGCACTGTTGGACCTGGAAAGCTGGAAGAAAATACCCAAGGGCTAGCAGGATCGGCAGTTGATTACATGGTCTGCCTGCTATCAGACATTTTTATACCCACATATGATGGCCCAAGCAATTTTGCAAACAACCTCATGGGCCACCGCATGTACTACGGTTTCCGGACCACGATCACACCAAACAGGAAGGCCCTTGCCCCGATCTTCATCGACAGGGCACAAGGCCGTTCCACTGGCTTTGAGCAAAGGATCAGGCAAGTCATGTTCAACACACATTTCGGTGGCCCCCACAAGCGAATCCATCCAGAATCTTTCTACACAAACTCGTGGCCAGAGTGCTTCTGCCAGACTAATGCTAGGAACCATGCAGACCGGTGCCCACCTGATAACATAAATGATGTTCTCGAAAGTCAGTTCCAGAGCGAAGAAGAAATGGAAGAAGCGAGAACAACTAATCAGACTGACTCAACCGGCCAAACAGAAGAGCTGATGATTTGACTGAGGTAGCTAAGGATTACTGCTTGAGAACATATTGGGCACTTGGATCGTTCCAAGCGGACTAGGTTACATTTTTGGAGGAATGGATCAATTGATGGATGATGATCAACTATTGGCAATTCTGTTTGATTGGAGCTGTTGACATGTCAAGGTTGTAATCCAGGGAGGGTCGAGCCAGATTTTGGGCACGTCTGGCCATATAGGGTTTTGATGGAGCTGTTAGATTGGATGCACCGATAGTTGGTTTTGATGGAGCTGTTAGATTGGATACGTGGATAGTTGGTTTTGGAGCTGTTAGATTGGATACGTGGATAGTTTTCACCTCATTGATGAGTGCTGAGTGTTGTGGATTATGAAACCTTATGCATATCGATAGTTTTCACCTCATTGACGAGGGCAGAGTGGTGTGAATTATGTGGCAGCAACAACATTCGGGAGCCTTTACACGATATGCTATGTCAGACTGTTTAGTGGCTCCGGTTCTACCAGCTTTATGCTGTACCCCTCTATGTTTGCACTAATTATATTGCTTCATCTTGTTTCTGGAGGCTGGAGGGGCTATTCCTTTTCTGTGGAGCTTTCCTGGAATATTCTCGCTTGTTGCTGGCCAAATTAAGGTTTCAAAAAAATGTTTATCTTTGTGCTCTCTGTACGCTATTTTTTTTTCTTGTATCTCGTGACCTGTACATGACGGATGGGAGCTCATGTTGAACAAGAACACTGCATATTGCCAAGACTTTGGTAGTAATTGTTCAAGAAATCAACCAAGAAAATATTGAAAATAGAGTGCTCGGTTCATATAGCAATTTTGTTTACTTACTAACTTTTTTACGGTGGTCGTGGATTCTTTTTAATGCCCTTATCTAAATTAGTAGTTTTAATTAAATTTAATTGACGAATGATACTATGGTAATTGGATCAACCACAGCTCCACCACGCATCCTCGCCCAAAGCCCACGGACATGGGGAGTCTTTTATGTGTATGCCTTTATAAGTTGGTGTTGTCCTTTATACCCTAAAAAATTTGATCGCATGTGTATGCCCTCGCATTTTTTTCTATGACCTATGTGCCTTTTAGATGAAACAGGGGGTAACAGTAGGTAACGGCAGTGGAAAAAGTCTTCTTTGCCCTTCTATGAGAGGCGGTGGGACTTAGATAGTTTACCTGTATATTCTTATGAAAGTTGCTCCTAACCTAGATACCCCTAAAATTTTTTGGTGGCACATGTGTGCTCTCAGTATGTAAGGTTGATTTCATATTGTTTAAAAAAATTTAGATTCAATGAAAAATAAGAAAACAATGCAAATAATTAAAATAAAAATTAAAAATAGCGCATGACAACGGGGAGTCCGTGAGAAGGGTGAGCTCCTCCTATAATGCATATTTTTTAAAATTTCAGATATAATATAAATAAGAAAACAATGAAAATAAATAAATAAAAATGACGTAAGAGAAAAAAAAGGGCATGAGAAATACCGCATGAAAAGGGAGCCACACAACATTTTTCATAAAGCAAGTAGAGCAACAAATAACAGCAATAAGTACATGTTCATTTTACCAACATTTAATTTACTAAGTTCGCTGGTTTTGAGCACACAAGTACTAGGTGTCCAAACCACAAGTGCCTTAAATTACATGCAACATGACAGCAAAGGAAGTAGTACCTCCATAGCATGAGTACTGGGTACTTAATCAAAATAACACTTAGGAACCGCGCCTTAATCTAGCTTGAGTTTCTTCTTGCTTCTGGTATTTGAAGCTGGGTTGGATGGGCTGGTTACATCTAGTGGCGCCCTCTTTGGTGTAAGCTTCTTCTTGATGGCACATTTCTTTCTTGGTGTGTGCATTGTATGTGAAGGGGCAAGGTGCTCAACTTGAAGAGGAGGGTCGTTGGATCCTGTTACAGATTTTGTGTGAAAAGCAAGATTTTGTGTGAAAAGCAAGAATGTCTCTCAGTGAGGTTGTTGTAAATGCCAAAATATTGAAAAGTGAGAATGTCTTAAGAGCACACCTGCTGGAAGCACTCATTGAAGTAGTGGTTGGTGGTCCTTTCTTTTTGCTGACACTTGTTTTTGTAGATGATTTTCTCTTCCGTGTCATGTGTGTAGCATTGGCCACTGCCTCATTGTATGGAAAGACCATTCTTGGTGCAGGAGTGACAGCAACAATGCTAGTCTCTGTGGTACAAGCAGCTGCTTTTTTGAGTTTTTTTCTTGGTGGACCCCTGAAATAAAATTTTATTTGATATACAAGTGAAGTAAAGTAACCATGAAGTAAAGTGAAGTAACCATGAAGACAAGTGAAGTAAAGTGAACTATAGCAAGTGAAGTAAAGTGAACTAAATTAAGTGAAGTAAAGTGAACTAATGTCTATGAAGTTTACCTCTCACGCTCCATTGCAGCTATATCTTCTGGATTCCCTTTGTGACATTTGTACCAGTGGTGCCCAAACTCAAGGCATATTGGGCACTTATGTCTCCTCTTGCCAGTACCTCCCTCCGTTCCTCCCTCGGTACTTGATCTCTTGCTGCTACTACCTCCCTCCAAAGCTGATTTCATCCTGTTTTATCTCCTTCCTCAAGCAGTTGACTTAAGCAATGGAGGATGCATAAAGAAACCATGTGTGGCTTTAGGCTAGCAGGATTTGTCAAGAATACTAGGGATAGAACCTTGATATGCAACTTTGAATTTCTCAGCTGAATAGTACTCATCCACATAGTCTTCTAGGTGGGCACCAGGAATTGATGTGATGTAGGCAATAGCATGTTTACAGGGTATTCCAATCCCTTGCCAAGCCCTACAGGTACATGTCCTCTCAATTAAGTTGACTATGAACCTGTAGGTAGAGGCAGAACGCTCCTTAGCACAAATTTCTCCAATACCATCAGGTGAGCTTGTGATCACTTCAATGTCAAGGTTGTAGCTGTTTTCCCTCAACTTTTGGACTATATGAGGCAAAATCTTGCCTTGAAACTGCTGGGCAATCCTTTTCCTCTGATTCCATTTAATCAAGATCATCTGTCTAATAGTATCCATCAAATCATATAGATTCTTACCCTTGTGGTCCTTTACCTGTAATATAGCAATATGTGGTTATATACTGGGAGGCAAAAAGTTGTCAATACAAATAAACTTATTTCTTACCCATTTATTGAAGGCCTCAGCCAAATTATTGGTAATATAATCCACCTTTAACAATGTGGAGAACTGGCTCCTGGTCCACAACTTCTTGTGAGTTTCCTAAAGATATTTCATAGACTCTGGTTTGTATGCAGCCATTGCATGATAATGTTTCTCAAACATGCAAGGGCTCCAAGAATATGCAGATTGCCACAGATTCTCATCAAAAACCTCTCCATTGTATCTCTTCTTGAAATTTTGAACTAGGTGGTACATACACTCTCTATGTTCAGCTTACGGAAAAACCTCACTAACACCATTCATTACTGCCTGCCCACGATCAGTACTGAATGTTAAGCCAACTGGGGTGTCTATAGCTTCTTTCAATCTCTCCATGAACCACACCCAATTCTTATTTGATTCTGACTCAATCACACCAACAACTACTGGGTACATCCAGTTATGCCCATCAACTGCACAAGTTATACATAACTGGCCTCTGAACCTTCTATTCAAAAAAGTACTATCTACAGCAAGATATGGCCTACAATTTCTTAGGAAGCCATCAACACAAGGTCTCAAAGAAAAAAAGAGCCCATTAAACCATATCTTGTTGTCGATGGTGTGGTGATCAATCACAACAAAGGATCCATGACAACTTTCTTCTATCTGAACCTTAAATCTATAAAGGTTGTCAAAACTTTTGCCCCAAGGGCCATAAATTTTATCCATAGCAAGTTGTTTACCTAGGTAAACTTTTCTGTAGGTCACATCAACTTTGTGGCTTTCCTTCAACTTCTTTCTCAGCTCTGTGTTTCCCAAATTTCCATCTTCCTTTAGCCAATCAATCACTTGGTCACACACCCAGAACTGTGTCACCCCTACACATGCGCCTACCCTCCTGGTGCTGTGACACTCCTCGTGAGGGTATGGATTCCTTTTCACCTACCAATAAGTTAATTCAATGGTTATTGAAGATGAAAAAATTGCCAATCAATGAAAAGTAAGGACAAACTAAAGATTACCTTTATTGTGACTCTATCGCTCAGAGTAGAGGCATGAAGTCTCCACCTGCAGCCCACATTCTTGCCACTGCTAAAGCCAACTTAAAAAGAGTGGTAAAAGTCAGCACACCATGTGCTGACTTTTATCACTCTTTTAATGTTATAATGAAACTCATATTTGGTAGCATGTGAAGCTAAAGCCAACTTAAAAGCATCCATATTTGAATACAAAGTGCCTACAACCATAGGGGGATCATTCCTGTCATAGGCTAGTTAATGAACTGATCTAGATTGGATATTCATTGCATAAACAGGGTAAGATAAATAATATGGTAGGAGATAGTGTGACACACACAAACTACACTCAGGGATAAAGGCAAATGTTAGAGCTCGAGACAGATGTACTATGCTAGCTATATCTATATTATCTTATGGTTAGATTGTCAGAGATTAAACTAGTACAATAGGGAGACCGCTCCTACAGCTGTCAGGAGAGGCTCGTTCACCTATGCGGCTTTATGTACCTCCTACCCTCCTATCCGAACGTGGAGGATTACTAGGGCTCGGATAAGACTATCACCACCTGCCGGCTACCTCTCAATCCATGGGAAAGGGTGACATCCAGCAACACTTATCTAGTCTAGACACCACGTCTACATTAGTAAGCGATACTCTAGCATCCCGTGCGGAGCCCCCACCCTTCGGATGGACCGACATCACACTAGAGCAAACATACGAATACTGAAATAGTTGACAGAGTTTCAAGGCCAATATGTTAACCATCTCAAGCACAGGATGATCATGCAATGCAAGCATCGAATGATAACACAACCAGATCACGAAGCATAGATCCGATAACTCAGAACATACTTCAAGCAGATATCGGTAATCATAGTCTAATTCTATTACAAATAATCGAGAATTATAAGAGAGGGCTAGAGATGAACCCATACCAGAACTCCCGAACAACTCCAGAGACTCGATGACTCCTAGACTTCTCCTAAACAACACTAAGCCTATAGACTAAGCAAGAATGCACTTGAGGTGGGTGAGAGGTGAGGTGTGTGTGTGTTCTGTTCTCACCCCCTCCCCTCATATTCTCGGTGAACTGACCTTGTGAGCCAATGACACGCTGCCACGTCGAAGGTTTAAGGCGGTGGGGCCCATGGGCTGGTCGGCTGACCAGCATGGTCGGTCGGCCTGCCAGCAGCTCCCACCACCCCCAACTGTCGGGGCTGGGCTGTCTTGGGCCTTCCCTTCTCTGAACATTGAGGTATGGACTATCCTAAGTGGATTTACTTTGGTTCTGGGCTACACTTGGTCGAATTGAGACTGAATTTGCGCTCTGATATTTTCTGCGATTTTCTGTCAGTTCAAAGTGTGCTTGCAACCTGCATTTTAGCTCAAAAACACATCTTGCATAATTCTAAAGGTAAAGTGTGGTTTAGAGGTTTATTTGAATAAAGATGCGTGTAAGAAATACAAACTCATGATTTTTTGATCAAGTTGACACCTAGTAATGGTCATTAGTGAGTGTCAATAAGGGCCAATATTGTTTCACAGAAGTGGATCTCGAAGCATAAATTTCAAGCTGATGGTTCAATTGAGAGGTCAAGGCCAGATGGGTTCTTCGCGGTTTCTCTCAACGTTCCACGTGGATTTTGATGAGACTTTCATCCCCGTTGTGAAGCCCGCCACAGTCCGTACAGTGCTCTCCCTTGCTCTCCCGTTAGTGGCCTATTCATCAGTTGGACGTTAAGAATGTCTTCCTCCATGGTACTCTGTCTGAGATAGTCGAAATATGTTTGTTGCCTGAACAAGTCTGTCTACGGCTTGAAGCAAGCACCCAGAGCCTATTATAGTCGCTTTCTTGCTCATCTCCTCTCACTTGGGTTTGTTGAGGCCAAATTCGATACTCCATTGTTCATCTATCATCTCTGCTTTGCTGCTCATCTCCTCTCACTTGGGTTTGTTGAGGCCAAATCCGATACTTCATTGTTCGTCTATCATCGCGACTCGGACACTGTCTATCTCCTTCTGTACGTGGATGACATTGTTCTCACTGCTTCATTGACAGCACTCCTTCGCCACACCATTGCGGCCCTTCAGCAGGAGTTCGCCATGAAGGATCTGGGTGAGCTTAATCACTTCTTGGGTATGGAGGTGTAGCACAGTAATGGTGGTCTATTCCTCCCAGCACCAGTATATCTCCCTAGCCCTGGGCAAAATTAACCGAGAACCGAACCAAAAAAACCAAAAACCGAAACAAAAAGAACCCAAACCGAAGATTTCGGTTCTTTGTTCGAAAAACCAAAATTCTCAGTTCGGTTCGGTTCTAGAACACGGTTAACCGGAGAACCGAGTTTATTAGACATATATAGCCCATTAGACATTTGGCCCACTAAAGCCCAGCAAACAAACCCTATCTAAACACCCCCCATGTCCCCACCCCACCTGCAGCGCCCCCAGGCCGGCGGCCCCCATCCCCTCTCCACCATGCAGCCCCCACGCCGCCACCCCCAACTCCTAGTCCCCACTCCCGAGCGCCGCCCCCCATTGAGAGCCCGGCCGGGGCCGGTGAAAGTGATCGGGTGCTCTAGCCTAAGAGGGGGAGGGGGTGAATTAGGCACTTAATAAAAACTTAGACCTATGGCTCCAACTAGTTTGCAGAAAGCTTAAACTAAAACATGCTATCTAGATGTGCAACTAGGTGTTCTAGTGTGAAACCCCTATCCCGAAAGAGTTTAGCAACCTATAGCCTTTCCTATCAAGAAACTATTCTATGAAAGTAAAGGCACACAAATTGCTAGTATGAAATGCGGAAGCTTAAAGAGAGGGATAAGAGATAGCAAACTCTTGACGCGGGTGTTTATCCCGTGGTTCGGTTAGCCACAAAGGCACACCTACATCCACGTTGTTGTAGCACTCACTAAGAGTATTGCTACTCGGCCACCAAGTCTCTTCCGTGAATACAATCACGGTCACCTTGGCCCCGGGTTCCACTAAGGAGCTTCTCCACAAAGGATGGGGGTCTCCACGTCCCCCGCACAAAGATGTCGTCGCCGCTCCACACCAAGTCGGAGGGTCGATGACGTTGCCGGCGAGCTTCAAGCTCCAAGGTGCCGGCGCACCAAGCTCTTGTTTTGGTTCGCTAATGAACCACAGCACAAAGGCTCTAAGCCTCGCAAACTCACTCACTAAGAGCTAATCCTTTACACAACACTCTCAAAGTGTGCTAAGGGCTAAGAATATGATCTTGATGCTTTTGTATGGCTTGGAGATGTTCTTGGATGTGTATAAGGTGTCTTGGGACTCCAGCAAACTTCAAATGGCCGGGGTGAGGCGTATATATAGGCCACCAAGTCTTGTAGCCGTTGCTCCAACGGTCAGCTGAAAATCTGCGTACCACCGGAAGAACCGATGCCTCTTGGCGGGGTAGCGTCGGTTCATCCGGTCACTCATAACCCGAAGTAGCCGTTGGACTCCTGACGGCTGACGCAGAGACCACCGGTTGAACCGATGCAATGCACCGATGCCTCACCGGTTCAACCGGTGCTGAAGGATCTTTTTCTGACAGCTGACGTCATTACACCGATGATATGCACCGATGCCCCGTCGGTTGAACCGGTGCTGAAGAAACTTCTTCTGGGCTCTTGACATCGTCTCTGGAACATAGGACGGCCAATGCACCGATGCCCTTTCTTGGACCGTCGGTTCAACCGGTGCCTATAGGCTGACTTGGCTTCATTTTCCTCTTGCATCAAACATCGTAGCGTCGGTTCTTCCGACAAGCATCGGATGCACCGGTGCCCCTGGCGTCGGTTCTTCCGGTGCTCCTAACCGTATGGGTGGCCCTTTGGGCCTTGCTACGCCTATCTTCTCTTTCTCTTTGTCATCACTTGAACCTAAAAGCCTGAGAATGATCATCTTAACAATCATATTAGTCCAAGTGTTGTGTTGTCATTCGATCACCAAAATCACTCGAAATGGCATAAATGGTGCCCTGTTCGTTACAGCCGGGGCCGCCGCCCTTGGAGTTGGGCTTCGACACCGACGACGCGTCCTCAA
Source organism: Panicum virgatum (assembly GCF_016808335.1). Taxonomy (NCBI): domain Eukaryota; kingdom Viridiplantae; phylum Streptophyta; class Magnoliopsida; order Poales; family Poaceae; genus Panicum; species Panicum virgatum. Next base: position 27,837,688 of record NC_053143.1, on the reverse strand, counting down.
GCTTCGTCCGCCTCGTCGCTGATGGCGGCACCACGCCCACGGGTCACGACGTATCACCAGAGGCCCACGGCGCACCGTCGGACGCGCTCCTGGACAAGCTCCTCGGCAAGCCAGGCAACGGCGCCGCGGGCCGTGGCGGTCCCCTATAGTCTCCTGTAGGCAAGGGCCCAAGGCGGCGGTAGCGGCGCGACGGTCTCCTACAGGCAAGGCGGCAGCGGTGAAGCTCTCCCCTGCAAGGCTGCAAGCAAGGCGGCGGTGCCCCTCTACAAGTTGCGGCGGCATGCGAGC